>NC_090444.1:606222347-606557347 GCF_031143425.1 Pleurodeles waltl | reverse complement strand
TTGTTATGACATAGTAGCAATACATATTTTCTAGAGAACTATACATAACTAGAAATAGACACATAATCAGAAAAAATATTTATCAACATAGGCAATTGCAGTCCATAGTTTGGATATGGTGGTTATGAAGGAAAGAGCCAACTCTTGAGTAGTTTTCTGAAGACAAGAAAGTTATCTGTGGCTCTTCTAGTTGGGGGTAGTGAATTCCATAGTTTGGCTGCTTGAACGGAGAAGGATGTACCACCTATAGTCTTTTTCTTGTATGGTGGTGTTCTATTAACTTTAGAGTCGAAACATGGGAAGAAGAAAAACTGGTGAGCCATGTTTTCTTTTTTAGATTACCAATAATAATCTCTATATGAGGAAATTTAGTTTAGTGAATAATTTACAACCTCTGTTATTCAAGCCTAATTCTCTCTTACTTAGTTTGAAATCTAAATTGATGTTGCTTTAGCTCAGGGGTTAAGGTTTCCATTCAAGCTGAGGGACTATACATGTTTAAATATTGTTCCAGAAATATGTTCCTTCTTTATTCTTATGTGCATTTAATCTTTCTTTCTGCTCAAAATACACCCTACTTACTTTCTGTAGTCCCTGACATTGTTCCTTGTATGTAATGGAGCTCCACGTTTCCCTTGAAATAATTTTCTTAGACTATTGATCTCACCTCCTACAGCTCTATAAATACTGTTCTCATTGCCATACCTCATCCTCAGGAAATGAGGCCTCAAACTATAGTCTTAGGGAAATTCTAGCAACAGAACATGCTAGTGATCTGGATCTTTGATGCAAAGCAGGTGGAAGCTGACCCTATGCCCACACCATGTGCAGTTCTTCTGACGATGCCAACCACAATTGCAGAATGCTGAGTACGGCTTAAGACCGGGAGAAGAAGGCGCTGTAGAGCACTCCTGCTCTGTTACACTGCCAAAAAGGGGAGGACATCATAGGTGCTTGGGCAATTGTGTCAAATGTTAACAAGTGTCTTTGGTTTAAGCCAAACAAGCCTTCCTTAAATCTATTGTTCCTGAACGTGATCTTATGAAAGAGCCAAAAGATTTTATCTCTAATAGCAAGTTTGAACCTGCAAGATTTGTGAAACATATCGTTTTACTACAGAGCGCTACAAATATTTGCTGTTGGCTGATTGCAAAACTCAAGCCTCATGTTCCTTTCGAAAACTCAACCTTGACTACATGACTGATATGATGTTAGACTGCGTATATCTGATTAAATATGTAGTCAGTCACTCTGCATAGAGTGTTGTGACTATTGTTTTCCAAACCGTTGGCATTCTAAATATTGACCTTCTTGCAAGATAGTACAATGGTTTTGAGACAGATGTCCAAGTGCTGCAGTTGCATGGGTGTCCATTAAATGGGATGGCCATGTCGAATGCTATGATGTGATGGGACAGCGCCAGAGTCGGGCAGAGCGAGCCCCAAAGAGAAAAGGAACTGAATAAGACATTCACCCTCAAGTCTGAGTGCTTAAAGTGATAGGGCTTGATGTACAAGATATATATATAAAATTCCAGCAAGGCACAAAGACTGGTGATGATACCCAGACGTTACCAACTCTGACCATGGGGCTGGATGAGACAGCAGTAATAGTGGTATTCCATTATATCTTGTGGTGTTAGTAGGGTTGCCAACTGCCTGGTTTCATACCGGCATAACCAGCATAAGCGGAATTTTAATGTCCATGCCAGTACAAAAATCAGGGAAATCAGTCAAAATCTTTGTTTTACCCCTTTGTCAGTGCATACCTTCAACAGTAAACACAACAAGAAAACACTTGAAAATGTGTTCTACAGCTGCCTTAATGACCACTGACTGATGATAAACTGAACACAGACAGAAAGGATTTGTTAAAAATGAATTCCGAACTTTTTATGTAAAGTTCTTTTTCAAAGTCATGTCCAGGCCCTTGCAGAATCTTAAAATGTGAACAGATGGGAAAGGTGGCAACCGTGAGTGAATGTTGATAGCCTTGAACATCATATAAAGTCCAAAGGCACTGAAGACATAAAGTTACAATATGTGAGGCAGATATTATATGGCCAAAAGGATATAAGGATATAAAGTGTGGCTAACTGTTGTACATAACACTACTCTGCTTTAGGAGCGTGTGTCGTTCCTGTCCCTAACGCCGAGCAAACGTGCAGGGAGCATGTGACATATCAAACATACTAAGCAAGGCCATGTTTTCCTCCCCCATGACCATTTTATTCTCCCCTTCTATCTGCCCATAGAAATACTAATGAGCTACAGGAAATGAGGTGTTTCCTGTGAATGAGGATACAGTAACAGAAGACCCTCCCCCTTTGAGTGCGAAATCACAGTATACTGTACAGAGTGTGACTGGCAATCCAGTGATCATAGGGATCGTCTGGTTTAATGCTGCAGCTAGGCAGTCGGGAAATAACTGGACTTCAATGCATGAAGCCTGAGATGGGGGAGTACATTTACACCCATCGTTAAGGCTCTCGTAGAAAAAATGCATAGATTGTTTTTTGAGAGTTGATTTATTGGGTGACTGCTTTGTCATTATCACTGTTCCAAGCGTTACACACTCACTATGTAGTTGTGGCCACAGCCTGTCCTTCCGAAAGCATAAGCCATTGACTGTGTGTGACTCACTAGGAACGTGAGGGAGGGGCCGAGAAATCTCTTGAGAATCCATAGGGCAAGCAGTAATGCAAGCGGTGGAGCAACAAGCCCAAAACTCATGTGTTTCTGAAAGGGCAGACTTCCTGCAGTGCAACGCAAAGCTGCTATTTTAAAATTGGCGGTGTGCAGTCGTGCCTTGTATAGAGCCAGGGCTGTCTCCGTGTTATGTTAGGTCACTTTAGGTTATGTTATGATATAGTACGACATGTGTGATATGTTGTGTATTTGTATAGTGCACAATTCACTTGGGAGGGTGCCTTTGCTTTAAGTGATCAGGACACCACTTCTACTCTTCATCCTTGGCTGTCATTTGACAACTTGATACATGTGATGTAAATTGTAGTTTGAGTTCCCTTCCTTTGAATTAACTGGATTAACAATCAGTGCAATTTTCAATTGAAGTTGATGATGCAACAATTTCTAGAAAGGTTCACACTTTTCTCCTTTTGAATATTTCGTATCTCTCCAAACCACCCGCGAGAAAATCTACATTTTGTACTGTATTCTATCTTTAGAACCAACCATGCCTCTCACAGGTGGGCAGCTGAGGTTTGTAGCTCTCAAGGGAAGGGGCATTGGAAATATTTATTAAATCTGGTCTCTTGGGAGGCACGAGAGATCGTGTACAGCATTTGCCGGGTGCCTCTTTCGAGATGTTCCGTCATCCTTCACAGGAGTCTCTAAGCCTGTCCCTGCCTGGCTTGTCTGTGGAGCTGCCATCTCTCATCATGCGAGCTGTGGCTCAGGTGCATGGCGGAGAGGCCTGCTCCCAATGAGCTCTGATGGAAGCCAGGAGCAGACTAGAAATTCAACGCTTTCATTTCGTATGCTGGTGCCTTGTGGGATCACCCAGTGACTCCCGTTGGGAAATCATAATGTGCAAAGGAACTGTGGGCAGGAATTGTCAAGGACCGTGAAGCATTGTTTTTACTGAACATATATAAGATCTGTGGGGTAGGCAAATTAGGGACAGTGAATATAGACTACAAAAATTGTTTTGGAAAATAGGTGAATTGGCTTCCATGAAAGACATTTATATTTGCATGTGCATAGCCTATGCTAAATGCGTACGTTAAGGGGATTAGATGGCAGGCATTATGCACTATGGTCCTGCACTTTTCTTGTTTCTTGACCAATAGGGTATGGCTCATATACATCATTGGTAAGAGGTGGAAGTCGAATCAGAGTCTTAGAATTTCTAATAATCTCAGTAATGTCTGCAAGGATCCCATTTATCTTTACGAGCAAAGTGTCTGTTCGTACATTACTTTTGGGCGCAGATTTTTTTGGGGGCTTTTAGTCTCCCTCTAATTACAGGTGAGTAAGCCACACTGAAAGCTGGAGACAGACTCGAACCTGAAGCCTGGTTCTGGCTAAGCTCGAGGTCCTGTTGGAACCTCGAGCCCATAACGTGACAAGCTTTCATGTGACTTCTCTGCCTGCCTCCCTGTACCCAGGATGCGGCGGTAAAACCAGAGCTGGAGTGTGTGGAACTGGTAAACCAGGTTGGAGTCTCGGCGTCGTCTCAACGACTTGTGATTGTGGGCAAATCACTTAAGCTCCCTAAGCCTACAAACAATGCTTGTGACCTGGTCCAATGCTGGTGCTCATGTAACGAGTTCCAGTTCCTTTGGGTCCAGTTTGCGCTATATTTTTAAAACTGTAGAAAAATGCACTTAGGCTGATTTGTACAAACCGAAACCAGAACACCTGGATACATTGCAGCTTCCCTGCATAAATTGTGCAATCTTAAGCAAATATTTTTTTCACCAAAACTTTTTTCTACATTACTGTGTATGAACGCACTTTCAAATAGTTCAGAATTCCAACTGTACAAAACTACACTTCTGATTAGTGAGCAGTGATATAAAGATACTGTCAGTAAGAAAGAACAGTGCTATAATGTACCCTATTACTGACAAAGCTTCCACATTTTAAAGAAATACACCTTTTTTTAATTCTAAAGACACTTTATCACATTTTACCTGATGTTTATTGTATGATTAACATGAAAATATTGGTAGTTCTCGGCTGTTGCATGGACTCTAAGACCTGAACCAGACCACTGGCTTGGATGTGGCTCGAATCTCCTTGTTAATTTGTTGGCTCACCTAGCTCTACCTGTAATAAATTAATCAATGCATTGGTAGATGGTTTCAGGTCATCAGTTGGGCAGAGTAGTGTCTGTCTTGGATATCGTCTGTGGCCAGAAATAGAGTTGGGTGAGCCTCTGAAGACTTGATCCATGCACCGGGCTCTGGATCTTTCAAGATCCTTTTGGAACCTCGAGCCAAAAAAAAGCCACATTTTCATGTGGTTTCTGCTTCCCCTTTACCTTTGCCACATAGGTTCATGTTTAGAAAATAACACCTCTAAAAAAACAAATGCCACTCAATGCAGTGATACAATCTAATCTGCTAAAGTGAAATGCTTCCGCATCTTAAAGAAATACACTTTTCTGAATTTTGAAGACTCTGACACATTTTTACTTGACGTTTGTCGCATGACTTGCATGTCAAATATGTCAATGTCTTGGCTCATAATATGACACTTTGAGCCAAACAAGGCTCTTGGGTCAGCTTGCCATGTTAATTTGCAGGCTCACTCACCTCTAATCAGAAGCATGTGAGACACAGAAGCTTGTTCCTCTAACCCTTAGAAGTTTTCATTTATATTAACCCCTTTTGACCTCCTCCCAGTCTCTCACCTATATTCGCACAGACACTGTCCCCCAGAAAAAGAGCAATTAAACCAACATGGAGACAGTATGACCTGACAAGCACTCGGTATGATGCTATTTCCTGCCTCCTCATCACATTCTGTTTTTAGGTTTCAGCTGCAACAGTGCATATGCACTGTCATCAAAATCTACGGTTTACAAAAAAAAACTTAAAAATGGGCTCATAGCCTGCCCATTACTTACCAATGGTTGGCTTCCCCGTCACTTTTATTTCCTTACTTCTGATTGCTCAGCACCTCCTGCTTCCTCTAGGCACTTCCAATATTGGTCCCTACAATGGAGCATGGACCTAGTACAGCATCCTGCTGGCAGCTAGTGCCCTTCTACTCCTGCAGGGACTTTTTTTTTCTACTTTTGGACATTCACTCTCAAGGAGTGCATGTCTGGAGTCCTCCTGTCCTCCCTCCTCCGCTGCACCTCCTACGTGTTGTCCCCACCTCTCGCTCTCTGTTGTTGCTGCGCTCACCCTCCTCCCCCTTGCCTCTCTTGTGTTGCTTTGTTTTTGTGTTTCTTCTCAGTTAAAATAGTGGATAGGCGACCCTAGGTATTGGTGTGCTTTACATGAGCATCAGTTACATTACACAATGACAGGAGGAGATAAAGAACCCCTCTCCTTTCACCCCCATTGCTGTTGCTTCCTCCTCCCCATGTGCCTCCCTTTTACTGCTCCCCCCACACTGAGGTTGCTTCTAAAAAAAAAAGCATAACGATGCAGTAATGTCTTGCAACATCATAGCACTTTTTTTCTTTACTTTAACCCTTGGCCTTTGAATTGGCTTGCTTATGTCAACTGTTTTACTTTTCAATTTCAATTTGTGTGGCAAGAAAAGTCCAATTAGGATTTTACAGCGCTAATAGCTCTAACTCGAGCAAACACGAGACCCCTTGCATTGCAACATTGCCAAGACTGGACACATCATTGTGCCTTTTTTCCTTCACTTTATACTATTTTTCACAGTGTGGCCCACACAGAAAAAAGTCAAATGAGTTTAGAGTCAGCCCTTTGCTTACCACTGGTTGGCTTTCTTGACATTGTGATTTGCTTGCTTCTTATTTGATGGCTTTCTTTCCTCTTCATGTGTTTGTCTCTCCCCTGGAGCATAGCTTCTTTACCTTGTAACCTTGTACTGCTCAAATTCTGAAAACTACTTTTTTCTTTAAGCAATTCATGAGAGTGCATGCATTTTCTTACTCACTCCGTTGTGTGCTACGTCCCTTGTTGAGTAGCCACTCCCCTATGTGGTCTGCATTGCTTCCCTCCTACCCCCACCACCAGTTTGTCCACTGTTTCTCCCACCCATGTTATTACTTTCCATAAATCTGTTGCGTCACCCACGTCAAACTCCTCTGTTGCCCCACCTCACTTCCTGCTAATATCTTCTGCAATGACTTCTCCCCCACATGCGTGTTGCTCCCCAGCCCTGTCATCCTGATGGAAATGTTTTAATTTGTTTTTCAGTGGCCATTAGCTGTCATTTGCTGCTTCATTTTCAAAAAAGTGTTTATGTACAAGTAGAAATTCATTTTTTTATTTACTGCTGCAATCTTGTAACAGTAAATTACAATAAACAAATAAATGATGGCTTCATCCTTCCATGTGTACACATGGGTGGTGACGAATGTGCGCCCAAAAGTCATCATGCATGTGTATAGGAAATTACACAGCTCCCACAGCTTCCAGCAACGTCCTGACATATGTGTTTGCACATGCGCTTTCCCACATCACACCTTTTTTAAATGTTCTCTTTTTTTGCTGATGCTGCACAGCGAGCATTGGCAAAGCAAATAACTGTGCTGATGCTTGCTTGGTACCATTGTCATGAAATCTAAGGCCCACCACTCCTGGCCCTTGCCCCAACCTCACAGATCGAAATCTTTTTCCGTCCCTGTTTTCAGAAATCTATAACACCTACAACAGCAAGCCATCTGTGTGCTGTGTAAGCGACTAACGGCTCCTAAAGAAATGTACTGTTCCACATCTGCCATAGGCTTCAGCGTTTCATGTGTAGCATCAAAAAATGAGTATCACTCACTATTTTGTTTTTATAGCTCTAATGTGACCCAAATGTCTTGGAGCGCTCTACATGAGCACCAGTTACATTACATAAGATCCCTTTTTAAGGCACGGGAGGATTAAGTGATTTCCCTTGAATCTCCGGATGTTGAGTCGATGCCGAGACTGCAATCTAGTTTTCCAGTTCCAAAGTTTCTAGTTAAGAGTCGAAGTTCCTATTCAAGAGTGGATGGAACTCGCTGTAAGGTGTTGTGCGCAATGTAGAATCTGAGGCAATCTATCCTGCGGCGCCAGTATGACTGCCATCACGCCCAACTGCGCCACGAAGAGTTGGCATTGGGACCATGGGCTGTAAAAACGGCGCGAGGTCACCCCGGTCCGACGCAGGCTGCCTGTGCACTGAGGCTGGGCGAGGGGCTTCGGGTGTGAAGCCCGGGGGCGGCCATGCCATGGTGTTTTTATTAAACGGTTACACCAGCTTCGTGCCTGTACACTGCCCGTCCTCAGCTTTGGAGCATGCTGTGAGGTTTACGAGTCACGCATCCTCTGTTGCTTGTTTTACTGCCAGGCCCTGCAGGGCTTTTCTTCCCGTTTACGGTCCGCCCTCCCTCCAGCACAAAGCAGGCCGGCGTGCTAGCGCTGACCTCTGACCCCCAGGTTACACATTGGTGCTATAATTACACAGATAGCCACCATCAAAGTGCTCTGCAGATGCTTTACATTTCCAGCTCAGTGGAGAACCTCAAAGGGCGTCGGTGAGGGCTCTGGGGATGGACTTGCTGTGGCATCAGTGATGCCCACGCAGAGAAGGGCGCTGGGTGGCAGTGTGGCACAGCTCAGTCCGTCAGAGTGCTGCGGCAGAAATGCGCGCGCAACCAGCAGACAATCCTCTCGAGCTTGCTACGACTCTACGAGGGCCATTGTGTTGGGGGGGACACAATGACACTTGGTAGGTACAGCGCCGTGTATCCTCCGTAGCAAGTGCAAAGGCACAATCTCGACCTCAGGTAGCAGGGCAAAGGAATCCGGAATGGACCGGGGCTTTTTGTTGTGTGTTATGCGGGGAAACATGCCCTAACGTAGTGGGATAGACACATTTGCATAGGTTTGGATCCCATGTGTAATCACAAAGGCAAGCAAAAAACAAACAAACACTGGCACAACCAATCATGAAGTCCTTTGGGTAGAGGAAAGATTATCCCAAGCTTTATTACCTCACAACTACAGCTCAGGTGGCAGATAATTACACCCCAGGCAGCAACACTGAAAGCTTCCTTTTTTCCTTCAGCATCTTTGAGGTTTCATTATGGATGACCTAAAGTTGATAAACTACCAACTGTATGCCATCCAAAACAATTTAGAAGAAACACTTACACTCCAACTCACCACTAAATGGTCTTCTAAACCCTTCCCCACCCAGGAAGTCGCGTGGAGTGTCGTACAGTGGAATGGCAAAGAGTGGAGTAGAGCATTGTAGAGTGGAATGGCAGAGTGTCGTGCATTGGAGTGGCATATTGTGGAGTCACGTAGAGTGGCACACACGGGAGTGGCATGGAGTGGAGGTGGTGACAGGCGTTTTGCTCCATTACCAACCACCTCTCCAGAGTTCGAGACACAGCAGGGCCAGCAAAGGGCCAAGCAAGCACCCACCTTTACAACAACCACATAAGCATAGAAGGCTTTGTCCATCCCTGCACTCCCCCATGTCACTGTGATCATCACTTCTAGCTACTGCTGTAGATGCAGACCTACCATAGGAACCAGTGCATCCCTTGTCTTCGGAGATGAAATGGCTCCTTCTCTAAAATGACGAAGCATTTGTTTGCATGCAGGAAATCGCAGTGTCGTACACATGCTGAATGGACAATTCACCTTGCAAACACACTAAGAGAAGCACTGTTTTGACAAAGCAAGCATATAGAAATGTTTCAGCCTGGGGAATTTTTCTTGTAATGCCACTGTAAACGTTTCCCCTTAGTGGCACTAAACAATCACTGTTCCAAAATGTAGAAAACATGGAACTACTGCCGGAGGAACTCCAAGCAAGGTAGGAAAAAGAAAAAACAACACAACAAGTGGTAGCCATTTCTGGCTTGAAAGCAGAACCTAGGAAGGCTCTTGTTACAGGCATGACAATGATTTCAAACTATCGAGAGTGACAGCAAGTGAAACAACTTCAACAAGCATTTCCATAACATTGTATCATCATGATCGTGGTGCTTTGGCCAATGCAGCACAGTAATGTGCCGACAGTGAATGCCTTGGAGCTCGAAATCTAAATGTTTGGTTTTCTCATATGGTCCTTACCTATGGAGTAAGCTTGATTCTAAACCGGCTCCAATTTTGCAGATGAAGGCACTAAGACACAGAGAAATGAATAGACATGCCAAAGAGCACATCTTGTTGATCTAGAGAAGGAAAGAAAACCATTTTACAGGCAGTAGTAAAATAATTTTTTTTTGGAACAGAGTAGAACTGGTAGTTCGTCCAGCACGTGGACGAAAACAATAGGTCATATTAGGTCTTCATAATATCGGTACAAAAAAGCATCAAAAGACATCAAGAAATTGCATGGAGGGAAGCCTTGAAAAGACATAGTCCAATATAAAACAAGCATTTGTAAAGCTAATAGGTCTAGCTTGTGCAAGAGCTATTGGCTTTGCCAATGTGTTTTAGCCATGTTGTTCACCAGCAGAGCTGCTGTTCTTCATGTCTAAAAGTTAGTGGCATGGAGAAGAGTCATGTGGAGTGTCGTAGAGTGGAATGGCAAAGAGTGGAGTAGAGTATTGTGGAGTAGCAGAGAGTGTGGTGCATTGAAGTGGCATATTGTGGAGTCACGTAGAGTGGCACACACAGGAGTGGCATAGAGTGGAACACTGTAGAGTGCATTAGTGTAGAGTGTTGCAGAGTATAGTGATGTAGAGTGCAGCAGTGTCGAATTCAGCAGTGTTTAATTCAGCATTGTAGAATGCAGTGGCATAGATTAGAGTGGTGCATAGTAGAGTGGGGCAGAATGGCGTGGTGAAGAGTAGAGTGGTGTAGAGTGCAGTGGCGTAAAGTAGGCTGTTTAGAGTGGTGCAGAGTCGAGTGACATAAGGTTGAGTGATGCAGAGGGCAGTGGCGTAGAGTAGAGTCAAGTGGCATAGTGTGCAAAGTAGAGCTGAGTGGCATAGAGTGCAGTGGAATAGAGTGGTGCAGAGTAGAGTTGCATAGAGTGGTGTAGAGTATAGTGTCACAGAATGCAGTGGCATAGAGTGCAGTGGTGTAGAGTGGAGTAGTGCTGAGTAGAGTGGTGCCGAGTACAGTGTTGCAGAGTGCAGTGATGTTGACTGGAGTAGAGTGGCATATAGTGCAGTGGCATAGAGTGCAGTGATGCAGAGTAGAGTGCATTGGCATAAAGTGCAGTGACTACATTGGCACAGATTGTAGTGTTTAAGAGTAGAGTGGCGTAGAGCGCAGTGGCATAGAAAGGAGTGGAGGAGAGTGCAGTGGCATAAAGTAGATTGTTTCACAGTAGAGTTGAGTGGTGTAGGGTAGAGTGCAGTTGTGTAGAGTGGCATAGAGTGTAATGGCATACAGTGGATTGGCGTAGAGTGCAGGGGCATAGAGTTTAGTGTTGCAGAGTAAAGTGCATTGGCATAGAGTGTATTGGCATAGAATACAGTGTTGGAGAGTGGTGGAGAGTGGAGTTGTGCAGAGTAGATTGGTGTGGCGTAGACTGGAGTGGTGTAGAGTGCAGTGGCAAAGAGTGCAGTGTTGTAGAGTGGCGAAGAGTGCATTGGCATAGAATACAGTGGTACAGGGTAGAGTAGAGCGGTGTAGCGTGAAGTGGTGTAACGTTCAGTCACGTAGAGTGAAGTGGTGTAAAGTGAAGTGGTGCAGAATAGAGTGCAGTGATACGGAGTGATGTAGAATGGAGGGGCATAGAGTGGAATGTTCATTGTGTGGTAGCACACTGCAACTACAAACAACACATATTCAATTAAAATGACTATTACATTTGCACATACATACATACACTTTTACTAATAAAACTTTACAGTGCACAGAAGAAAATGTGTGGAAATTGCATCACCTAGTTTAAGGATTTGTTTTGATCATATTAAAGTATTTGTTTCCAACACACTTCAGAAATAACAAAAAATGTGCTCAATTTGTGCATTCATAATTCTGATATATTCTGAAATTCTTAGGCAGTTCATTTAAATGTTGGGTGGGCTAAAAAAAAAACTCTTTCCTACCCCCAGTATCCAGCAAGATTGTAACATAAATCCCCTCACTTTGAAGTCAGAGAAGGAAATGTAAACAAGCACCCTTGGAAGGTAGTGCCTGACATTTGACCTTAGTCTTTGAATACACAGCAAATGTGACAAGATAAGAACAAGATTTATAGGTCTGTTAACAGGAAGAAAGTTTGCGGAAGAATACAGAAAACAAGGTTTAGGCAACGGGAGGGATGAACTGAACGTGGAGAGCCTAAAGCAAATAAAGCAGCAAATGGAAAGCCAGAAAATGTGAGTTACAAACCGCAAAGCCAATGGTAATCAACAAGCGGAATGCATTCCTCGGTCAACTTTCTGATAGTCCCCAAAATGTCTTTAGCAAATGTCAGGTAGGCTGCGACCTAAAAAGCATCATGGCCCAATGTTGTCTGCATCGTCACAAAGATACAAAATTACATCACTTATGTCTCTTGAGAGGAGTATTAGCTCTACAAGAAAACCAGAAGAAACAACCTTGAGGTAAAAAAAAATCCAGACTGGCTGCAGAAAGGCAGCTCATATATTACACCTTCAGGATCGATGCTACTTGCTATATCAGGGGACAAGGAACCATAGGAATGATGTAGCACATAGGATTGAATATGCTGTAATTTCTTTTCGTTGATTGAGACCATCAGGTGTTCAATCCAACCACAGAATCCACCCAGCAAGATTTGGGGATCAGTGCAGATTCGGTGCACATATATGAAGAGCCCACCATCAAAACATTGCCCCTGGTCCAATTATCTCAGCAAGAGAAAACTATTCAACACTATGGCTGCAAGGCCATGAGCTTCTTGACAAACTTTCATCCCACTCTTTCACTGCCCTATAATGCATTACAACTTTAAGCCAAGTATATCTTTGTTGGGATAATGCATTCCCCAACATGACTATATCTAATGTGCAAGAGGCCATTTCCGAAGCCAGAGAAAAAGTGACTATGAACTGGGAAAAGATGGCTAACAAACTGTAAAGCAGCTGCCTTATCCTCTGGGAGAGTAGTGATGAAAGGTGCAATATCTAGAAATGTAGATTGATGTTTCAAGCATCAGAAAGTAACAGGGCTAGGTACGGCTATAATACCGCGATTTGTGAGGATTGGATTCTCTGGGTACTGTCTTCTGATTAGTTGTGTAAAAAACAGGCTTTTCCAAGATCGTGTTTTTGACAAATCTGAATTTCCCATACAAGTGGTCGATGTACTGTAGTGGTTTTACATTCTGCACAGAGGTGTATTCTTTAATACTACTGCTGCTGTTTTGTTCTAGAGCACAAGGGTAAAACTATCGTACTGGTACTACATGGAGGCCTGCTGAATGCCAATGGTGGATTCTGTATTTTTTCCATTTCATTCAAATAATCTACTATACTATGTTACATACGAGTCCAAACATGGCACACCAGTATCTTGAATGCAGATTGGGCGCTTTACTTGAAAGGGCCACTTTCCTTACCAGCAGCTGTCCATTTACATGGAAATTGCAACATTCTTTCAAAGTGTAAAACAGACCAATTTTTCATTATTTGTATAAGGACCAGAAATTGTTATAGTGTACTGAAATTGTCATGATATACTTCTTCATCTCTTTTCTACAGAAGAGTAGCAGTTGTGATTGTAATGTGTGGTGCTGTGGGGACCATCCTATTTGTGAGGGGTGGTTGAGCATATGAGGCCTGTTTTGTGCAATTATTGGTATGGTTTGCGGTGACATGACGGCAGTCAATAAGGGTGGTACAGGTCCGCCATGCGACAGGACAGGTTTGACCATTACTGTGTAAGCGTCTTATTGACCCCCGTCATCTAGCAACACAACAGTAGCACCCTTCCATATTCCAATGAGGTGTAATGTAACAAGAGCGATCTGAATTGGAGTAAAGAAATTCAAGCAATATTCTGTAACCCAGAAATGTGCACAGTAATCTCCTTGTATGATGTAGATTAATTTATGAGTAATGTCGTATAATTGGATGCATAATACTGATAGATAGATTCTGTGTAATTGCTTTCATAATCTAATGGAAAGTCCAGGAATTTTATGTAATCTATCAGCTAGTAAAGTGTTTGGCACAATTTCCTGTGATGTAATACTATAGTAATTAGAATCTATTTTGTTAATCTAATGTAAGATTATGTAGACAGACAATCTCCTTCTGTAAATCGAATGAAGGCTCAAGTAGTCAGATACATCGTCTCTAATCTAATGCAGGGACAAATAATCATAATAATTTTCTTCTGTAATTTAATGGTGTTAATCCAAAGGAGTTTTGTTCTGTAAACCAATAAAGCATAATACTCTCCTTCTTTAATCTATCCTTGATCTCTTATATAGGTTTTCACCTTCCATTTGGGATGCAGCAAATACAGCAGTAACTTCTTTGAAGTAGTTATCTAACGACCATTATCAGTCTTTGCTCATAATTCTAGCCTCTATCAAAAATAATAAAGGTCTGAAGCAGGTACCCACAACCTTTCTTCAGCTTGGAGAAAACTGATCGCCAATGAGCACTGGTAGATTTTCATCTGTAAATGACCGTGTTATTCTTAATTTTGTTTCACCGGCTGAGCATTAATTGAGCCTGACTATATAATCTTTGTATGTGTTCCGCCAGCACTCATCTACACACAAAAGGCTTCATTTGTAGGGGGTGTGAATTACATATTTACCAAGCCAACACGTGGGCATTGAGTTGTCGGACTTTGTGTGCCCAAGTTGTCCAAGCATTCGAAGTGATGTACATCTAGCTGTGAATAAATAGCTACTGAAGATGCATTAAATGTTTTTGTTGGCAAGGCCAGCCCCCTTTGTCACATAAATACACACGCTTGGGAGTAGGGTTTCATGCTCAGTATTTCTTGCTGAAGGTACCAATCTCCAGTGCACAGTTAATACTATTCCTAGGGTCAGGTGACATCATTGAGACAGGAGGTGTCAATTTCTAGTGCCACTTAATGTTTGGCTGCACATCGGAATGCATGTTGGCTTAGTGCCGGCCTGATAGCAAGCCCTGATGGGTCCTTGGCACCTGGAGGCAGATGTTCCATTTTGAGAAGTTGGTTTGCTGGACTGCATTTGCCCTAAGCTGGGTATGTTTTCATTTTTCAAGCTGAGGACTGGAAAAGAAGGCAACCAAAGACATATGTCCTTAGTTGACATATTAACATCACAAAATAAAATGATGGGCGGAGTGTTGAAACTTTTCAAACACTTATCCCCAGTCACAGATCTAGGTGTAGTCCATCGTTATTTTGCTCGCCATTCACCCCAGTTTGGACCTAGCCATATGCAAATCAGCCTTGACCCTGCTTCCCATGGGAACAGTCCAGCCTGAACTGCCAAGCCACTTCCTCCCTGGAACGGAAACAAGCATCCTGGGACCAATTTCGGGGTATCGCCCTTCTTCAGCTGGGCTAGCTTGAATCCAGTGCCGCAGTGAGCAAGGGACCCACATCTGGGCATACCCAAGCCACTTGGGGGCGCACATAGCAACATCACAAAATAAAATGATGGATGGACTGTTGAAACTTTTCAAACACTCGCCCCCAGTCACAGATCTGGGTTTAATCCATGGCTATTCTGCTCACCACGCCACCCCCAGTTCGGACCCAGCCATATGCAAATCAGTGTTGACTCTGCTCCCCATGGGAACAGTCCAGCCCAAATTGCCAAGCCAGGTCCTCCCTGGAACAGAAACAAGCATCCTGGAACCGGCTGAAGGGTATCACCCCTCATCAGCCAGGCTAGCTTGAATCAAGTGGTGCAGAGAGCAAGGGACCCACATCTGCCCACGTTGCACTTAGTTGACATATTAACATATATCAAGAAAGGGAGACACAGGTGTCAAAAATAAAAAAAGTGCCATGGCTGAAGAGGGCATACAAAAGTCCCACTCTATGCATGTAGTAACATATAGGCCTTGCAGATCGCTGTGCCGTCAAACTATTCCTAGAAAAACGGCTTGCAACAAGCATGTGCTCACCTAGACCTGCTGGTGTTACATGTTGCCCGTTGACAACATTTTTGAAGGTACAGTCGCTAAATGGACCAGAAAGTTCGAAATCACAAAAGATGGCAGAGAGACAACATACCAGCTGGTCTCAAGGTGGTAAAATGTCCTGTGGTTCTGTTCCTTTAAATGCAGAATACTGTAATGACACAGCCTGACATAAGGAATGGTGCTTATTACTGTCATCTATCCACAGATACAGTGGTTGTATTTCCAGATTGTAATGATGGTATTACTGGTTATTTCCCATTATTTGTAAGACAGTGCAGTTAAACACGAGCTGTATGGTCAGGCAGAGATTTGAACCAACTGAAGGCGCAGGGCATTGAACCACACTGCTGCCATCACATGAGAAGACCCCATGCACAGAATAACTGCACTCCACAACATCGCTGCCGTCCCATGAGATCCACTCGCTATTGGTAGCCGCACTCCATCAATCTGATGCCATCACATGAGAAGACCCCCCCACACACCGATAGTTGCACTCAACTACACCACTGGCATCACACGAAAAGACCGACACACTGGATAGTTGCAGTCAACTACTCCTCTGTCATCACATGAAAACACCCACATGGACAGGATCAACCTATTCACCCATTTCATTGTCATCGTGTGAGAAGATCCACGTGCTCTTGATCGCTGGAGTCCATCCTTTTGATGCCATCGCCTGAGAAGAACCACATGCCCTGAATAGGCTCACTCCGACATATTGCTGCAAACACACGAGGATTCCCATATGCATGGGATAACTGCTTCTCTAAAAAGTCTGGCATATATGAGTACAGGTCACGTGACTCCTGGGGGACAAGCTTGTGCCATCAGCCTTCGTTGCAGAGAGCATGGCCTCTGACAGCCCATGTTGACGGAAGCCTTTTTTATGGGCGAGCACAAAGTGCTCTGTCCATTCTGTAATCACTCTTTGGGCTTGAAACCCCTCCCATGCCACATCAGTCACTTACATTGGTTTGTGGGCTTGCCTTTTAAAATCCACTTGCTTTCATTTGTGAAAGGCATGCATACGTCATGCGTATTCCGGTGTTTATCCCACCTACACAGCACCGGTAAAGAACCAAAAACATACGAGGCTCGATGTTTTCAGCCTGGAGTCCGGACTACTTTATCTGTTTATTTCCCACGCAGCGCGATCGCGCTGCATTTTGCATAGCACGATCGCACTGCATTTTTTTTTTTGGCTTTACAACGCTAATAGCTCTAACTCGAGCAAATGTGAGACCCGTTGCATTGAAAATGCTTGTTATCAGCTGTTTCAGTTTAGGCTACATATAGAGTGCATTAACTAGCTTGCTAGCCTAATAAATATTCAACCCTAGACTGCAGATTGGTTCCAGATGTACATGAGCTGATTACCTAAGGTGTACACCGTAGCAAAAGTGCAGTTGGGTTTAGGTACCTGCTAAAGTGCCGTCAGGCTGTCCACAGAATTGGCTCATTTAAAAAAGAAAAACCCTCCTAGGGCGCAGAGTACTTGTAACTGGACTCTTTCAGCGGCATGTCTAATTAAGGATAACATACTGCTGACTAAAAGGCACCATGGTCTCTAATGCCTACTGCTGGCAAGCTTCTTTAACAGTGGTGGCACGGCAGCATTCCTGCCTTCACTTTTCAAGTGCAAGGTGAGCATTTAAGTTATATCCGCAGGCGAGTTTATGCCACTTAGTGATTTTTCTAAGAGCGCATTGTTCCTCATCTTCTAAGCGGAAGCATCTGCGAATGATGCAGTGATCTGGAAGGACTATTTTATGTGCTAGTAGTGGACCGGATGACGTCCTATAAAATGAATATACTCTTTTAAATGTGTGTTGTAACCATTCCCTGTGAAAGGAGCTTCCAAAACAAACAAACATTGTTAAAGCCAATAGGCTTTGCTGCTTTATAGTTGAAAATGATCCTTCATTGATTGGCAGGTTTGCGTGTGCAGTTGTGTGGCTGGGTTAATGGGCGAATGTGAGAGCGAGAGCTCTGCTAGATAGATGTCAAACCTTTCCATTGAAGAAGAAACCAACTTTCAGCATGACCACTTAACCTGCCTGCACTATATAGAACTGCAAGTGTAATAAGCTGGCAGTCATAATGGTGTATCACTCGCCCATCAAACTAATCAATGCTTGTAAACAGTCATAGATGGTTTAACGTTTGCACAAGGCAGCGGTTGAGTGTTGTATATGCAAGTAAACAAAAAAGTGATGGCTCGGATGATTGAATTAATCTCAGCCACTATTAATTAAGTTGGCGACATCCCAGCCCATCATTTTTTTTCCCTACTTGTTACCTTAGACATAGCCACATGCAAATCAGCCTTGGTCTTGCTCCAGTAGGGACAGCCTAGCTCTAACTGCTAAGCCAAGTCTTCTCCAAACCAAAGTATAAGCAACCCAAGACCGGTTGCACCCTAGTTGGCTCTTCAGTTGGGTGCAGCTTGGTTTCATTGGCACTGTGAGCACAGGGCTCACATCTGGACATACCTGTTGCACATAGGGTGTTGCACTGAAGTAAACAAAAAAGTGATAGCTGGAAAGATTGAATTCATCTCAACCCTGGTAATTACATGGGCTCACATCCCAATTCATCGGTTTTTTTTTTATCACCAACTCACCTCAGATTCGACCGGACCATATGCAAATCAGCCTTGGTCATCCTCCAGCAGGGGCCGTCTCGCCTGAACTGCCAAGCCACGCCCCCTCCTAACCAGAACACAAGCAACCAAAATTTAGTTTCACCCTAGTTGGGGCTCTTCAGTCAGGTGCAGCTTGGTTGCAGTGGCCCTGTCAGCAAGGAACCCACTGAAGTAAACAAAAAATGGTTGACAGAATGCTTGAATTAAACTCCGCCACTGGTAATTACTCAGGGCCGCATTTCAGTCTATCTTTTTCTGTCTCTGACCCTGTCAGACATCACTGCTGTAATGCTACCTTGTTGCATTGCATTTCTGCTGGCATAAAAACAGGTCCCTTCATGAGAACGCGTTCCCTCATTCCCATTACTTTGCAAAGAGAAGCCATGGTAACACTCATCAGCAACCAAGGCAAGAACCACTTTTCCAGTCATCACTGCAAAATGTAAGCGGCTGCAAAATGCTGTCTGCTGATCGGGGCCAAACTGGGAAAATGTTTAATTAGCCCCACGTAGCATCATGGTTCAGTATACCAGCTATGTCATTTGAGGGTTGGATTATTGCTACCTATACAGTCCTAAATGTTGCCTCCGGTGTGCAGAACATTGGGGAAATACCAACATTCCCTAACTGTCAGATTGACCCTGGGGCTGATTGAAAATCTGAAAGTCTATTCTAACAACTAGTGGCTAAAAGTGGTTGACCCAAACAAGCTAATGGTTGAAGGGGGTAAACAAAATCTCACTCTCTTTGCTTTTTATGACAAATGACCTAGGCTGTGACAGGCCTAAAAACTGTGAGCAAGACTTGCACTGAAGTTAGATGAAAGCACTCTTAAATATACTGTGATATGAAAAATTAACGTAAAAGCTAAAAAAGCATTTTAAAAACAAATCTATTGTTGTAGTATCCAACAACCAGATTCCACTGGGGATCAGCTGCAGGGCTGGAGACAATATCCGTGATATAAAATAGGTCCTGGTGGTAAAAACAAATTATCATGATGCCCCCCCCATTCCCCCCCAATTTTTTTTACAATATGAGAAAACTTCATGGCCCGTTCCTAAAAATACAGTTTCTCTGCAATTGCAGAGTAGACAAATGGCTTCTTTGTGGGCCTTCCCAGCTTTGTACAAGGTGTTTCACCGACAGCATTCTACCATGGGAGGCAGTGAGATACCTCTGGGAGTTAATGCACCTGCTGAGGACATCTGAGAAATGTCTGCAGGACATATTTTGAAATCCAATAGGGCTGACTCAACCGTTCATTCTTCTCAGCTCAAAAAAGTGAGTGCTATTGGGTAGGGAGTAGCAATACTTGTCGTTGCCAGTGCTATACATCCGGTTGATTAAGGCAGCAAGCAATAATTATAATTAGTTTATCACCTGCACCCGGAAGGTGGCATTAATTGTGCATTATACTAATGTATAAAGTGCATGTGGCAAAGCATAGGCGCAGCTACAGTTTTTAAGCATGTTTGAAGCACCCCTCTGAACATCATGGACGAAACCCAAATTATTTGCATATGGCAACTCAATGAACCACAAACCATACACAACAAACTGAGTAGGCTTCTCCAGCAAGTAGCCCTTGAGGTACTGGTAGCTCTCCACCTACCTTAAAGTGTTTCTGCTGTATACACCTCAGCCTACTAAAGTAGACGCTTTTGCTCGACCAAAAGAATATACTTACACCAAAATTGAAAAAGTGTGTATTCCAGAAGAAAATGTGTGTACTTTCAGAATTCATAAGATGATGTTTGGAGAAAAATTGTGTACATTCCAAAATTTTAAAGCCGACATTTGAGTGATAAGTCATGTGGCTCTCGGGAGACATTACTAAATTTGTTACCTTGATGCGACAAGCATTTCAGCTATGTATGTAATGTACTACCTATGTGAATGTTTTCTAGATTGACAAAGATCTTTTTAGGTCGAGAATAGCAGCGCTCAAGCACTGCTTTTCTGACATATTCTTATTTATGTGGACTTTTATCCACGGCCATCACTTTCCCTTGTTTGTGGGCTTGCTGTTCAAAAATCCTTTGATGACATTGGTAAATGCTTTGTTTGTCCCGCCTTGGGGTGGTTTTGTTACCACCTTGGGTACCGACCCTGTTACATGGATATTTACACATTTGACAATATGTTTCACTGTGAGCGAACTTCTTTTTCCTTTTGTGTCTCTCCTTCACATTCATGCTCATGGCGGCCGTGGCGCTTTGAATTAACCTGCTTATGTCAACTGTTTTACTTTACATTTTAAATTTATGTGGCAACAAAAGTCCAGTTAGGAATTTACAACACAATTTTCTCTAACTCAAGCAAATGCGAGACCCATTGCATTGCAAATGCTTGTTTTACATTACTGCTGGTAACCCTGCCTGATGCACCAAGGTGATCATAGCTGGTAATCATGCACAGAGTGGACTTCAATATAATTTTGTCTGATGTGGTCACTCTTACAGCACAAATAATATTAGTACCATAGGATAATTTTCACTGAACATAAGTAGCTCTTGTTCCTGAAAATGTTTGAGATCCCTGATACAGTAATGTCTTACTTGACCACCCAAAATCCCTATGATGCCTCAACAGAGACCCCAGGTGTTACACAAGGCAACAGTGCAACACAATACAATATGAGGGATTCCTACTGATTTTTTCTCTCTGCGCAAGTGTTTATTGCCTCTCATTTCTTCCAGTTGCTGGCTTGGCAGTCTGAAAAATATTCAGCTAATTGCATGCAGCCAGTGCTGAAAATATCAACCATTTGTTTCAGTTACTAGGAGAACAGCTGAGCCATCAGAAACATTAATGGCATTTCAAATCAGGCAATTAAAATATTACACCAGTTTGAGCATTTACCCCACAGATGACAGATAGACGTGAAAGGTGCAGAGAATGTTTTGAAAAGATGTTGGAAGCATCCCAACCTTAGCATCTTATAAGCACTGCTGTAAAGTGTTGTCATTGCTAGTTTCAATCCATGAGGTAATCATCAATAATTGATGATGATATAAACCTCTAATATTAGAAATGTATTCACTCTGGCGCATTTGATGGATGTTATTGTCAACCATACAAAAAATGTATGCAATAGATTCGGTGCTCTCCTGGGATGTGTGAAGTCTACCAAGTCGCGGTTCACGGCTCGCAACGCACTGAAGGGGCGGGGTGGGGCGGCATGCAGGGAGGGACATTTAAATAACATTTTTTTTCAAAAACCTTACCTGGATCATTGCTGCCGCAGCTGCAGACACCACCGCGCCCGCTTATCTGGTGCAGGCACAGGCTCCCAGCCTGCCCTGGGCCAATCCTGACGCTGAGCAGCATCAGCTTTAGCTGGGAGCGCCCAGCCGGTGTGCGCCCAGGCAGACTGGGAGCCTGTGCATGCTCTCTCAAGCCCAGCAGCACAGTGCCGGCTGGAGTGAGCCCTGTGCGCATGTGTGTTTGGCCGTCTTGAGACAGCTGGCCAAACATACATGTGCACTCAGTGCTTGTCAGAGCCCGTGGTCCGCCCCTTTAGAAGAAAACAACAATAAACACAGTTTATTATTATTTTCTTGTAAAGATTTTGCTGCTGGTGGCAGGGTGGCGACACTCCTCCACCCTAGCAGAGAAGCCGACGCTGAGTCTACCTGATTTTAATGGCACAATTGCATAAAGCAATTCCAGACCGCTCATGAAATACATTTTGCAGTAAAAGGTTCACAAGAATCCTGTTTGAATCATCACACAGGCAAGATGCTAATGCATCACATGTTAATATATACGTTTACCCAATAAAATATATATATTTTTTATCTTCACAGGACCCTGCTAACGCAAGTTAGGCACTAGTCGTTCATCATCAGCTTTTCACATTTAATATTTTTCTATAGTCCCTGTTTCATTATCTCTATTTATTTCTTTCTTTAGTAATCTGATTTAAAAGAGTGCAACTGCAAAAATCTGCAGTTGAGGATGCAACAGCTCAGTGGATTAGTGCTCCTGTTGAGGTTTATGCGTTTGAATTGTATTGGATGCTATAAAATGAGCTCCTTTTTTTGTTTTCATCTCTTGGCCACATTATGCGGTTGTCCCAGATTTCACGTACTCTCAGGGTTGAATGCCACAATACTAACATTTGTTGCTCTAAACATTTCTTAAGGAAGAATAAATCAGAACAGTTTAGCATTACCAGACTTCCATGATGTTGTGTTTCTGGAGCTGAGTATGGGAGTAGTGCTCACCATGACTTTTACATAATTGCAATTCTAGTTACTAAGGTTATGGATTAAAATGGCATTCAATGTGGGAAGTTTCTTTCTCTCAAAATGTTAATTCTGCCTGTGGGGAGGGGGACGCCTTTGCTGTGAACAGGTTTAGTGTTGTACTTATGAATGTGTTGTGAGCATGGCCTATCAAGATAGCAGACAGATTATTTTTCAAGGGGAAAATTAACTTTTTGATCCATTCACCTAATCTGAATGATGCTACATAACTTTGTTACTCTGAGTGTGCCAGACTTTGTACAGATGGGTTAGGCCATTCTGTACTCATTCTCTGCCCCACTGGCAAATCGTTTGCCACCTAGGAAGACTGTGTGAAGGTAGGAGAGTTTCCTTAGGTAGGTGTGACGCTTACGTCCCCAACTTACCTCTTCGTGCTTGACAACATGGTTGTAGTGACATCCCCAGTGGAGTATGTTGATGCTATAATTTTCACTGTAGTAGAAGTAAATGCTTGACCTGATCCCAAGTTTTAAAGATTTCTCACCTGCCTTTGCATCTCTCATCTTGGTGAACATTATCATGGGCTTTGTGGATTGTGCAGTTCTCAGCTGCGTTTGTATCTTACTTGTGTGGTCATGTTTGTGGGATTTCTCATTTATGTAGTTCTGACCTAACCAGAGATTTGGGACAACTGTCCGCTTTCCTCAGATGTTCTCCTCTGGGCTGACTTGAGTAGGCATTGTGGTCTGGGTTTCTCCCTTATGCGGTAAAGTAGGACCAAATTATGCAGCAGGGTTTACTAAATTATGGGTCAAGAAAATTAAAATTATACAGCATTATGCAGCATACTTTAAGATGGTATCAGTTCATTATTTTGTCATTTTTACACATGTTAATGCTTGTTGGACAAAGGATTCACCTTTTTAGTACTAATTTAACCAGGGGTGGCTCCTCCATTAGGGTGGAGGAGCTTCGCCCCCACGCCAGCAGCAGAAGCTGCAAACCTTTCACCACAAAGGGATAATAAACTAGGTTTGCGAGGCCACGGGGTGACAAGCACCAAGGGGAGTGCACTGTGCACTCCCCTCAAAGTGCGTGTGTGTTTGGCCAGCTGTCTCGGGCCGGCCAAACACACATGCGCTGAGGGCTCTCTTCAGCTCAGCAACACAGTTGCTGGACTGGGGAGAGCCTGCACAGGCTCCCAGTCTGCCTGGGAGCTCCCAGCCAATCCTGACGCTGCTCTGAGCAACATCAGGACTGGCCGCAGGGCAGGCTGAGAGCCTGTGCCTGCAGCGCCAGCGAGACGGAGGAGAGGAGCGGCGAGGAACGAAGTAAGTTTTTATTTTATTATTATTTTGTTTAATTAATTTTTAGAACCGCTCCCGCGCGCTCCCCCATCGCGTGCGCCTCCCCTGTCCCTCCTCTTTAACAAAGCGAGCCGTTACTGAATTTAACACTGAAATACAGCAATATGCAACAGAAAGGTGAACAGTGCAACTTTGCAAAGTGTGTTCCTTTGCATAGCAACACGTGCTGCTGCATTTTTGTAACTTTTGATCTGTTTCAGTTAGAAACAGTTTGGTTTGTTGAAATCTGCAAATTATGCAGCAGATGATGGATTATGAGCAAATACAGCAAATACATATTTATGCAAAAACACCACTTAGTGACATAGTTTCAGTGGCCCTGCCTATAATGTGGCATTGAGCTGAGATCTGAGTGTGTCACCAGCACCTCTTTTGTGAGTGGGCCAGTGAGATGACCGAGCTGCGGTCTTGCAGTCTGAGTAATGCCCTTGAATCGTCTTATTCACATCTGCTCATCACTTTCCTTCATACACTGACCTGACCAAGGATCCTCATCCTGCTCGGGGTGAGCCATCAGATAACTAATTTGCTGCTGCCCTCCCAGTTCTTACTTTGTTCTGGGGGGTGCAGGCGATGAGTACCTGCACCCAGTTTTTTTTAGGACCAGCACTTATTTCCCATCAGAATTTATTCCAGATTAGTTCCGACAAGAAGCCTTTCACTTGTCTTCTCACTTGTATAAAATAGCTGTTTGATTAAAAAAAAGTATGAATATATTATTAAAATCCTGGAGTTACCGCTGGGTAACAAGGATGAAACAAATGTATGAATTTAGTAGTGTTTTTGCCCTTTACGTTCTTTAGCTGCTTTTATTTTGGAACTACACTTGTCCAGCTATGAAAACAAGATGTGTATAGCATCTTCTGATCATTTGTACAGTGCCGAAGCGCTATTTGGTCATGCTGCTTCTCTGAGCCATGGCTGAAAGGGAGGGGAGTGTTTGCACTGCGATGGCCCTTGTCTAAGACCTAACGCAAATGTTCCTGCCTCCCTTGGCTATATCCGGGTCACGTGACACTTCCCCCTGGCCTGATAGTCTAGTCATACAGTAAAAACTCATTAAGGTTTCACTGTGCTAATTATAAAGCCTTGGGGCTGCTCGGAGTGATTTCCAGTTCAAGCTCTGAAATGGAAAGGGAGCACATATCAAAGGCCCGACTCTGTCTTTAATTGGTACAGCAATCAGCTGCACATTGTAAAGCACTCTAGGTGGGTGTGGCCTGCAGCCTCCGGTTCTCCGAGCAGGGTGTGGGTTGGACCATTTCCTACTACTATGAGTGCAAGGCATTCATCCTGCAAGCTGGTACTAACCTTGCCAACTCTGCACCCTTCCTCCAGGCACCCTGCTAGTCCCTTTGTGGCTGGAGCCCGCGTGCAATAATGTGCACAAAAGCCACGTCAGTGCCGAGGGATTCATGCAGGGTCGGACAGGCCTTTTGTTGCCCTGGGCATTTCACCAGTGGACTGGAGCCCTTGGAGGCCATTTCTGAAAGCTCAGGGCCCCTCCTCGTGCTTCTGTCACTTTCCCTCGAGATGAATTGCCGCAGACACTTTGAAGGCTTCGAGAGAGGGAGGAGGGAAGGTAGAGACATAGCGATAAAGGAAAGAAGGAGAAAGGGTGGATGGATGGATGGAAATAAAGAGTGCATGCAGATGAAGGGAGTGGGACTGGTTTGAGCATTTTTGCCAGAACTGCTTTTGCAGGTGGGGACCGTATTGATACTTTTCAATCAAATAGCCAAATAGTTCACACTGGTTCCCATCTGTGATCCTCTCACCTGGAGGAGTGTACTTAATTTTTACAGTAAACAAAGCAGACTGAAAACTTTCCTGCGACAGAGAATATAACAATTCCCAGGCCGTATTTATTCACAACCACATAAACATGACATAAAAAACATCATCATATTTTTGCATTTTTCTTTCATCCTTTATTTCCAATATTTATTTACAATATGCATCTCAAGTCATAGTTTCAGTTCTTTAAAAGGAGTCAGGGTTGCCCACCCACCAGGCACCTGTGGCATCGACTGTAGACTGGGGCCGTGTTCCCCCAAACAAATTACTCTTCACAAGGCGAGACTCACCTGCCCCCTCAAGATAGAGGGAGCGTGGGCCAGCATGAAAACTGTCCCCAATCCAACCATGCCAGAGCCAACCCTAAGCAAGGGATCCCCCCTGGCACCCGATGGGGATGGTCCTGTGCAACTGGGCCATACCTTGGTCCCCTGGCGCAGTCTCTATCCCCCCAAATTCAAAATTCCAGTGCCATGTAATAGATTATCATGGAAGGAGCTATGGACATTCACGGTAGCGGTCGTCCCAACCCCTTTTCTACACCCACAGCACTGTGACCCTAATTTGAGCCAAAAGGCTTCTGATACCGTTTTGAGCTCGTCTGCACTAGTATTCTTGATGCCAAGGTTGTCCACCTGTTTTGTGCCCAAACATGACTCCTTCCCTCCTACGGACTTCCTACTCCTGCTATTCTTTTGGGGATGGGTGGGTGGGAAAGAATTCCTCCAGTCCTCTGGAGGCGTGCACTTGATCGATCGTCAGGGGCAGCCAGGGTCAAGTAAACAACCTGACCCTCCAGGGACTTGGAGTCCCCTTTTAACCTGTTCTGGCTGCACCTGCCGGTCACCCCAGAAGCCCCCACCACGCTCCCATCAACCAATCGGCTCACTCCATGGGGGGAGCACGATTTTCAGTCTGATCCGGGCCGCACCTGCCCTGGGGGCACGTTAGGCCTTGGTGCCCGCCTCCTGCCCAGATTCCCAGCCCTAGATTCATGGTGCTGCACTCAGGATGTCCTCAAAGAGCCCCCTACAGGGTGTTTAGCTTCTGGTCAAAGCTGACAGGACCCATAGGAAGAGAGAATAAGAATATGCTGCCTTCATTATTTGTAGGTGATGATTTTGATCCGCAAACTTCTTGTTATACTTTAGCATAGGATATTTTGGGGGATAGGAGTAACACTCTAGAATTCCGCTCCCCAAATTAAGTTGTTTTAAGATTGCAGATTCACCTTCCCACACTTAGAAGGGTGTGGAAATTAGTGGAAAATGCACAAATCCAAGAGAAAGATGATGAACTGTTACATTTGCTCCCATTCAGTTGATGAAGGCTACAAGTGCAGCTGTTCCCCCCCCCCGGTTATCAATACCTATACCCACATGAGATTACATCAACTATTTATTTTTTTAACTATAAACCGTAGAACTTGTTGCTTTGCAAGCAAATAAAGTGTAATACATAAGATCTCTGCCTTCTCTTTCAAGACTGCAAATGACTGAAAATGTGAATGGAAACAGTAGCTCCATCATCAAAAAGCAATCTTTTCCATGACTACAATTCCCAGAATGGAAAGAAGAAAATAAGGAATCTGCAGCATGGGAGGATTTAGGATCTCTGATTTGGAACTTTTTTCTAGCTGATTTTCCTTCAGTATACATCGCTATCAACTGGCCTGTGCCAGGAATGACACCCTCTGCCAACCCTGGCATTTGTCTTTTAGCTAGCAGCAATCAGCATGCTGGGACTTGGCATCCAATACTTATGTTTATGGATTGCTTTATCTGATAATAAACAACTGGTTGACTTTGACGTCTAATGTTAAAAGTAAAAGTCTGTAAGATTATCAGAATGCCTAGCTAATAAATGTCACACAGTGCAGTGAGATAATCTAATGCATTACATTGATTTTTTTTTTTAACTTGAAAGTGTCTTTGTGATGTTTTTAAATTGCGTTTATTGTATGATTTGCATTTATTGTTTTTTTTAGGATTGCTTTTTTAGATAGCACAAACTTGGGCCAAATATAGCAGAGCGCTTTACATGAGAACCACATCACATTAGAGACGCTACACATTTTGTTATTTTTTGTTTGTCATTTTTTATATTTGAGGCATGGTGAGGTTAAGTGATTTTCCCAGAATGCCAGGATGTTGATCCGAGTGGGAAATCGAACCTGATTCTCCTTTCCAAAGTCTACAATCCCAGCAACCAGATCACATCTCCTTCCATTTACATACCAAATCTTTGATGCCCTGGCTTGACTGTAAATCAGCTCGCTCTTTGAATATGCTGGCTTCACTGCTGATAGTTAAAAGTGAAACTACAAAACCCAGAATGGAAAGTGCTACTGGCTAGAACTAGCGAACATATGTCACATAGCAATGCAGCGTCTTGCCAGCAGTAAGAATTTAGGACATCTTTGAGAAAATGATTCCATATTTAAGATTACTTGCTTTATCTGGAGGGGCAGAGCTCTCCCGGCAGGAGGCGGGGGTGCGTGTGTTTGGTGGGGTGAGGTGGGGGCTCTTCTCCCACAGCGCCTCCGTGCAGTGTGTGATGAAGCAAGCAACTGCTGCGGCGTTCTCCACTGGCCCTCCGGGTTCATGCACGGCTGCTGCTTGGCGTTCCATTAATCATCAGACCGGCGTTCCCAGCATACAGTGTGAATAAATGTACGTGCCGAATATTCTAGAAAGCGTTAATCCGCAGGGAAGTTTGGGCGAACTGAAAGTGAGTAAAAGAAAAAACATTTTTTTTCTTGGTGAATGTGAACAAAATACCTTGCTGTCCAAGTTTTAATAAAATTAACCACAACTTGAAATATTCTAGGCGTGCTGCTGTTTAGGTGTAGGAATATTCGGCTCTATGCGAGGACTTCTTTCTTTTGATTGTTTTAATGTATTATTCATTGCATTATATTGTTTTCATTTTAGGCCCAGGCACAGTAATGACGCATCACTCATGAGGGCATTAAGTATTTATCACACTTGCATCCTCACCGTGCGGTGCTCGTACAGAGGGCATCTTTTGTGAGGTACCAGGGGATAGGCTGGGTATTCTCTTGTGCATTAAATATGGTAAACAGATGAAGCGCCTCGCCATAGTTGAGAAAGTTAATGAGCTGGAGTTGCTGACAGCTGCTGTGCATTTAATGTCATGTAAATCGAAAGCTACTGGTTTGAGCTGCAGACTTTGCCTGCTGTAAAGGAATTCGGAAAGAAGGGGGGGAGAAAAATATAAAGTTGGAGACATGGGCTTGTGGCTTTTCGGCTCCCTTTAGCACACTTGGGGCAACTAAGTTACAGAAGGGGCAGCAGATCCTTGCATGCCCTGCTCTTATACCATTTACTCATTTAGCCCCAGTGCTGAGTAGGGATGTTCTCTCATTTGCATGGGGGTGTGACCCCCGGGAAGCATGGATTGCATTTGCTCGAATCATATTACCAGGGCCACTAGAATTATGCCCATAAACAATGAGGCAAGCTGTAACCCAGAGAACAAGGTTAATTCAACATGCAAATACAAGCGTTCTGCTGGGAAAGTCATCAAGTGAAGGTTATTTATCTGGTTATGGGACTGGCAGGAAAAAATACTTTAGTAAACACCATCACAATGTAATCAAGCATAACGAATAGACACAACTATAGATGCTTGAACATAGCATGGATTTATTTATAGTATGTATTTGTAAACGTATTTGTGTACAGGGACTGATTCGTCAGACAAAACGGTGCTCCAAGTGGCGACGCAGTGAGTAGTGAAAGTATAACAAAACAAATGTGAGAAAACATATATATATATATACAGAAAAAGTAGGTCAACACCCATAAATATAACCTCATGAAAATCATTCAGAAAAGTCCAAACATGATTCCAATGTCCCAATGTCTAATTATAAATCATCAGGGATTGAGCATAAATAAGGCAACATTTCAACCCCTAATGGAAAATATTGTCTGGGATCTTCATCAGGACAAAGTAGTAACAGAAATGTACCAATGGGCAAAACAGATAAACCGGATTCAGTCTCACATGGGCATCTAAAGCCAACTAATGAGTCAAAACAACAAGATATGTCATACCGGACCAGAACCAATCTTGGTCACAATAATACAGATCCTTCAAAGTCTTGATGTATGCGTGATGTGTCTATAGATAAAAGGATACATAAAAGATGTCAGGAATGGTGCATACAACAGATTGCACAACCAAGAGACATGCCAATTGATGTATCATGCGTGTACCACATATACACTTGTGAGTAAACATTGCACCTTAATATATAGCGGAGGAAAGGCCACTGTATGTTGTTAAAAATGCAAAAAGGGACATGACTCGGTTTAGCTCGCAGCCCCTCCCACTGGTTTCCTTTTTTGGCATTTTTGCTCCTGCTTTGTTTTGAGTCATGTTCCTTTTTGCATTTTTTACAGCGTACAGTGGGCTCCTGGATGTACGCAGAAGAGTGGGACCGTCTCCTCTCACTGGAGTTTACCCTCCCTTAGCCAGGTTCCTTTTTTGGAGGGTGTCGCTGGTGGTGCTCTTTGCCTTTTTCTCTCTCTCAGTTTTCTTTCTCTTTCCTTGAGGGAGTTTCCCCATGACACGTAAAGGGATGCGTACAGCAAAACTTTGAAGGATCTGATTTTCATGAGGTTCTATTTATTGGCGTTGACCTCTCTTCTGTGTGTATTGTATATATTTATGTTTTCTCACTTTTGTTTTGGCACATTTGTTTTAACTACTCTCTGCGTCGCCTCTTAGAGCACTGTTTTGTCTTACAGGTAAGTCTCTGTATATGGTTATGTTAAAAAATACATACTAAATTCAATCATCTATAGTTCTGTCTATTTGTTATGCTGGATAACATTGTGAGGGTGTTTTACTAAAGTATCTTTTCTTGTGAATCCAATAACCAGATGAATAACCTTCACTTGATGACTTTCCTGACAGACCACTTGTTTATGTATGGTACACTGGAATTCTGCGTCAGGAGAGGCCCGGTATGTGGAAGAGTTGACTAAATTATGCAGCAATATAAGGCAAATTATGCAGCATAATTGGGGCATGGCTTCAGGAGTGTTTGCGGGTGTTACACCTCCACCTAATACATTTATTTTCTTGTAAATATTTGGGTACAGGTGCACTCAGTTGGATATTGTGAGGTTTCTTGTCGAATTGCACCATGAATTTTCACATGCACACAAACAAAAACGCCCACACACTCTTTCCCTTTCTCTTGTTTTGAAAGTCTTCAAAAATGGTAAGTTTACAAAATACAGCGTTTTCCCTCATTTAGTACTGCCACCAATCTGCATTCCTCTCCCTTTCCACTGCCCCTAAAGCCCCTTTTATGCGTCCTGCACCCATAACTGATTTTTTACATTATATAAATGCCAGCAGGATTGTTGGAAAATCGGAAGCTCTCACCGCTCCAATCTTAGTGACCACGCTACACCCCTGAGCGTAATACGGCATATTTTGTGAAAGTATTACTTTGTTATTTTGTCATTTTTTCCCCATGGTAACCCTGTCTAGGCCAGTGGTTCCCAACCTGTGGTCCAGGGACCCCTGGGGGTCCGCGAAGCCTCCTCAGGGGGTCCGCGACTGCTTAGAAAATTAAATAATATTAACAGATTAGGTCCCCAGCTTTCAGTAATGACTCAGTGCGGGGTCCCCGGATTGCAATTATGATTCAGTGGGGGTCCCCGGGTTCCAGTAATGATAAAGTGGGGGTCTACAGAAGTCAAATGGTTGGGAACCACTGGTCTAGGCAAAGATTTAATCTCATTTGTACCTGTTTAATAATCAAAAGCAGCAATAAGCAACTTGATGATGACTAGTCAACTTCTGCAAAGGGCCTTCCACTGTGCAGGAACACATCACCAAGTTTTTAGTAGCTTTTGATCCATTTGAGCTAGAAATATTTTTTGTTAAATTCTGCAGATTATGCTGGAGATTCGTAGTTGCAAAGTGACTCCATGTCATGTCCAACACTTTCAGCCCATTCTGGCTTTTGTAGCCAAGGGCACACTTCTTCAATAACTTCACTTTTAATATTGTAAGCATGTGCTCAAAAATCTAAGGATGCAAAGAGCTGTTGGCTGAAGGCTAGCACTGGTTTGAGTCGTGGCATGTGGCATAGGGCCACTTGGCGGCTTTGTACTTAGAAATTTAAATGTTACATTATGCATGTTCCAGCATGCTTTGTACTGCTGGCTAAAAAAATCAACGTCCGGTCTTGAGGCCAGTTGACAACAATGGGATTTTGTAGCAGCATAAACTAAGCTGTACCCCTAGCAGTTATTAATAGTACAGCTAATCAAATTATCCTGATCACCTGTGACCAAATGCTGAACAATTAAACAAAATTCCACTGCGATTAAGACCACAAGGGTCGAAACGTGTTGGTGGGTTTGTTTACTTTGTGATTAAAGGATTTTGACCTGTTCATGGAGTGCAATGCCTTTTTTTTGGGGGGGGGATGAACATTGAATTTGTGGATTGCGGCCTACCCCCTTGAGCGCACCAGCTGAGCAGCGTGCTGTCAGAGAGGCTGCACTGAAACTGTTGTGTGTGTGTGTTTTATATATATATATATACATATATATATATATACATATACACACATATATAAAAATCAAGGTAAAATAAATTCATTTATTCTAACATCATTTCCTATGGGGGTTCTACTTTAAGTCCCAACCTCCATTATTGTCTATGGGAGGGTGTTCCAGTATCAGTGGTTGGCCATGTGTAATGCTGTTTACTACTGCTTCTTTTCTGTTTGGCACTCGTATCTTTGGCCCTACCACCTGCTTCAGAGACATATAAGTCTACACTTTTAAATAGCTTTATGCTTGTAAATGGTGAATGGCCGAAAGTAGTAACGCTTCTCAAATGTGTGAGAGTAAACTTATTATACATGTAGATTTAATGATGTGTAAGTTTACCTTTGTTACCTGGCGTAGAATCCAGAGTTACAATGTGCTCTGAAGTGGTTGGATCACACACAAAACACAAACGAATCCAAATGTTAACTTATGGGGGTTGTGCACATGCCAGTAAATTGAATTCAAGGCCTCTACATCTGATATTTGTATATAACCCGTATGTCACAGATTTTCAATTGTCAGGCCAACTCCGCCTATCATCCTCCGAAGATTGACAAGGAGCACCAATATTTTAGTCAGATAATAACACCTATAATTTATAGTGGTACCAAACGGCAAACCCGGTAGCCAGAGCAATAGAAAGTCAAATTGATAATAGGCTGTATGTTTGAGAGAGAGGGGAGAGAGGCCTTAATGGTCTTTCTCGCAGTGTCCTGAAAACGGGCAGACAGTTGCTAAACCTAATGTAGAGTTTTCAGATTGTCTCATAGGAGATGTAATCGCAGTGCTGGCTCTGAATGCCGCATTACTTTATATTGTGGCGCTTAGGATTTAGCAGCCCCGTTAAACCAGTAACAGTGGGGCCATCATTTTGTGATATGATTCGAGGTCTGCTGCAGCAGCGGAGAGCTCTACTCACGGTTCGTGCTCTAGCTGCCAAGCCCCCACCCCTCCATTGACTAGTCACATTCTGGCGGGAAGAGGAGTGGTGGGGCGGGGGGCGGTCAGTTTCAGTCTCACCGCCCCCTGAAGATACCCCTCACCTGTGAGAGAGAGAGGCTGTGCGCCTGCGTCACCGCGCTGTAAGGTCGGCAGGGTCACCGCCTGTGCTGGACGCTTTCCTCGTCCTGTTGTCCCTGCAGTCATAGGGTGAGGGGGGTATTTAGGAGGGATTTGTAATCCAACCCTTGTCAGACCACACACGCGAGGGTAGTCCAGACCCTGCAGGCATGTCAGCAGCCGATTTTGGGATGGAGTGCCAAGCTAAGGTTACACCTTATTCCTAAACTCCCCGCCCCCTCCTTCTGGAAGCTGCTGCCGGTCGAGAGCTCATTACAAGGCTGCCTCTAGTTTTTTTTGTATGACTTTTGGCCTAAATGCCCCTTGCCTTGGGGCCTGTCTGATCCGTGGAAACGTTTTGGCGAGAAATCGTGTGGATTGGAGAAAATAAGTCTTTTTGTGATTTACAGATCAAAATCTGATGCGCAAACGTCCCTCATCACATCGAAATGAAGGGGTTTGCCTATGCAGCTGTGAAACATAAATATGACCATTGGCGCACGGTTTGGGAGTGAATCTCTTCTTGACGACAGCTGCCACTGACCCCAGGACCAGTGTCACACCTACCGTTATGGTGATCAGACGTCCCGGATTTGCCTGGACAGTCCCGGTTTTCAGAGGACTGTCCCGGTGTCCCGACGCTTTTGTTCATTTTCAATAAATGTCCCGGTTTTTGGTGCAAAGGTCAGGTCAACCTGCGAGGCAGAAGTAAGAGGTGTGCTCCCCTTTCACATGCAGCTCCAGAGTCTTAAATAACTGAGAAGTAATTTATTGGTTTCTGCCCGTCTGCTGCTGCCTGCTGTGTTTACATATACATACACATTTACAGGACAGGTCAGATATAAAAGTGAGACTAATGGCTTTAGTCCTACCTTTATGTCTCACCTGTCCTGTTTTTTTTCTTTTCAAAATCTGATCACCCCACCTACCGTCCAAAAGGGCTTCTTAAAGAAACAAGTTCTCATGGCGTTTTTACGAGAGGACTAATCGTCCCAGAATGCAAAGTTCTGATGGCTAAAATATCAAGAATGGTTGAAGTGGGCTTGCAGAGCCCTCTGCTAACAAGGCTTAACCAAATCTTAAGTAACATGCAGTTTAGGGGCGCGATGTGCAAAGGGTGACATTTATTGTGTTTATTTTGTGTAGTAGAGACTGTGATTCAAATATGCGGCATTGGTGGGTGTCACAGGACAGCAAAGGTGCATTCGGGTGCAGACCTTGTAGGCAAGTGCCCCTTTTGGCATGGTTGATTCCCCCCCCCCCCCCACACACACACACATTTTGCCTGATAATTGATGCTATCTGGACTGTGTGCTGGGATCCTGCTAGCCAGGCCCCAGCACATGTGTTCTTTCCATAAACTGTACCATTTCTTCCACAATTGGCACACCTCTGGCACACAGCTAAGTCCTTTGTAAAAGATACCAGTGTACCAAGGGCCCTTTGGCTACGGAAGGTCTCTAAGGGCTGTAACATGTATTGTGTCACCCTAAGAGACCCCTCACCATAACATCACACTGCCATTGCAGATTGTGTGTGTTGGTGGGGGAAAAAAGGTAAGGTCGATGTGGCATCCCTCTCTATGCCCTCATCTTAGGGCAGTAGGGCCTGCTAGAGGGGTGACTTACCTATGCCATATCCATAAAACACCTGCTTGTGGCATAGGTAACTCACCCCTCTAGCAGGCCCTACAGCCCTAAGGCAGGGTGCACTATACCACAGATGAGGGCATAGCTGCATGAGCAATATGCCCCTACACTGTCTGAGTTCATTCTAAGACCCTGTAAGTGCAGTGTAGCCGTATTGAGTACATGGGCTGGGAGTTTGTCATTATGAACTCTACCACTCCATGATGGCTTCACTGAATGCTGAGAAGTTTGGTATCAAACGTCTTAGCTCAATATACCTGAACTAACGCCAGTGTTGCATTTATTGTAAAATGCACACAGAGGGCATCTTAGAGATGCCCCCTGAAATTCCCCCAGCTCTCTAGTGTGTGGCTGACCTGTTTGTGCCAGCCTGCCACCACCAGACAGGTTTCTGACCCCTTTGGGTGAGATCCTTTGTGCTCTCAGGGTTCAGGGACAAAGCCTGCTCTGGGTGGAGGTGCTTCACACCTCCCCCCTGTAGGGCCAGCAACACTTGGTGGTGAACCTCAAAGCTCCTGCCTTTTGTTCTGTGGCCTCAGGGCACTCTAGCTAGTAGGGAAGCCCCACTTTTGGCACCAGGTCCGTGGGAAATGAGTAAACACCGGAGAAGTGTCCACCACAGCTGGGACCACCCCTAGGATGCCCAGAGCTGAGGTAAACCTCTCCTGGCAGAATCCTCCATCTTGTTTTGGTGGAAGATAGCCAATAGGGTAAGTAATGTATTCCCCTCCCCAAGGGAGTGGGCACAGGAAGGGTGCGGTCACCCTCAGGGGCAGTAGTCATTGAACTGCCCTCTGACCTCTGTAACAGCCCTAAATCTAGTATTTAGGGGCAGCCTTGAACCTTGCTCTTCAGATTCCTGGCAACCTTAAAGTAGAAGAAGGACCGAAGAGCCGCACAACCAGACTCCAGATGACAACTGACTTGGCCCCAGCCCTACAGGCCTGTCTGTAGCTTCAGGACTCCTGCTACAAAAAGGCGACATATCCTGCAGGACCAGCGACCTCTACAAAACACCTAGAGGACTGCCTGCCTACCCAAGGACCCAGATCTCCCGAGGACAGTGGCACTGTCCACAAAGGAAACCTCAAAGAAGAACTCCAGACCCTCCCACATATGCAAGATCTGTCCACTCCGCACCTGACACCCACGGCTCGAGTCCAGGTGGCCCACCAGTGTAGAGAAGGTCCCCAGGTGATTCCGACTTCGAGTCCACCCTGGGTTGACCCCCCCTGACCAACACAATGATGCCTGTAGCCTAAATCCAGAGGAACCACCTGACCGCGACTGGCTCAGGTGAAGATTTCCCAAAACCTAAAGGTGCCCCTGCACCCGCAGACCCCAGGCCCTGGAGAACCCGACCGACAGTTCAGCAACATCCAATGGGCTCTCTACTTACCTCTCCAGCCACTGGTCTTCTTCCGCCGACTCCTGGAACCAAGCCTGCAGCCTCTTCGCGACCCCATGGTTCCTCCATTCAAAAGCATTGGGCGGCTGACGCTGTGTTTGCACCCTGCACCTGGGCACCCAGGGCTGCTGAGGGTGTGTGTTTGGTGCTGACATGTGCGCCCCCCACCCTGGTGCTGATCTAACCCCCCAGCTCTTTGCCATGAAGTTGCAGGTACTTACCTGCAAACTGTTTCTTTCTAAGTGCCCCAGTCTCCATAGGATTCAATTGGATGCCCAACACTAAATTTGGCATCTGCACCTGGCCGCCCACTCGTTGCTGGTGGTGCACTCTTGTGTCTTCCTAAACATTACCATGTGGACATCTTAACCCCTGAAAACTGGGATCATAAGTCGAGTACTTACTTGCAAACTGTGTTTATACTTTTCCTCCCCTAGGACTTTCTATGAAGAATTGCACTGTCTACTTTGGATATTGAAAAGTACTACTTACCTTAAAACTGTTTTAGCTGTGAATTGCAAACAAATTGCATTTGATGCTTGAAAGTGATACATTCTTGAAACTGTGCTTACCTGCACCAAAGATCCTTTTGGTTCTAGAAATAAAGTAACAAAGTATATTTTGTTTTGGTACACAGGCATTTGCCTGGAGTTAGTCATTGAGCGTGCACCTCATTTCTTGACTGTGTGTGTGTACTAGAAATGCTTAGCACTACCCTCTGATAAGCCTAATTGCTTCACCACACTACTACAAAAGAGAGCATTAGTAGTGCCTACTTTAGCCTCTGTAAAGTCTCTGGGGATTCACTATACCTTCCTTTGGCATAGTATATACAGAGCCAGCTTCCTGAAGACTTGAGGTTTGATTACCTGCACAGTACGGGAAAGCTTCTGTGAGAAAGGTGTTATCGCACAGGTAAGATAGTGTGTGTTTGTGGGGGGAGGGGCTGTTTCAAACTGCTCAGGCCGACTCCATGGTCATTGTGGAGTGTATTTATTAGTAGACCCCCAAATACTGAAATGTCGTAGATGAGGGGCACATGATCCTGCCTAAGCATGACGTGGCACATCCATTCCAGGTGTATCTTGTCAACTGGCACATCACTGCATTCCACTGCTGCTTCGTGAAGATGTTTAATGCTAGGAGTTCATGTGCAACCATTGAAGTTCCGGTGACAGTAATTCAGTGCTTCTTTGCAGTTTGCTCTAAGATTGTTTAGTCATTTCTAGTGTCTGTGCCAGCGCTTCGAAAGCTCTCAGTGGTAGTGGTCCTCAGTGACACTGGTTCAGTGGGCCACAGTGAGTGGTGTTCACTGGGCCTCAATGAGCCTTGTAGTGGTCGTCATTGGCATTTGGTTAGTGGTTCCTTGGTCCTCGTTGGCATTTGTTCAGTGGCAGTGGCAGAATGGGCCTCAGTGAGACATTCATGGATCCTTAGTGACAGTGATTCAATGGTTCTCAGTTACAGCGGCCTAGCGGGAGTAAGTGGCAGTGATTTTCTGGCACTTAGGAGGCCACTCCGTTGTCCTCTTTGGCAGTTGTTTATTAATCTTTAGTGACAGTGGTTCAGTGGTACTCAGTAGCAGTCTTCAGTGGGCATCGTCAGTTTTGTAGTACTCATCGAAAGTTGTTCGGTTGACCTAACTGAAAGTGGTTCAGTTGTCCTTTGTGACAGAAGTTAAGGGGACTTCAGAGGCAATGGTTCATTGGTCTTTGGAGCAGTGTTTCGGGGTACCTCCGTGGAAATAGTTTAGTGGACCTCAGCCAGCTAATCAGTGGTCCGTGTTGACAGTTGTTTAGTGGTCTTCAGTGACAGTGATTCAGCTGGCCTCAGTGAGACATTCCGTGATCATTCTTGGCAGTTGTCCGCTTGTCGTCAGTGACAGTGGTTTACTCTGACTGTCAGTCGGTGGTCCTCCTTGAGCTGTTTCGTGGTCCTCGTTGGCAGTCATTCAATGGTCCATTCTGCTAGTCATCTAATGGCCTCAGGGACTGTTGTCTAGAAGTCTCTCAGTGGCAGTTATTCAATCCTCCTTACTGACAGTCCCCAAAAGGTCGTTCAGTGGTCCTCCAAGGCAGCTGTCTAGAAGTTCTCAATGAAAGTTGTTCACTGGTCGTAAGTGGCAGTCATTGGTTCACCATGTGAGTCGTTCAGTGACTTTTGTGTCTTTTGTATCAGGAACCATGAAGAAGCAGACACACCATTTCCCAATTCTTCCGGGAAGTTGGGAAACAGCAGCTGCTTTACTAGTGCCTTCTAGCCTTGCCATGTCTGGCAAAACACGGGAGGACATTGAAACTACATCCAATTCTTCAATTAATAGCTTAAATTACCAATACTCCTAGGGGTGATACTGTTGTCCCCCAGGACTTCCATTTCCTAATAGAGTAAGCCGATTCAAAATCTCTGTTTGAGGGTCGGATTGTGAATGGTCAACTGCAAACAAACCTAGCACAATGTAAAAAGTGTTTGCATCTGGGCAAGGTCGCCACTTTTCACAGTGCTGGCCCTTCATGTTTCGTAAGTGTTCACCAATTGGATTATGTATTTTAGAATTGTTCATTTCTCATTGAATTTCTGTGTTTGCGTAACACGCTGAATTCCTACAGTATTTTCTTAATATCCTGGCACAGAAGTCAGTGTTTTGTGCAGAAACAGCAATGACTCAAGATCAAGTCCCTCATTTGAAGATCGACAGTAAATGCTGCCTACCGCCGCGGCGACGGCCGCCAAAAGACCGTCACCACAGCTACCATCCGTCCACCATATTATGACCACAGCCGGATTTCTGCCACAAAAAGGGTGGAAATCCGGCTGTGGCCATACTGGCGGATAGCGGTAAGGTGGCGCTGCTACCACCAGCAGCGCCACGCCAGTAGACCGCCGCCAGACGGATTATATAAAATAATATGGCCTGTCGGTGTTCAGCTGGCGGGCGCCGCTGGCAGTAGCAGCGCCCAGTCTCCTGCCAGAAGACCCCCTGGATCCAGGTAAGTCAGGTCTCCAACAGGGAGGTGGGGGGTGTTGTGTGTGTGTGTGGGGGGGGTGTGCATGTATGTGTGAGTGTGTGCGTGAATGCAAGTGTGTGTTTCATGTTGTGTGCGTGCATGTATGAATGTGTGGGAGTGTATGTATGGAAGTGTGAGTGCGTGTATGTATGGAAATTGGAATGCGTGTCTGCGTGTATGTTTTGATGTGTGTGCAGATGTGTGCATGAATGGATGATTGCATGCGTGTATGTATGTGGGAATGAGTGGGTGTCTGTGTGAATAGGGGATGTGGATGTAGGGGGGGGGGTGGAGAGATGTTTGGAGAGGTATGGGGGGGAGGGGACCTCCTATCAGTGATAGGGAAGGAATTTCCTGTCACTGATAGGGTCTACCACCATGGTTTTCATGGCGTTACGAACACCACGAAAACCATGGCGTAGGCAGTGACATAATCCCCCCGGCGGCACAATGGCGGCCTCTGGGCTGGAGATGATTTTCTCCAGCTAGGCGGCTGCTATCGCCATGGCGGTCGGAGTGTTATATTGGCAGGTTGGCTTCAGCCAACCTGCCAATGTCATAATGTGGCGGTAAGTACCGCCTGCATTTTGGCGGTACTACTGCCACATTTGCGCCGACCACCAGGGTCATAATGACCCCCATAGTGTCCTATACTTGTTGAATGTAATTATTCATTATGTCATGAGCACAATTGTGCCCAGGCAATGTATAATAACTAAAAATGCATTACATCGGTTTCTTTAATAAACACATGGGGTTCCACGATTGGAAAAAAAATAACATTTCAAAATGCATTGTTCTGTATTTTGTCGTGTAATCAGCGATATTACCTGAAAGACAAATAATTTATTTATGTGTCACTGCCATGCATTTGTCATTTAATTTCTTTATTGTTCCTGAATCAAGTGTCAGACATTATATTATTTATAAACTGAATGCTGCAAAATATAAATATTACTTAGCTAGTGACGACGCCCACCTTGTTTACTAGCTCTTTTTAGTGGATATTGTCAGAAAATGTCTTTAGGGCCCATCTAGTTTACATACTTACTGCACAATCGTAAATGTTCAGGGCCCTTTGTTATTGCTTCTAAGGGTCTTAAATGTAGCGTAGAACTGGAAAGAGTGGAATTTATGGTGGAGATTGTCTGAGCTTTCTGGCTCAAGACTCATGATTTTTAGTCACCTAGTGTCCCAAAGTCATGGGTGTAACTTTCTTTCAGCCTTTTAGTTTTTTTTCTTTGCTCCAGGTACTACTACAGACAGAGACCAACCATATGCAAATCAGCTTTGGTCTTTCTGCAGTAGGCACAGGTCAGTCAGTCTGAACTGCCAGGGCAGATCCCCTGAGAATGATAGTTAAAGCAACCCCAGATCGGTTTCGTTTTTGTAAGGACTCACCAGTAAGATGTAGCTGGGGTCATGAACTCGTGAGCATGGTTCCCAGGTATCCTTCTTAGCCCATACCACTTTGGATGCTGGGATTTCTATGGCCATGCTTATAATTGTGAAATTACGAACTGCAAGTCCCAGAAACTATAATCAAGACTGGCTGGAGTTGTACTTGATATGAGGCCACCTGGCAGCTATGTCACTACTGCTGAAAATTCACAAAGTTGGCAGAAGCGCATAAGGTAGAAATTGTGGCCAAGGGATGGAAAGATGCATGTTTTTTTGGGGCGGTGGCATTGGGACTGTAGTAAATGTCCACACAGCCCCAACTTTGTGCATATTCACAAACGTATCCCATGACTTTTCGCGCTCTGTTAATGCAACTTTAGCCCAGAGAACGGTTAAGGTAAAGGCGTAAATAGGATGGGAAAGTGACCAAAGCTCCCATATTTTCTGGGTGTGTAAAGAATAGTTTTTCTCTTTTTGGGAAAATGCTTTCCGTATGAGGAGAACATTTAAATATATGCAAATGAGCATTCCTACCGCATTTCTACCTACGAACTCTATGGCTGCGGATAGTCTGCAGGAGTGTAAGGAGTAGGGAACAGCTCCTGGAAATATACAGTTTGTGTTGATTTTCAGAGCACATTGTGAATACCAGAAAATGCATAAATCTGTGCAAATCACTGATGCAAATCATAAACATGTATTGTGAATCTGATCCTACTTCCGTAGCTCTGCCTTTGCACTTAAATTTTACTCCATTCATGTTTAAAAGATTTTACACATTTACTCCCCTGCGTATAACGTTTACCACTGGTTCTGTGAAGAGGATCCTCTGTGAAGGAGTCTGGCCTCAGTCAGTACTAAGTGCATTCCATGTTAAATGCTGGTCCTTACTTTAAAGCTAGGGTTCTTTCTCTGGGTGCCATTAAGTGCTGTAAACATATCTCTTTTTAAACAAGACAGCTGGTGTGAGGAGGATTTCAAGGAACATTACACCCCCGAATGAGGCTGAGCTGGGATGTCTGATGGAGTGAGGTTACACCAGTCTGGTCCCGGGACACTGCTGCGAGCAACCAGATATATAGCACTTGCTACTGATTGAGCTATTGTAATGTTTTCGGGAAGCTCTCACTGTCCCTCTCACAACATCACAACACTCTAGCCCCACTGCTAGGCCTGCACTACCCACATATCTTTACGTAAGGACAAGAGCAGGGTGATCAGATGGCTTCCTTTCACCTGGATGACACTGTTTTTCATGTCTGATCTTTGTTTTTACGTACCATTATTATCATGTGTGTTAGTTCTGTTGGCTCGATTAAAGTGACCCAAAACTGCAACTCCCAGAATGCACTGGTATGTTAAATCAAACACCAGGAATAGAAAAGTTGTGCTCCGGCGACAGAGTCATCTGGTCACTCTGGGCAAGAGCCAGTCCAGAGGTGGGACAAAAAGCTAAATTGGTTTAAGAAATGGGATTAGAAGGCTTGATCAGTTTGATTCACACAGACCATTGTCACATCCAACTAGGGCTCAGATTGGATGTCATTGATATTTTCTTTTGTTGTTATGTGTCAATAAACCTAAATCCCACTGGTAGATCCGAGTGTAAAGCAGTTGTAAATCATGGAGGAATCATATGTAAACTGTGGTCCCTATAACTACATTCTTGAGGAGCCCATGAGGTGTCTTATAAGAATACGGGAACACCTCGTCTCCCCTTCATCCCAATCCACCTGCATCTTTGGCCAGAACTCCCAGGTTCAACCTGAACTCGGGGAACCACGCACTTAACTGGCCATCCAGATATCACAATCAAGTTTTCCTTCTGGAAAGGTTTGGGCAAATACACCTATGTTATCAAGCATGCATAGATCGCCGTGCGCACCTCTGTCATGAAGCACGCATACAGAGTCTTCAAACTGGCCTCTGTCAATAAGCATTCAGAGTCTTCAACACAGCTCTCTTATCAAGCATGCATTCAGAGTCGTCCAGCTGGCCTCTGCCATGAAGCACACATACAGAGTTGTCCAACCCATCTCTGCCATCATACATGCATGCATGCTCGCAGAGTCGTCCAACACACCTCTGATATCAAGTATGACTGCAGAGTCATCCAGCACACCTCTGTTTTTAAGCATGCATGGAGAGTTGTCCAACCAGTCTCCCTTCATCAAGCACGCCTACAGAGTCGTCCAACACACCTCTGTCATAAAGCATGCATGCAGGGTCGTCCAAAATACCTCTGTTATCAAGCATGCATGCAGGGTCGTTCAACACACCTCTGTCATCTCGCATGCACGTGGAGTCGTCCAACTAGTCCCTCATCAAGCACGCATACAGAGTCGTCCAGTACACTTCTGTCCCCTATCATGCATACAGTTGTCGTACCCACCTCTGTCATCAGGCATGCTTACATAGTCACCCAAAACACCTCTGTCATCATGCGTGCATATGGGATTGGCTAACACTTCTGTTATCAAGCATGATTCCGAAATCTTCCCACAGGCTTCTGTCCTCAAACATGCATACAATCGTCCAACACACCGCTGTCCCCCGGCATACATAGAATCAAAGACTAGGCCTCTGTCTTCAAACTTGCAAGAGCTGGACAGTGTCACTTTCAGTACTGGGGCTGCCCCCGAAGCTTGATAGTATGACCAGTACATTTGGGGCCCACCTCTAAACATTTGTAAACGTTCACATTAGACTAATGATGACAATCAGATGCCTGCTGCTCTTTTAAACACAGGAAACCCTTTCCACATTAAAGGTTCATGCTCCTAAACGCAACATTGGCTGCTGAGCTGTCGCATTCTGCTTTTGGAGGGGGTAGGGACACACTTTGATAGGTGAAGCTCTGTGGCTCTTGTAGTAAAGCAACAGGATAAAAGTATTTAAGTGCCACACATTTCCCTAGTAATTCAAATACAGCTTATTCCAGCAAGTGGCACGTATTCGGGAGGGAAGGGGGCCTTGAAAGTTTAATTATGAACAGCAGTAAACTCCCCTCCTTCTATAGTCTCCCATAAGTACATATTTCTCTCATGGTAACCACAGACATGTACACACAGACATAATTACATGAAACTGCTCCTGAGTTTACACGTAGGCACCCGCACCCACGCATAAGGACAACACTTCTGCATTTTTGTTCGCTCTCAAGGTTTAAAAGAGAGGAAGCCTTAAATTACTACCTAGTAGCACATCTGCTCCTGTTGGCAGGTGTGATGAGGATACAAGGCCCTGAAAGCCTTCCATGACAACTGGCGGTCGCACTGGGGGTTTCCATATCCTGATGTGCAGTTCTTGTTTGTGCATGGGTGCATGAGAGCACTGGAATGTTGAGAGCTCCACTGAAGACATTGGAGTGACTCAAGACTAGTCATGGCTGATACAGACCATGTGTTACGTTCCAATGTTTGGTTTTCTGTTTCTCTTTATTAAATTTAGAACATTATCCATCCAGTGCATGGAATGTTGTATTATCTTTATTTAACTTTTGCCTCACACTGTAATGGTTCTTAAAGGCCCTCACCCTCGGTATAGGCCTGGGGCCTTTCACAATGGTTATTGACCTCAGCAGCAGGCTAAAGTGCTTAGTAAGTGCACTACCACAGTTGTTTCTCAGGAACCTACAGAAGGTGCTGCTGAGTGGTGGGCTTGCAGAATACCAAGACTGCCTAGTCTTGATTCCATCTCGTGGTTAGGGTCGAGTGCGCAAAGTACTCTGTCCCTGTTGTAATTTCTCTATGGGCTTGTAACCACGCCCATGTCATGCCCATCAGTTTGGTTGGTTCGTGGGCTTGCCTTTTACAATTTTGTTCATTTCATTAGTGGAAGGCATGCACACGTCATGCCTTTTCCAGAGTTCAGCCCTCTTCGAGCACACCAACCAACTACTGAAAACATACATGGCTCCATGTTTTCCGTGTGGTATCTGGACTACTTTTGCTCTTCATTTTGCAGGCAGAGTGATCTCGCTGGGCAGTAGTTGTGCGCTTTGCATGACATCGACCCTGTTACATGGCTAATTGCACTTTTCCCGGTGACATGGATAATTGCAGTTTTGCCAGTTACATGGATAATTGCATTGTTGCCGATAAGTTTTACTGCGAGCGAACTTCTGTTTCCTTTTGTGTGTCTCCGTCACGCTTCATTGGGGCTGTGGGCTCGCTTATGTGAAACTGTTTTACTTTTCAGTTTAAGTGGCAAGAAAAGTCTGGTTAAGGGTTTACAACGGGAATAGCTCGAACTCTAGCAAATGCGAGACTTGTTGCATCGCAAATGCTTGTTTTATTCTGCCACCCTACACTCTTTGTCTCACTATTGCTGATTCTCTTTCTTCCCTAATTTGTCCCTTTGGCAGTCTCTTCCTATCTTCCTTCTTGTTTTTTTGCCTTCTTTCCTCTGTGTCAAAGTCCATTAATGAAAAATGATGTACCGGTTCCCCAAAATGAGAGCTGGTGCCCATCACCTGCATCACCAGCACAAATAAAGCACTAGTGACCTGAAAGTGAGTGGGACATTTAACACCTGAACACAAATTTTCTCACTTCTCTTGCAGCATGCATAGTTTTGCTGTTGGGAGGAAAACTAAAATACAGGTTAATGTATTGTATTTTGCATTTATATACCACTGATGTGGCCGCAAACTGCTGTACAGTTCTGGTCCTGTTTGTCAGACTCCTGGCTTACGTGCTTTGTTGGTGGAATATATGTTTATGGTGTGTGACTGGTATCACATCATTGGGTTTTGGGTGTGAGGGTCTCAGATGGCCTCTAGTTTACACAGTTGCCGATCACCGTGTCTATAATAACTTATAGTGTCAGATTGATAGGTTAGTTTTCTTAGTACAGACCTCCTGTGGACGCGGGGGCTTTAGGGTTGGCTTACCAGCTGTTAGTGCCTAGTTTGTGAGGATAGTGGGCACTCTTTGTTCCAGTGCAATATAAAGACAGAGAAGACAGCAAGAAAAAGGAAGAGAATGATAGGAGAACAGAAACTGGGGATGAAAAACAGCCTGCAAGAGTGAGAGAGAAACAGGAAGTTAAGGGTTTTGGAAGCTAGAGGCTTTCAGGGCTGTTTTTGAAAGCCTAGGGCCACCCCTGATGCCTCTGTCACTTTATTCAGCTCCCTTTAGAGCAGTGGCCTTCAAACATTTTAATGGCCCCCACCCCCCGGGGAAAAAAATCTTTGGGGGGGCCCTCCAAATTTTCACAATTATTCTATTAAATTGACAATGTTAAAGTATGTCTACACTTATTTAACCATTGTAGTTAAGTTCTGTTACTGTTTTCAAAAAGCAATAAAATACATGATGCCAGACATACTTTTCTGGTCAGGCAGTCATTACTAATGTGGAAACGTATCCAGGGTGTGATTATTAGAAGTGGCAATGGGGATTTTAAAGAGTATTGAGAGTCCCTTCCGATTTGACACATATTCCCAGCTTGGATATAAATGACAATGAAGGTAAATGATGGCCCAGTACAGAGCAGGTTACTGTTGCTCATTTTTTGTTACCTTAAAACAAAGCCCTATTATTAGCATAATGCTTCTTTTGGCCAGAGCCTGGCGCCCCCACCTGTGATGACTTGAGAACCCTGTAGGGGGGCCCGCCCCCCCAGTTTGAAGACCCCTGCTCTAGAGTAATTGCAGCAGGCACACGAAGGACGAAGGAGAGGGAGGAAGGGGGAAGGTAGGGTTAAAGCGACCTGAAGGAAAGAAAAGGAGAGAGAGAGAGAAAGGATAGAAAGAGCACGAAGAGACAAAGAGAGCATAACTGATTTGAGCATTTTTGCCAGGGCTGTCTTTGGTTCCCCAATCAGTGGAATCAATACTAGGCTGTCTTGGTTTTCAGTAGCCCAGGTGGCATGCTCCTTAAAGTGCATTATTTTTTATTTTATCAATTAAGCACTAGCTATTAGTCTTTCCTCATTGTCTATTTTATGTCAGGTGGCTGGTTCGTCAGCGGTGGCAGGGATAAATTCCGACGCAGCCATGTTTTCAATGCAGTAGAATGTGGGGCCATGAAAGGAAGGGACAAATACATTTTTGCACCATTGATTTATGGCACTATGCGTTCACTTAACATTTAAGTTTTGTTCCTAATTTGTGTAACAATGTAATTCTCTGATTACTTTTTGTTCTCTGTAAGCAAAGTGGATTTTTTTTTTTTTTTTACAGGCTGTGTTAACCATTGAGGTTTAAAACTTGGACATATTTCCATTTAGACATATTTCGTGCATGTCATTGAACTCTGCTATGTTCTTGAAATCTTTGATTATAACAATCCTTGTTTCTGTGTTCAACTTTTTCAATAAAGGTCTGTGTTTTTCCTTTCTTCTTCTTTCAGGACCCTGCTTTTTCCACCGTGATTCACGACAAACTTCAGGTGCCCAACACCACCAGGAAGGCATGGAACGAGAGGGACAACCGCTGCGACATTTGTGCCACACACCTGAATCAGCTAAAGCAGGAGGCCATCCACATGGTGCTTACTCTAGAGCAGGCTGCCAATTTGGACCACTATGACGCCGGCTCACCCGGGTCACCACCAGCCATCTCCAACATGCCCACTTTGATGGGGGCGCGGCACATGGCCAGCCTACAGCCCAGGGACTGGGTGTACATGCCCACTCCCTACACTACATCTACATATACGGGCTTTGTAGCCAACAAACACAGTACAAAGCCCAACAGTCTTGGAGTGGCAAATGGACAAGAGAAGAAAAGCAGCTCCCCAGTCCACCAGACCAAAGTCAGTGTGCAAATGGCCACGAGCCCCAGCAATGGAAACATCCTGAACTCTGTAGCCATTCAGGCCCATCAGTATCTGGATGGAACGTGGTCCTTGTCAAGAACCAATGGGGTCACCCTGTACCCCTACCAAGTAAGTGCACTATTTTCGTTTTTGGGGCTTTCATATTTTCATATTAAACTATTTGGTTGCCAACTAAAACTCATTTACGTCTTGTACCCCAACTATTGAGGGAATTGCAACACTGACACCATTGTGTTAAACCTGGGAGTTTCTTAACCCTTCAACTTTATTGCAAATATTGATTCCAGACTCTTGAGTATGCACAAGGATATGTGCGAGCCAGAGCAGCAGCCATGTTGAGAGTAGACAAAATTGCAGTGGTTTATTAATATTCTGCATGAGGTAGTGTATTGGAAGTACACTCTGCTCCAGTTTAACATTGCGGGTCCAGTACTATTTCCCTCCACTTAAAATGGCGCCAGTAAAGTATAGCTGTGCACATGAACAGTATCCATTGATGGTAGGTTTGGCAGTATTATGTGGAAAAATATACGTTAGCATGTAGAGCATGGTTAGAAGATGCAGAGCGTCTGGTAACAGGAGGTACCTGCCCGTCAAGTTTACAAGATTGGCGATAATTCTATGGATCAGACATATTTTAAACCGAGAATTAGGTTGAAAAAGCGTTCAAAACCAAGCAGTAATCGGCCTTTTCACTACGACACTGCAGTAGGAGTGAGCAAACTGTGGCCTCAGTTAACAGGAAGCACGTCTTACACTATTAATGCACTGTGTCAAGCTTACTATGCTCTACATTGGAAGGGCCTGCCTATACTTCAGTCTCCACCTGCACTATTTGTGCAGATTTTGAGGTCTGGTTAGCTCACATTTCTTTTGCAGACAGAACTTTACAAGTACAAAACCTTCTAACCAGCCGCTCCTGATCTCAAAGTGCTAAAGACATGCCTGACAGATCCCAGTGAATTTTGCATGATGTCAGAGCCATGTCCTTAGACTGTACCTAAAGGTTTGTACACTGATCACTTGTGGTCTGCAGTCGCCCTATATTTCCAGTTTGTCATGACGATGCCCACCGAACCAGGCAGAGTGAAGAAGCTAGACTCAGTGGCTCCTCAAGTAGACATCTGCCTGATGTGGAGGTCTGTTATCCCAGTCTAGGTGACTCGTCAGAAATGGGTGACTGCCCCAAATGCTGACTTTGTTATTAGTCTCCCCCACTCCCACAACTGTGCACCACAACAACTTTGAACACTATTTGACGCAAGTCTGGTGGTCGTAGTGAAACGTGTCTTAACGTATACCATCTTTGTATGATTTGCACTGGAACTCGGAAAGCACATGGAGTCCTTATATCTGTAACACCTAAATCCTTGGTGTTTTAAATCCTTGAAGTTTCGCTCTTTCATCTTCATTGCAGACATATAAGCAGACTCGTCATAGGGAAATTAAACACATGAAAAAACAGTTAGTAATGTTTGCAAAAATATGTAATAAAATCTTTTTAATATAAATTAGATTAATACAATGCTGTGACTCAGGTTGTGTAAAAAATGCAGACATTCTGTCTTTGCTGTAATGATCTACAGCATGAAAACAATACACATGTTGGTATAAACATTTAGTTTCTACTGATCTATTTTTCTTAAGAAATGCATATCACAATAAGGAAAAAACCAGTTCTGTTTTTCCCTATTAAAGTGCAGCTGTATTTATGCTCTTTGACCTGCCTTTCACCTTGGCTGCTTGCTCTGGCAGCAGGAATTGTGATGTCAAAACTCTTCTGTAATAACGTTATTCCAGTTGAGCAGTTATGCCATTTCTTTGTTACAGGTGGTTAGAAACGTCACAGCTCGTCTGTAATAAGTGCACTAGAAATAGGCTTTTATACATAGACTGCAGTCTTCCATATATTATATAGTTCAGTATATTCCTGGGAATGGCGATCTGTTTAGGAAACCATTGCACCCCTTCAAAAAGAACTAGAGTGGTGGAGCTATTATTAGAATGTTCCCAGCTCCATTTATTTAAGTTCTGGAGAGCCACAAGTGAACCTAGATGTTAACCCCTTCCTTGGGTGTTTTTCCTTTCATGTTGCTTTTCTGTTTTGGAGTTACCTTAAGGACTGCATGGACTGTTTTACACAAAACAAGACCGCATACAAAAGTATAATTTATGTTCCGCTTCATCTTACTCACCTTGGCCACCCACTTTGTAAAGACTCGCCTGAACAAATATGCCAAAGCAGTATTTTGCAATATATAGCGCTGTGCTGTATAGCAAGACTTTTCTTTAGCCAATGCTGGAGGTTTTCATGTTATATTGCCCATGTATGTAAATCTCTGTATGTACTCCAGAAATCCTGGAGTGAAACTGAAAGGCGTTTCCACCGTTGGCTGCCTCCAAAGATCCCAGTTCCCAAATGTGCCCTAAACATGGGTGTCTACTCTGATCAGGCCAAAAACATACGGACCTGACTAACGTAGTCTTCCAGGAAGCCTAAGAGGGTGTGAACATTGAAAGCACTCTCTAGGTCGCCAGAGGCTAGACCAGGTCTAGAGCAGAGCTCTCAGCTCTGCGTGGAGGACTCCTCCTCGAGCCTTGATGTGTGTGATAAGCCTGAACCCCTGGGACACAGGAAGAAGTCCACAGTTATCTCGCCTTCAACTCCATTTTCAGCTTTGGCACACAAGTGTGTTAGCCCGGGAGAGACTGCATGAGAGGTACTACTGAAGACGCTGTGAAGAGAGATGGGGAAGCTGTCCTCTTAGTCCCAGGCCCCTACTGGCATGTCACTCTCCTTGGAGTCCACCTCAGTGTCTCCACTGCCCTACCCATCCCACAGTGCAGGTCAGCACTGATGACCAGCTACTCACTTTTCATTATTGCCCTGTCGGTTGTTATACCAGTGTTTAGGGGAAAGACTGATTCCTCCACAAAGCTTCGTCTTCATTCCTTTGTCTTGTTCCCTTTTCTCCTCAAAACAGGTGTTTCTTTTCCATCTCTTCTACCCCCTCCCACTGTGCGCCTTTAAGTGACCCTATGGTGGTGTAATGAGCTATGTAAATAAATAGTATAAGGTTTTAGTCCCTGTACACTGTGCAAACTGCCTTTGCATCTATGTCAGTTGTGAGAGTTGCTAAAATCACCTGCAAGAAACCACCATTTTGTTCAAGTAACTGTATGAAACCCCAAGTCCAGCCTTCTGAAAAACCATGGGCCAGTTTTGCCTTTGCACTGGGTTAAGAATATTTAAACATATTTTCCAAACTGGCTTTGCCCTTGTATTAGCTTTTATCCTGAGGGTGTGTTTATTATTAATCCCGTTATTTTCATCTTTTGAGGTCTAGCAGTAGCCAATACCTTTTGATTTTGCTAAAATGATGGGCCTGATTACGACCTTAGCGGATGGGCTACTCCGTCACAAAAGTGACCGATATCCCGTCCCCTGTATTGCAATTTTCTTTATATCCTATAGAACTTGTAAAACAGCGGACAGCATATCCGGCACTTTTCTGACGAAGTAGCCCATCCGCCAAAATCGTCATCAGGCCCTATATGTCTAATTTTGTTTACACAGGCTTTAAGAGGCCTCTCTTCCTTCATTGGTCAGCAAACAGCATGTGGCAGCGGCCAGCCATCTTCAGCCATTGGTTAACTGCACTGTAAGTGACTGCATTCTGCCATTTCATGAGGAGTACATCCACACACAAAGCAGTGCCATGGGAAACGATGGCAGTGTGTGTTTTTTGAGACAAAAAATCATATTTCTTTTAGCCAACTTTTTTTTTTTTTTTAGGTTGACGAGGGTATAGCGTTTTCCACAACAATAACGTTTTTAAAAAAACCGTGACAAATGAGGACAAGTACTTGCAACAACAAAAACAAAAACCTAGAGGCAAACGACAGAACTACTTGCTTTGGGAATGCCTGTTTTTGATTATTATGGAGAAAAACCTTACCTTCGCCCCTTAGTTTGAAATAAGAGAGCTTTCCTGGATCACATTTTGTATTCCATCGCAATCAACGTTTGTTGCTCAATGCCTTTGGGTAAAAGTGTTCCCGTTGCAGTCGAATACCTTCTCAACCGCTGTAGACTGCAAGTCATAGGTGATTTTCTTCTGCCAACATCAGCGCCTGAAGTTCATTGTTTATATTTTCGGGGAAAATGCAGTGGCTTGTGTTATAGCATCATTTGTTTCAATGTGTACTTTGTTGAGCGCTATCACCAGAGGAGGTAGACCAATACGTCACACAACCGTATTATACTTAATAGGAGCAAGTCTTGGCGCTCTATTAGTTGATCTGGGCAAAGACGGCAACGTTCTCAAACGGCCTTACGAATGAAATACGTCCGCGTGCGCTGCTTGACTGATATCAGAACAAACCCCCCGTGTCTTGAAGTAGACCACCATCCTGTTTACATCAGCGCTTTGCTAATGAGACCCTGGGTAACTCCGCTGGGATCAAAGGTCCCAGCTGACTGCCTGTCATGTGAAGGGATCAGTAAGGGCTGGTATCACTGTAAATTAGTTAATTGCATCTGACTTGGCGAACTGTTAGACTAAATGTACCCGGACATCAAATTATGAATTACAGCAGAAACTAGAAACTCTCTGCTAATTATACACATTTTAATGGCCTAGCATGATTTCGTCTCACATGGCACATTATGCCTGGTGCGTTGACCCAGCTTAACCCCCTGTGTATGGGCTGATGTTAGGCACAGTGGATATGTGGGTATCCCACAAAAACAGCTATGCAATGGAGGCGGCCTATGCATTAAATGTGGGAACCCGTGACTGCTGAGAACAGAAATCCAGAGGCCTTAAGAGGCCACTTGTTGCTGTGAGTGGTGTGCATTCTTAAACCATTGTATCTGTTCCAAGAATGGTTTTTGGTGTGTCATTGTGTGGTATGTCGCGCATTACACCGGACAAGTTCATAGAATTCTTTGCCCTTAAGTAAGTGAATCCCAGGTCATTTATTTCATGAAGATGAAGCTGCTATTGGACAGCGGTTTAATGCTGCACCACAGGGCCTGCTTTTATTTTAGAATACAGTGTCCAGGTGTTTTTTTGCTTCATTCCACGTTTTTTCCACGCATCATTCTGGATTCCCTCCTTGTTTCTACTACACATGTCCATCCGCAGACCTGCTTCTGATCTGTGCATGCTGTGCAGAAACAAACAGTGCGCCCTGATGTCCCTCTGCTGCCTCCTCTTGTGCACGTGGCCTCCGCACTCTCTGGGATCAATTTGGCTCTGTTGTAGGGATTTTCATAACCTCAGGTAAAATAATATTTTACCATTTCCGAATGCACTTTCCTCTTAAAGCAATTTATTCTATCCTGGAATTTACGGGTAGCCTTAAACTGCCTACTGTGGCATTAATGTGGCACGTAATCTGCCTCTTGTCGAATATTACTTTGCGGGCAGTGTGTGCCTGAACCCATCATGTAATGAGGGTGAGTATCTTCAAATTTCTGTAAGAATCACCTCAGCAGCCTCTGCCTTACAGTACCAAATTGGCTGGAATATGAGATCATGCTGAGCTCCTCAGTCCTATCTCTGTGAGCCTGACTGGTTATCCAATCAGATTGTTAGCTAAGTAACTTACTAGAAGAAATACTAGACTACTGCAATTGGATTGTCTTAGTGGCACATTAGCAAATAAAGCAATCCCAGACTGTCACACATGTGAGTGCATGTTCCACAAACCCTTTTCACAAACCCTACTTTAGTACCTTCAGTAACACGTGAGTATAATACAATCCGCACTTTACCTGCACTTCAAGGAAAAAAATGATGGTTCCAGTTCTGGTTTTGCCTGCCTTTGTAATGCAAGGTTCTGACATCAGCTGTAAACTACAAAAAGAAAGTTAAACATATAGGGCCTCACACACACATATATTTATTGAAGTCATAAATCCCTACATAGCAGGTTTCCTTCTACAATGTATAATAACCGTCAGACCTTTAGGGGAGTCACAAAAATGTCCAGGGTAATGCACATATATCTGTTGACCTGGATTTCCATTTTTAACCCCGTCCTCAGAATATCTGCTCAAGAGGATTGTACATAGCACAGACAATCAGTGTCAGCATGTCTAGAATTGCATATTAGCAAATTCTGCCTTTTTTCATTTTTCGTTTATTGAAAATATTGTTCCATGTGGGCTTTGCTCTACTCACACATACAATATGGGATGTTCCTTGACATTTTCCACCCTACAGAAAGCTCTTGTTTCTTTTTCCAGGGTGGGAATAGCCCTGCAGAATGTTTGTGAATACCCACCAAACTCAGACTGTTTGGGCGTTACAATTTTGCATGACTGCATCCCAGACCCACGCTCTCTCCTAACTTCACCTTTTCTCAGCCTTACACCTAATTTTAATATTGAAGACAATTTGCCAATATTTTGTATCAATAAGTGGAATTTGCAATCACAAACCTACAAATATGTGAAGCAGGATTTTTAATTTCCAATTGTAAAAACTATTTTGTGTGCACTTAAGAGTGCAGAGCGTTTTGTCTGTCTGTGTGGTGCATCGCAGTTTCAAGGGTAGGCCTCACATTTTCCTAATAAGGGGAATCTCACGCCTTAATGGACACAGCCTTCTTTGCTGTCTCACACGAGCGACAGAACTGAAGAAGATGTACACATTTCAGTAACTTGGGTCGTTTAGTAACGTGCGTTTGCACACTTATTTACTTGTTCTACCTGTCGAGAAACTCATTCCATTCCCTGCATCTTCGATGCAATTTATGATGAATCTGTGAGTCACGTCGTGGATTTCTGAACCTTAAATGCCCTTTTAGCATTCTGAAGCTCCACAGATTTATGTAAACAAACCCTTGTAACTCGGACTGAGCATCCCTTATCTCCAAATGTCTTGTAGCCCGTGATTTGTGATGGCTTTTTATCAGCCCAAGAGAGCCCATGTGACTCACGCATGTAATTTTTTAAAAGACTGACATTTTGAATATTTTTCCTTTTTTTTCTTGTGTGGCCAGACTCGTATTCTTCTAGGGTTTTGAAAGTGTCCAAGTCCGCGAGGGCACTTGAGGTAAAACAGACCCCCAGCGTGTCTTCTTACGTTAGGCATCCGCCGACAGGCTCTTTGTATTAAAAAGTCTCTCATCGCAGGGGTCTTCACCGAAGCCACGATGCCTGGCGGCACTGGGAGCAGACAGGCTGTAGCAGCCTCGCTGATTTGAGAGTCTGACCCGGTGTGGAGGCCTGGACTGCTTTAAACCTGACAGACGGCCATTTAGAGATGTTTTGTTGGCTGCGTGATGCTCTGAAAGCAGAAGCAACACATGGCCTGACAGATATCTTTCTGAGTGGTCGGAAATGCTATTTCTTTCACCGAATGTGACGGTATGAGGCAATGGCCTGGACCGTTAACATCTTTTGATTCTGGGTAGATCACTTAACCTCCCATGCCTTAAAAATTTAAAACGAACCTGTGTATTGTCATTTGGTGTTAATGTGAAGTACTCTGATGCCCTTGGGCCGCATTTGTACTATATAAAACTGCAAGCAGTTAAATTAAAGTTAAACTGTCTTTTCAAGTAAAGCATTAACTGTGACTTTGTTGTGGGTCTTCAACTCAATAATATTCACCTTCTTTTGTGATTACTTGCAGACTGACTGCAACTGTTGTGTCCACAATGGGCGCTATTCAGGTGAGATGGAGGCCTTCAATCCTTACATCTCCAAAAGAGGGCTTCTTCCTGCCTCCTGATTATAAATTCTCCTGTCTTAGAACAGGACTTATTTTATTGCCAGTTGTCTCCTGTGGATTCATTTCAGTTGTTTGTGTAATCACTGTTCCATATGTATAAACTTCCTTCCAGTTTTGGCCTCCTCTGTTCCCATCACTGTTGACAGTGAGACAGCTCATTCCCAGCTGTGTCCACACTTGCTAATGAGAACGTGCACTGCTGTCCACCTTCCCACCTCAAGTCACCAAGCCTCTCCCCTGATTTCCTTTCTTGGCGCCTAAATTGCATGCCATCCTTCCATTGACAAACAATCTCCTTCTGTTTCAAACACATTAGGAAAGAAAGGAACTGTGTCGGAGACCCTGTATTGCATGGGACCCAGACCATCCCGTTGTGATGGTGCAAACCTCCCTCCCCAAGTGCATTGTGACAAGGCCATCATTTATGGATTGCTCTGAACAGCATATGGTTCTGCGATAGTATGGCTTGCAACTCCTGTGGATAGATTTGCATCTTTTTTAGATCGAGCTTACCAGGTGCGGAAGGCATATTGTGGGCTTACCAAGAACATATAGGGGTTCGTAGCTCACCTATTGCTTATCATTGCTTGACTTTACATTCAATGGCAAAGCTAGTCCATTTTTTGTCCGTTTCTCCTGTGGAGCATTATCAATTTATTTGTGTCTTTCCACTGCTCACATTTTTAGGAAACTACTTTTTTCTTTTGTCTTAAGCGCTCCATGAGAGTGCATTTGTTGTCCAGTTGTCTCCCTAGTGCGCTTCTCTCCCCCTTCCAGTTTCCGTGTTGCTCTCTCTCATCCATTTGCTCCTGCCTTACTCCCTCTGTGAGGCTCGTGTCCCCACGTATTCCCACCCTCTATGACAGAAATAGCACTTTCAAATGTTTTTTTATTCTTCTTTTTATTTACTGAATGAACTTGGATCGAATAAATAAAATGAAAAAAAGCAACAGTATCATTTTGTACACGCACACTTATAGCCTAGAAAATGATGGGGATGACCACCTCAAATACTTTCTTTATTACTTTTCTTCAGCTGTACTGCACAGCATCAGGGATGCTGTACCGCTGTGCTCAAAAACATTAGTAACCCAATTGTTTCCAAAGGCAAGAGCTGCTTGGATTTGCCAGTGCTTGTTGATTTTAGCATTCCGATTATAAAGCTTTACAATGTAAACTCCATAGTTGCATTTGCTTGTCCTAGCAGCTGGTTGTTTGTCCAGTGTGTATGTGTGTGTATGTTGTATTTTATGCTGTTTTGTGGATATGTTGCAGTTTAGAGTTTCAGCAAAATGTGTTTCAAATAGAATCAGCAAGCAGTAAACACAGTCAACTGGTATGTGACGTCACTTTTGATAGCCCTGTGAATTTCATGAACTAATGCCAGTGCCTTATGAGCAGGGTCAATTTTGTGCAGCCAATACAAATGACCTCACATTGGGCTCTACAGAATATCTGCCATTCACATATGGTGTTATCAACTCATGTTAGTCACACTGTTGTCCAAAGTAAGGATCTGCAGGCACTTTCCTTCTTGAACTGGATCACTGATGGTACCAGAAACATACTTGGCGTGAGCACATGTATGGCCTTTCTCCAGACTCTGGTACATATCAGTCCACACACATGAAATGCAGATTTGTGGTAAGTGAAATAAAAATGTGCACTAAAACCCACTCTTGACACATCTGCAGGCATATTCTTTCTTGAATTTTGTGGTATTTTCCTTTATTGAAGACAAGGTTAAACTATTAACCCTTGTTTTATAATGAAGGTTGTTGACTATTTGACGTACATGTCAGAAGGTTTTGAAACGAGATTAGAATAAAATGGCTGCAGGATTTCCACTTTGTTAACAAATATGAGATAGCTAGCTTTAGTAACCACCACAACATCCAGGGCAAGAAACTGTACACATCATCTAGAGAAGGGCGATCAGAATGCGAGAAAAGAACTAAACTTGTCCATAGCTACAGCTTAGACTTTCATTTGCTATGTGACTGATGTTAACCCACATACAGGATAAACTAAGCATCTCACCAGGGAATTCCACGTTTCCAGTCCTTTACTTTTAGCTTAGCATCCAAAAGCACTCTGGGAGCATGGTTCACTTCAAGTAAAGCCTAATACACTGCACCGAGTTCCCCAGCCTTTCTGTAGACCAGTATATGATTTGCCTTCCCTAAAATTCCCTAGGAGGCTAAGTGTGATAGGGGGTTGGGATGAATATATTTCCCAGAGCTGCTTGTAGCCTCCAGCCCAACTCTATCAACAAATCAACGGAAGTAGCCTTCGTAGGTAAAGATTTCAACTGAGTATGGCATAGATGCAGGGCCGGCTTTAGTGCAGTGCGAATGGTGCGGCTGCACTGGACACTGACCTGGATGACGGGCACTGACCTCAGAGGGGGCATTGTGTTTAGCACTCAATCAGAGATTTGTAGAGCGCGGCTAATCACCCATAGGGTCTCAAAGGCACTGTTTGTGGGCGTGCTTCTCAGTCGAAGAGCCGGGTCTTGAGGTTCTTCCTGAACTGCTTCAGTGATGCAGTCTGCCTGAGCTTGAGAGGTAGCGTGTTCCATGTCCGGGCTGCTAAGTAGGAGAAGGATCTTCCTCCAGCTGTGCTATTCCGGATCTTGGGGATGGCTGCAAGGGTGAGCTTGGAAGAAAGGATATGTCTGTTGGGTACGTAGAAGGCAAGACAGTGGTTGAGGTATGCTTGTCCTATGTTGTGCAGTGCCTTGTAGGTGTGGATCAGGAGTTTGTATGTGATGCTTGTTGACTGGGCCCCAGTGTAGGTCTCTGAGGTGGGAGGTGATGTGGCTGTGTCGAGGGATGTCCAGAATTAGTCTGGCTGCTGCATTCTGGATTCTTTGTAGTCTTGACTGAAGTTTCTTGGTGATGCTCACATAGTGCGTTGCCGTAGTCCAGTTTGCTAGTGACGAGTGCATGGGTAACTCTCTTCCTCGTGTCGGAGGGAACACACTTGAAAATCCTTCGCAGGAGTCAGAGGGTGTGGAAGCATGACTAATAAACTGCGTTGATTTGGCGGGTCATTGATAGAGAGGAGTCCAGGATGATGCCCAGGTTGCGTGCGTGGTCTGTGGGGGCAGGGGCGATTCCCAGTGCGATGGGCCACCAGGAGTTGTTCCCGGTGGAAGGGGTGGAGCCGATTACGAGGATCCCTGTCTTGTCCGAGTTGAGTTTGAGGCAGCTGGCTTACATCCAGGCGGCGACTGCTCTCATCCATTGGGGAAATTTCTCTTGGCCTTTGCAGAGTCCTCGGACAGGGAGAGGATAATTTGGGTATCATCAGCATAGGAGACTTTGTTTAGCTCGTGTTGTTTGATGATCTTGGCAAGTGGGCCATGAAGATGTTGAAAAGTGTCGGACTGAGTGAGGATCCTTGGGGGACTCCACAGCATGTATCTTTGGATTCTGACTTAGTAAGCAATAACTTACTATTTAAAAGCATCTGCTGCAGAGCTCCTTGGACCGCCAGCTTTCGGGTAGCATTAAAAATGTCAAAATAACTCTTGTGATCAATGTTTCCGACAGAGAGAAAGATGGATTTTTAGCTAGTGGCAGATTAGACTCGACATGAAGTGGCTCAGAGGGTTAATATGTCTGCTGCAAATAACAGATCTGTATTTTATGAGGATAGCTGAGTGTATTAGTAAAGCCAGCTTTTACAAGTGCTTCAAAAGAGAGGGGCTACGGAGAGATGAGGGACATTTTTGCCGGGTGGTAGTGTGAGATAACGAGGGGTTGGGGGGGCGCAAAAAAGATTGTCGCACCGGGCTCCACCAGCGCTAAAGCCAGTCCTGCATAGAGGACTCAAGATATTCGCAATCTAATTTTCAAATTACGTGCTATACCTGTTGTCTGGCTACCTGGCTTGACTCACTTTTGCATTGGGGTGTGAAAAGGATGCTCCACCACATGTTAATACTTCAAAGAAATCACAAGATTTAAGTCAAAAGTCCTTCAAATTCTGTTTATTCACAAATGACTGTCTCACAGAATTTTAGCAGAGGTATCTGCAAATTTATACCCGTTTTGTTGCTGCCATCTCTGTTTTCAGTGAAAAGTAGTTAAGAACACCAAACATCTTCTGACAGATTGCCTCAATTGTAAAGTGGCTGATTTTGTAATTATGGCTGCTGCAAGACTTTTTACCAGAACAAAACATCACAGAGAACCTACTGATTGTATCTTATTGAACCTCGCAAACAGACGAGTTGGACTGCAGTGCCAGCCAACAAGAACCCCAGGTTAAAGCTGTCACGACTGCAGCTGACAAACCCTGCAAGAGCCGACGGCCTGGCCACATCTCGTGGCTCTTGAAAGCTCTCCAGTGTCTGTGAGTGGAGCAGGAAATCAAATTTAAAATCAGAAATCCAACTTTCTAAGACTTCTCAGGCGAAGGGCCTGAATCCCCAGCGGGCACTGATTTCCGACAGTGCGTACACAATACAATGCAATTCATGGCCTGTTCACTAACTGCAGTTTCAAGAGACATGGATGCAAAGTTACTAGGGTAGTTGCCCCCTCCTCTAGAATGTCCTGGACCCTAAGTTAGTAGCCATGGTCAATCTTCAGTGGTACGAAAGGGCAGTGACATCTACTCTCCAAGTAAGGATTGGCTTACCAACAAGACTTCACCAGAACATCCCCTTATCGAATGCCGGGCTCCTCTGACTCTCAGCAAGACCCGACAACCTCCATCCATTCAACACTGGTACTATTGACACTGCTCGTAAGATCAGCGGTCTCCTTGCATGGACAAGGAGACAGCATCTACTCACACTCTAAAATAAAGTTTCAGCACTATGACGTGGATAAGTCAACACGCTTGGTGCTGTTCAAAACTAATAAAGAAACACTCTGGTAGCACATGTAGAGATGTGTTGTGGAGAAGGAAAAGAAAGTAGTGAGTCGCACTTTCCCTGGCATTAACCAGGTATCATTATGCAAAAGGTGCCACCCACTCATCCCGCCGCAGCCCGCCCACTACCACGCCACTGGCTACATTGCGCTGCACGTTAGCATAATGTAGTCCTACTCACGAGGGTGACTTCTACTAGGTGCATGTGAATAGCACCTGCCAAGCTCAACAACCAATTATTTTTTTTTTTAATATATTGCTCATTAATGGTTGGGATTAATGTATGGAGCACAACCACTTGTATGCCTTTGAACAAAGGTACATTTAAGGGGGGGTCCGCCATCTTGAGGTTAATCTCTGCGTGACCTGTACCATGTCTCAACGCGTTTGTGAGAACTAAACACTTTAGGGGTTAATAATGCTGCGGTATTGGACCCCTTAATGAAAGCATACACGCGGGGGTGTTTTGAAGAATGGGTCTGCATGAGGGTATGGAAACAAGCTTGCATTCTTATATCCAGCAATGCATTCCTTTAGCGTCTTCAGACACTTTGCAAAATGAAAATGTGCCCTGGAATGCAATCTGTGCTGCCTTTTCTAACCAGAAATGTTTTCTGCACAGGCTAAGCTTCCCTAATCCTCTGCAAATTGCTTGCTAACCCGTGAGGCATGTCCCGTGATGGTAAACGGACAGAAAATAGCAGCATCTGTGTCTTTTGTCAGTTTTTCTAATGCTCCTCTCCTGGCATTTTTTGCTTTAAAAACAAAAAAAATGAGAAGCCTCAGTGCACATCCTGGAATCAGACTGCCACAGCTGGCTTGTCAAAAAAGCAGCTTATCTCGAAAATGGATTTGCTGCTGCAAAATGGTGGGGATCCCAGTCATCTGCCAGGGTTTCCCCCCTTTACTCTTGTCTCGTGATATACATATCCTGGTGACTTATCAGTGAATAAAGGTAGTCCGGTAATCTACATGCTGCTGTTTGACAGTTGCCTGCAAAAGTTAGAAGACTTGCTTTTGTACCGTTAGTGGTTTAGTGGAGGGGCTCATGTGTATGACTGAAATAAAAAAAGTGCAATTTTATGTAAAAGAGAAAAATTATGTAAATGCGCATTAGACAATCACTGAATTTGCTAATTGTTTGCACCAATCAAGGGGCAGATTTGGCTGCTTCTGCAATGTGGAATATACAGGACCAAGAGAACTATGCAATTCTGTTGCCACTGCATTTTCCACATAATTTTAGAATTTCCACCTTTGCCACATAACCCATAATTTGCAGATTTTAGCAAAAAATGTAGTTTCTAGCTGGAACGGAACAAAAGCCAGTGAAATGCAGTGACACGCTTTACTGCACAGTGGAATGCCCTTCGCAAAGACTGCCTCATCATCTCTATTTGCTTATTGCTGTATTGCATCATTAACCGGGTACTACTGTGGTGAAATCTTACCCAGGCATGTGTAAATATAATGAAGTAATACTATCACATAGTGTGCCACATTATGACGTGTACCTTGCTTTTTTCCTTTGCATCATTTATACAACAGTGCTGCATAATTTGATCATCCCCTGCTGTGTATGTAGTCTGGTATCAGCAAAGCCTGTTGCCCTGACACCCCCGCCCCATTTAGCCCATAAGACCTCCACACCCTAAGTCACAACCAACATAGCATTACTTCACCTTGAAGACAACTCTTTGGGTTTAGGAGTCGTGAACTCCTGACCGTATTTTATTTTTAAGAAACAAAATCAAAATCAGTCAACAAACTTTTACGATGTAGCCCCTCCATATTATTTACACAATATTTACATTTTTCAAGATGCCTAGCCTTAACAGAGTCCGCTAATACATCCAAATTCTTAGCACTGACTAAATCAGTTCCTGCATATCCAAAATATCAGTGATTGCGGATGAGATCATGACTGAGTACTAAGTCACCTGGTCCCCGCACCTCCCCCTCTGGGTATAAAGCCCCAGGGTTAGAATCTCCATAAGGGATTGCTTCATCCCCCCCTCCAAAAATTCCTGTTGGTTGTAGACCGTATGGAGGGGGCCCTCTTGCCCACCAGGGTACCTACCTTGGGCACCCCTCCCACCCACAGACTCTCAGACTTAATCCCATCCAACCCAAGGGCCAGTGCTAGGTTCGAATCTTTGTGCATGCGCCGGTGGTTGGCCCTGTGGACCAGATTCCAGTGACCGCTCGCAATCCCTCACGCCCCTGGTTGTCATCCTCACTTCCCAGCCAGCATCCCCTGGAGGGTCCAATTACTTTGCTGTGCTGTTGGGAGAAAATGTTAGCAAATATCAGGTCAACACAGAACCTAATGTAGCATAGAACGGAAGACAGGTGCCATCTGAAAACAAGATAATAGATATAAGACCAAGTAATTGCCACAAGGGGAGGTGAGTGGGTGTCTTTAGAAGTTTTTACACCAACGGAGCACGCTGGAGTCCACTTAGTCAGTGAGCAGGAGTAAAAAGACCTGCTCGCCTACCGCTATCCCCTTTTAAAGGGGGTGAGAGATCACGGCGTCATGGCCAATCCCGGAGACCTAAAGGTGAGGCGGGCGTGATGTACCCCCTCCCCTGACCCCCTGTAAAGAAATGGCTCCCTGTTGCAGTTACCCCCCACTTTTTGCCTGATACTGATGCTGACTTGACTGAGAAGAGTGCTGGGACCCTGCTAACCAGGCCCCAGCACCAGTGTTCTTTCACCTAAAATGTACCATTGTTTCCACAATTGGCACACCCTGGCATCCAGATAAGTCCCTGGTAACTGGTACCTCTGGTACCAAGGGCCCTGATGCCAGGGAAGGTCTCTAAGGGCTGTAGCATGTATTATGCCACCCTAGAGACCTCTCACTCAGCACAGACACACTGCTTGCCAGCTTGTGTGTGCTAGTGAGAACAAAACGAGTAAGTCGACATGGCACTCCCCTCAGGGTGCCATGCCAGCCTCTCACTGCCTATGCAGTATAGGTAAGACACCCCTCTAGCAGGCCTTACAGCCCTAAGGCAGGGTGCACTATGCCATAGGTGAGGGTACCAGTGCATGAGCATGGTACCCCTACAGTGTCTAAACAAAACCTTAGACATTGTAAGTGCAGGGTAGCCATAAGAGTATATGGTCCGGGAGTTTGTCAAACACGGACTCCACAGTACCATAATGGCTACACTGAAAACTGGGAAGTTTGGTATCAAACTTCTCAGCACAATAAATGCACACTGATGCCAGTGTACATTTTATTGTAAAATACACCACAGAGGGCACCTTAGAGGTGCCCCCTGAAACTTAACCGACTATCTGTGTAGGCTGACTAGTTTTAGCAGCCTGCCACAAACCGAGACATGTTGCTGGCCCCATGGGGAGAGTGCCTTTGTCACTCTGAGGCCAGTAACAAAGCCTGCACTGGGTGGAGATGCTAACACCTCCCCCAGGCAGGAATTGTCACACCTGGCGGTGAGCCTCAAAGGCTCACCTCCTTTGTGCCAACCCAGCAGGACACTCCAGCTAGTGGAGTTGCCCGCCCCCTCCGGCCAGGCCCCACTTTTGGCGGCAAGGCCGGAGAAAATAATGAGAAAAACAAGGAGGAGTCACTGGCCAGTCAGGACAGCCCCTAAGGTGGCCTGAGCTGAGGTGACTCTAACTTTTAGAAATCCTCCATCTTGCAGATGGAGGATTCCCCCAATAGGGTTAGGATTGTGACCCCCTCCCCTTGGGAGGAGGCACAAAGAGGGTGTACCCACCCTCAGGGCTAGTAGCCATTGGCTACTAACCCCCCAGAGCTAAACACGCCCTTAAATTTAGTATTTAAGGGCTACCCTGAACCCTAGAAAATTAGATTCCTGCAACTACAAGAAGAAGGACTGCCCAGCTGAAAACCCCTGCAGCGGAAGACCAGAAGACGACAACTGCCTTGGCTCCAGAAACTCACCGGCCTGTCTCCTGCCTTCCAAAGATCCTGCTCCAGCGACGCCTTCCAAAGGGACCAGCGACCTCGACATCCTCTGAGGACTGCCCCTGCTTCGAAAAGACAAGAAACTCCCGAGGACAGCGGACCTGCTCCAAGAAAAGCTGCAACTTTGTTTCCAGCAGCTTTAAAGAACCCTGCAAGCTCCCCGCAAGAAGCGTGAGATTTGCAACACTGCACCCGGCGACCCCGACTCGGCTGGTGGAGATCCGACACCTCAGGAGGGACCCCAGGACTACTCTGATACTGTGAGTACCAAAACCTGTCCCCCCTGAGCCCCCACAGCGCCGCCTGCAGAGGGAATCCCGAGGCTTCCCCTGACCGCGACTCTTTGAACCTAAAGTCCCGACGCCTGGGAGAGACCCTGCACCCGCAGCCCCCAGGACCTGAAGGACCGGACTTTCACTGGAGAAGTGACCCCCAGGAGTCCCTCTCCCTTGCCCAAGTGGAGGTTTCCCCGAGGAATCCCCCCCTTGCCTGCCTGCAGCGCTGAAGAGATCCCGAGATCTCTCATAGACTAACATTGCGAACCCGACGCTTGTTTCTACACTGCACCCGGCCGCCCCCGCGCTGCTGAGGGTGAAATTTCTGTGTGGACTTGTGTCCCCCCCGGTGCCCTACAAAACCCCCCTGGTCTGCCCTCCGAAGACGCGGGTACTTACCTGCAAGCAGACCGGAACCGGGGCACCCCCTTCTCTCCATTCTAGCCTATGTGTTTTGGGCACCACTTTGAACCCTGCACCTGACCGGCCTTGAGCTGCTGGTGTGGTGACTTAGGGGTTGCTCTGAACCCCCAACGGTGGGCTACCTTGGACCAAGAACTAAGCCCTGTAAGTGTCTTACTTACCTGGTTAACCTAACAAATACTTACCTCCCCTAGGAACTGTGAAAATTGCACTGTGTCCACTTTTAAAACAGCTATTTGTGAATAACTTGAAAAGTATACATGCAATTTTGATGATTTGAAGTTCCTAAAGTACTTACCTGCAATACCTTTCGAATGAGATATTACATGTAGAATTTGAACCTGTGGTTCTTAAAATAAACTAAGAAAAGATATTTTTCTATATAAAAACCTATTGGCTGGATTTGTCTCTGAGTGTGTGTACCTCATTTATTGTCTATGTGTATGTACAACAAATGCTTAACACTACTCCTTGGATAAGCCTACTGCTCGACCACACTACCACAAAATAGAGCATTAGTATTATCTATTTTTACCACTATTTTACCTCTAAGGGGAACCCTTGGACTCCGTGCATGCTATTCCTTACTTTGAAATAGCACATACAGAGCCAACTTCCTACATTGGTGGATCAGCGGTGGGGTACAAGACTTTGCATTTGCTGGACTACTCAGCCAATACCTGATCACACGACAAATTCCAAAATTGTCATTAGAAATTCATTTTTGCAATTTGAAATTTTTCTAAATTCTTAAAAGTCCTGCTAGGGCCTTGTGTGTTAAGTCCCTGTTTAGCATTGTCTTTTAGAGTTTAAAAGTTTGTTAAAAGTTTGAAATTAGATTCTAGAAACAGTTTTAGATTCTTTAAAAAGTATTCCAACTTTTAGAAGCAAAATGTCTAGCACAGATGTGACTGTGGTGGAACTCGACACCACACCTTACCTCCATCTTAAGATGAGGGAGCTAAGGTCACTCTGTAAAATAAAGAAAATAACAATGGGCCCCAAACCTACCAAAATACAGCTCCAGGAGCTTTTGGCAGAGTTTGAAAAGGCCAACCCCTCTGAGGGTGGCAACTCAGAGGAAGAGGATAGTGACTTGGAGGACAATTCCCCCCTACCAGTCCTATCTAGGGAGAACAGGGTCCCTCAAACCCTAACTCCAAAAATAATAGTCAGAGATGCTGGTTCCCTCACAGGAGAGACCAACACCTCTGAAATCACTGAGGATAACTCCAGTGAAGATGACCCCCTGTTAGCCAGGATGGTCAAAAGATTGGCTTTGGAAAAGCAGCTCCTAGCCATAGAAAGGGAAAGAAAAGAGATGGGCCTAGGTCCCATCGATGGTGGCAGCAACTTAAATAGGGTCAGAGATTCTCCTGACATCCTAAAAATCCCCAAAGGGATTGTAACAAAATATGAAGATGGTGATGACATCACCAAATGGTTCACAGCTTTTGAGAGGGCTTGTGTAACCAGAAAAGTAAACAGATCTCACTGGGGTGCTCTCCTTTGGGAAATGTTCACTGGAAAGTGTAGGGATAGACTCCTCACACTCTCTGGAAAAGATGCAGAATCTTATGACCTCATGAAGGGTACCCTGATTGAGGGCTTTGGATTCTCCACTGAGGAGTATAGAATTAGATTCAGGGGGGCTCAAAAATCCTCGAGCCAGACCTGGGTTGATTTTGTAGACTACTCAGTAAAAACACTAGATGGTTGGTTAACTGGAAATGAAGTGTGTGACTATGTTGGGCTTTATAATTTGTTTATGACAGAACACATTTTAAGTAACTGCTTCAATGAAAAGTTGCATCAGTATCTGGTAGACCTAGGTCCAATTTCTCCCCAAGAATTGGGAAAGAAGGCAGACCACTGGGTCAAGACTAGGGTAACCAAAACTTCCACTGGGGGTGACCAAAAGAAAGGGGTTACAAAAACTCCCCAGGAGAAAGTGGGTGACACTAGAAACAAAGAAAAAGAGTCCTCTGTAGCCCCCCAAAAACCAGAACAGGTGGGTGGGCCCCAAGACACAACCCAAAACAAAGGTGGGTACCAGGGTAAGAACTGGGATGCCACGAAGGCATGGTGCCACAACTGTAAACAGTCTGGGCACCACACCAAGGACACTTCTTGTCCCAAAAACAAACCCCAGAACAAAATTCCAGGGGTAACCAGTGTAGCCATTGGAGATGACTCCTCAGATGAGGAGGTCTTCATAGCTTTCAACTGGAAAATGGGCCCAACAGGTGAGTTGGAGATTCCAGAGGGAAGTAGACACTTCCACCACCTACAGGTGAATGGAATCCCCGCCACTGCCCTGAGAGACACTTGTGCCAGTCACACTATTGTGCATGACAGGCTGGTGCTCTCAAACCAGTACATCCCAGGTGAGATGGCCAGAGTAAGAGTTAGCCCAGACAGGGTCACTAATAGGCCTGTGGCTCTTGTGCCCATAGAAGTGGGTGGAACTTTTAGCTGGAGAAGGGTGGTAGTCAGTACAGACCTCCCCCTTGATTGTCTCCTTGGAAATGACTACCCAGAGGTTAGTCAGAGCCTAAGAGAAGAACTGGTCCAGGGCCAGTCCTCTCCCAAGGATTCTGGAGTGCCTGCCTCTGCAGTAAATGCAAGTAGGCCCCAGAGGAAAAAGAAAAGGAAACAGAGTAGGAAAGGTGGACAACCTTTAGCCAAGGTTCCAGCAAGCCAAGGAGATTCTGCTCCAGTAGGGGAGAACTCCAAAAATGGCTCTGATAAAGTCCAACCTGACCCACAAGAAGTCCTGGCTAGTCAGGCAACTGTTAAGCCTGAGTGGGTGGCTCCTCAGCTAACAGAAGAAAGAGTGGAAGAAGGGTGTTTACTACAAGATGTGGTAACCCCCCACTCTAATACAGCAGACAGGCACCCTGAACCCAAAGAAGCCTGTAACTTAGCCCCTTCCCTTGTAGGTGAAGAGCTAAAGGTGTGGTTCTGGGCACTGACAGCTGTCAGTGGCCTCTGCTGGGTGTTAGCCTTTATGGCTGCACTATCCTTGGCATGGTGGTCTGACCCCATGCCAAATAACAAGTTAGGCCCCCTGACCCTGTTGGTCATGGTGGGGTTACTCCAGCTCTGGGTAACCTCTTTGGGTAAGCTAGGGGTGACCCTGGCTAAGATAAGATTAGCAGAGGTGGATACCTCTGACCTCAAAATAGAGAGAATGGGTGAAGACATAAAAAGCACAGACAAGAGGCAGTTCAGACTAGGTCCTATCACTGTGGAAGTGGGTCAGTTCCCCAGAGGGAATGACCTGAACAGGAGGATGTAAGGCAGAGTAGGCCCTGCAACAAACCAGCCATTTCCTCTACTCTTCCTCGCCTGACAGACTAGGAAGACTCTTCCAGCGTTGGCTGAGTCTCCTGGCCTGTGGGCTGGGGGGGGCTTGTGTAAAGAAATGGCTCCCTGTTGCAGTTACCCCCCACTTTTTGCCTGATACTGATGCTGACTTGACTGAGAAGAGTGCTGGGACCCTGCTAACCAGGCCCCAGCACCAGTGTTCTTTCACCTAAAATGTACCATTGTTTCCACAATTGGCACACCCTGGCATCCAGATAAGTCCCTGGTAACTGGTACCTCTGGTACCAAGGGCCCTGATGCCAGGGAAGGTCTCTAAGGGCTGTAGCATGTATTATGCCACCCTAGAGACCTCTCACTCAGCACAGACACACTGCTTGCCAGCTTGTGTGTGCTAGTGAGAACAAAACGAGTAAGTCGACATGGCACTCCCCTCAGGGTGCCATGCCAGCCTCTCACTGCCTATGCAGTATAGGTAAGACACCCCTCTAGCAGGCCTTACAGCCCTAAGGCAGGGTGCACTATGCCATAGGTGAGGGTACCAGTGCATGAGCATGGTACCCCTACAGTGTCTAAACAAAACCTTAGACATTGTAAGTGCAGGGTAGCCATAAGAGTATATGGTCCGGGAGTTTGTCAAACACGGACTCCACAGTACCATAATGGCTACACTGAAAACTGGGAAGTTTGGTATCAAACTTCTCAGCACAATAAATGCACACTGATGCCAGTGTACATTTTATTGTAAAATACACCACAGAGGGCACCTTAGAGGTGCCCCCTGAAACTTAACCGACTATCTGTGTAGGCTGACTAGTTTTAGCAGCCTGCCACAAACCGAGACATGTTGCTGGCCCCATGGGGAGAGTGCCTTTGTCACTCTGAGGCCAGTAACAAAGCCTGCACTGGGTGGAGATGCTAACACCTCCCCCAGGCAGGAATTGTCACACCTGGCGGTGAGCCTCAAAGGCTCACCTCCTTTGTGCCAACCCAGCAGGACACTCCAGCTAGTGGAGTTGCCCGCCCCCTCCGGCCAGGCCCCACTTTTGGCGGCAAGGCCGAAGAAAATAATGAGAAAAACAAGGAGGAGTCACTGGCCAGTCAGGACAGCCCCTAAGGTGGCCTGAGCTGAGGTGACTCTAACTTTTAGAAATCCTCCATCTTGCAGATGGAGGATTCCCCCAATAGGGTTAGGATTGTGACCCCCTCCCCTTGGGAGGAGGCACAAAGAGGGTGTACCCACCCTCAGGGCTAGTAGCCATTGGCTACTAACCCCCCAGACCTAAACACGCCCTTAAATTTAGTATTTAAGGGCTACCCTGAACCCTAGAAAATTAGATTCCTGCAACTACAAGAAGAAGGACTGCCCAGCTGAAAACCCCTGCAGCGGAAGACCAGAAGACGACAACTGCCTTGGCTCCAGAAACTCACCGGCCTGTCTCCTGCCTTCCAAAGATCCTGCTCCAGCGACGCCTTCCAAAGGGACCAGCGACCTCGACATCCTCTGAGGACTGCCCCTGCTTCGAAAAGACAAGAAACTCCCGAGGACAGCGGACCTGCTCCAAGAAAAGCTGCAACTTTGTTTCCAGCAGCTTTAAAGAACCCTGCAAGCTCCCCGCAAGAAGCGTGAGATTTGCAACACTGCACCCGGCGACCCCGACTCGGCTGGTGGAGATCCGACACCTCAGGAGGGACCCCAGGACTACTCTGATACTGTGAGTACCAAAACCTGTCCCCCCTGAGCCCCCACAGCGCCGCCTGCAGAGGGAATCCCGAGGCTTCCCCTGACCGCGACTCTTTGAACCTAAAGTCCCGACGCCTGGGAGAGACCCTGCACCCGCAGCCCCCAGGACCTGAAGGACCGGACTTTCACTGGAGAAGTGACCCCCAGGAGTCCCTCTCCCTTGCCCAAGTGGAGGTTTCCCCGAGGAATCCCCCCCCTTGCCTGCCTGCAGCGCTGAAGAGATCCCGAGATCTCTCATAGACTAACATTGCGAACCCGACGCTTGTTTCTACACTGCACCCGGCCGCCCCCGCGCTGCTGAGGGTGAAATTTCTGTGTGGACTTGTGTCCCCCCCGGTGCCCTACAAAACCCCCCTGGTCTGCCCTCCGAAGACGCGGGTACTTACCTGCAAGCAGACCGGAACCGGGGCACCCCCTTCTCTCCATTCTAGCCTATGTGTTTTGGGCACCACTTTGAACCCTGCACCTGACCGGCCCTGAGCTGCTGGTGTGGTGACTTAGGGGTTGCTCTGAACCCCCAACGGTGGGCTACCTTGGACCAAGAACTAAGCCCTGTAAGTGTCTTACTTACCTGGTTAACCTAACAAATACTTACCTCCCCTAGGAACTGTGAAAATTGCACTAAGTGTCCACTTTTAAAACAGCTATTTGTGAATAACTTGAAAAGTATACATGCAATTTTGATGATTTGAAGTTCCTAAAGTACTTACCTGCAATACCTTTCGAATGAGATATTACATGTAGAATTTGAACCTGTGGTTCTTAAAATAAACTAAGAAAAGATATTTTTCTATATAAAAACCTATTGGCTGGATTTGTCTCTGAGTGTGTGTACCTCATTTATTGTCTATGTGTATGTACAACAAATGCTTAACACTACTCCTTGGATAAGCCTACTGCTCGACCACACTACCACAAAATAGAGCATTAGTATTATCTATTTTTACCACTATTTTACCTCTAAGGGGAACCCTTGGACTCCGTGCATGCTATTCCTTACTTTGAAATAGCACATACAGAGCCAACTTCCTACACCCCCTCTCCCATTCCCAGTGTTCTTCGATATTTGAACCCTTCACAGTGGGTGAGGGTCACGTCCATATGCTCTGGTATCGCCAAGGCCTGTCTCCTGGACCCACCCCATTTAGCCCACAAGACCCCCACACCCCAAGTCACACTCAACATGGCATTACTTTACTTCACTTTGAACTACAACAACTATTTGGGTTTGGGAGTTGTGAACTCCTGGACATAATTTATTTTTAGAAACAAAATCAAAATCAGTCAACAAACTTTTACTTAGTAACCCCTCCATACTATTATTTACACAATATTTACATTTTTCAAGATGCCTAGCTTTAAGAGTCCACTGATACATTTGAATTCCTAGCACTGACTAAATCAGTTCCTGCATATCCAAAATATCAGTGACTGCGGATGAGATCATGGCTGACTACTAAGTTACCCGGTCCCCGCCCCTCATCCTCCAGTTATAAGATCCTATAGGTCGGATCTCCATATGGAATTGCTCCATCCCCCTCCAAAATTTCCTGTTGGATGTAGCCCATGTAGAGGGGGTTCTCCTCCCCGCTAGGATACCTATCTCAGGCACCTTCTCCACCAACAGACTCTCAGACTCTACTCCCCCAAGGACCAGTGCTAGCTTTGAATCTTTGTGCATATGACAGCTCGCAATCCCCACATCATTGGTTATCATCCTCACTTCCTAGCCAGCACCCCCTGGAGAGTCGAATTACTTTGCTGCACTGCTGAGGTAAGGAAAAGGCACCTAGTCCCCACCAGTCATGATCTCACCCTGCCACAGGCCGGCATAGTAGACCGACTATCTGCCCTCCCCCCTCAGTTATTCCTTTTGTGGACCAACCACGCCAAAAGGTTTTCAAGCAACATGTCATTCCCCACCTGAGAAAGATGCACCCCATCTTGGAGAAAGAAACACTTCCCCTGTATGTGTCCATGTGGGATGACTGCTACCTCGGTGATCTGAACAAGCTGGCAAGTTTGTTATTGATTCACCTAACCAACTCATTGAGAGCCTTCAATGTGAGGCCGCCCCTCCACTGCAATCGGGGGATAATATTCGACCATATAAACACTGCATGCCAAAATGTTTTGTCTAGCCAACTGAACTCAGAGACCACAAGCTCAAATAGCTGTTGCCGACCCCGTGGGACCAAGTGATTACCCATTAGATGCATTATAATGACATCTGGTTGGGGTGACCCTTGCGGAATCATCAAATCCAAAACAAGTCTCGGCTGAGTGAGGCACAACCCTCCTCTCCCAAAGAAAGACAATCAGAATCCAGCCTGCACTGCATGTGACGCAACACCACTCTTCACATACCAATCGGCGGCATGTCGAACATAAGAGTGGCTGATGACCCACACCTCCACGATGATGCTCTTGCATAAACTGGAAAACTCGGAATCTCCAAATGAATGTCTCGGCCATCTAGAGAAAAAAGCAGGACAGAAGAGAGGTGTAAGAAACCGGCATTCCCAGCATGTGCAATCTCACATACCTCTTATAGCAGTCAGAGGACCCCTTGCCAATTCTTCGAACCACCGCACCCGACAAACCCATTGCTGCAGCCCCCGTTGCGACCCCAATCCTAGAGGAATGAGTCCCAAATCGAGAGGCGTCAAAATCCGCTGTGCCCAGACCACACTTAAGTACTTGTGTGAACTGGTACCTGGTTAGTGGGGAGCCATCAGTATGCACCAAGACCGAACCCCGGAGGGTGAAAAGCAAGGAAGATCTCCAAATTATATACCGGAACATGCATTGCCCAGGGACCCTTCGCAACAATACGTGGTTACCCTTCCCATCCAGGTCCATTTTAGAAGGAGGAATATTGATCCCCAAGGACCCCGTCCCCACCAACCAATAAATGTTCCCCAACTGCAACCCCCCAGTTCTGTCCTTCTTGTTGCTGGCCACCAATTCGCCCAATCTGAAGGCCCCATGAAAGGCTAACGTAAAAGTTGCCTTAAGTAGGGTGATGTACAGATCCGATCCAGGGGCTTCAAGAGAGCGTTCAGCTTCCCTATGTCAATGGGACACCTATTATCAGTCTTGACCCCTTGGGGCTGTTGCCAACCCTTATTAGACGTCTTTCTTAGTAAAGATTTTGTTCTGTCATGCACCCACTGTAACTGGGCAAAAAAGGAATTGGCAGCCAGGTTTCGTCTAGTACATGCAACCAAACTCCCACTCTCCCTCAGGACTTCCAGAAAAGCCAAAACCGATGAAGCGTCTGTCCAAGAGAACCCCCCACATGACCCAGGAAATTATGGTAGGCTGTGACAGCCCACTCATAAGCCTTCTTCGTCTTTGGTGCTAAACTGGCTGCCACAAGGCTTGATAGTCTTGGACACCAATCCACCATAGACATTCCAGGAAGGATGTAAGGCATTCCTACGCTTGTGGATGGGGGACCTGAAAACCTGCATCTTAAAATGGGATAGGGCGTCAGCAGCATTATTCAAAACCTCAGGCATGTATTTTGCTCTGAAAATTCTTATTTAATCTGAAACACAGTAACAAACATTTTCAAGACTCTTAAAATCATTTTACACCTGGCAGCCTGTTGATTTATGCACTCAACCACTGACATATTATCTGACCAAAAAATAACCGACTGGTTGCGGAATCTTTCAGGCCAGATTGACAATGACACCAGAATAGGAAATAGCTCTAGGAAACCAATGTTAGTCACTAGTAGAGATTTCACCCTTTCTGAGGGCCACCTCTGTGCACACCATGCCAAACCAAATACAGCACCAAAATCCTCATTGCCTGCTGCGTGCATAAAGAGCCCAAGCTTGGGTGGACTCGGCCATACGACCATCAATATGAAGACCCGCAGAAAAGATTCCCAAATTCTCATGTCCTGCTTAACCTCGCTGTGAGCCTAGTGTGGTGGTGGTTAACTTTCAAGCCCGACATGGCTTAAACAATGGACCGAGAGAAAGGGAGTCCCATGGGAATGATATGTAGGGCAAAATTGAGCTGCCCAACCAGGCACTGCAATTGATGGAGAGTGACTTTTTTTGCAGTTTGGAGTGCTTGGGAGAAGGTGAGTACTTAGTCTCTCGGAAGCCTGGACACACCTGCAACAGAATCTAATTCAATTCCTAAAAATTCAATTGTGTTGTGGGGACCTACAGTTTTGTCATGCACCAGCGGAACCCCGATTTCACCCATCAGTTTTTTTAAAACTTCCAATGCCCCGCAAACCAATCCGACCCGGAGGACCAAGAATGAGGAAATCTTCCAGGTAATGTAGTACCGACTGATACTGTGCCTTGCGTCTGAAAACCCACTCCAAGAAGATGGTAAATTTTTCAAAATGGGAACAAGACACCGCGCAGTCCATTGGCATGCACCTTTCAAAGTAGTACTTCCCGTCATGCATCTGGGTGGAGTGGTAGCATCCTAAAAGCAGATTCAAAGTCCGATTTGACCATCAGTGCCCCGGGCCCCACCACCCCAGCATCTGAAATGCCTTATCCAAAAAAAAAAAGCATATTTGACTGAATGGAGGGCCCCATCAATCGCATCATTCACTGATTGGACTTTGAGTGCCAACAGGTTATGGCTCAATCTGTACTCTCCCGGTTCTTCCTAGGGACCCCCCCTAAGGGGGAACAAACAAAGTCCTGCATTGGGACTCCATCAAATGGACCTGCTACTCGCCTCAAACTTTGTTCCTTGAGAATCTTCACTCTAGCCAAATTGGGGTTGGACCTCATGAACAGCTGGTTCTTAGTGTGGGGAGCTTGAATAGCCTTGTGATGGTATCCTGATACCATACCAGAATCCCTTATACAAAACCCATGCTGCCACCTTTTTGGAGTATAAATAAGCCAAGGAATCATAGCAAATAACTGAACAGGAGAGTGGGCCTTGCTGAAAACCGAGTTATAAATCACAGTTCCTACCAAATCTTTACTCTTGTTTCTTGCTACCCTCATCTTGCAATCTCTTAAAGCACTTAAATTCAGGGTGGGGGGCCTAACCGCATTAAGAACAGCAGTGTTTAAAACAGCAGGTTCCCGCTGGACAGGCGCACATGTGCCTGTTGAAATCCCAGCAGGCTCCTCTCCTCGCACTACTCCCCCCTCAGAAGAAACTTGAGGCAATTCCTGAGCTTGACTGAAAGGGCTGCCCCCTACTTCCCTGTGGCCGGTTTGTATACCGCAGTCACGTGATTATATCAATCTGTTCCCAACCTAAGCTAGGCTTATTAGCCTTGATCCTTCTAAACTCCTTGTCATAGTCCTTCCAAGCAGTACCACTATACTCATCGTGAGCACCCACAATCCTTTTCAGATAACAGGCTAGCTGAGCTCCCTGATCATTGACTCGCTTGGCAATGAGGGCTTGGTAAATTGAGAAGGCCCTCACCAAGTTGTTCCATCACTCCTCCACTTTCTTTTTCTGAGGCCAATCAAATCAAATCAAATCATTAACATTTATAAAGCGCGCTACTCACTCGTGCGGGTCTCAAGGCGCTAGGGGGAAGGGGTTACTGCTGCTCGAAGAGCCAGGTCTTGAGAAGTCTCCGGAATGCGGAGTGGTCCTGGGTGGTGCTGAGGATGGTGGGGAGGGTGTTCCAAGTCTTGGCCGCCAGGTAGGAGAAGGACCTCCCACCCGCCGTGGAGCGGCGGATGCGAGGGACGGCGGCGAGCGCGAGGCTGGTGGAGCGGAGAAGACGGGTGGGAGCGTAGAAGCTGAGGCGACGGTTGAGGTATTCTGGTCCCTTGTTGTGGAGGGCTTTGTGTGCGTGGGTGAGGAGACGGAAGGTGATCCTTTTGCTGACGGGAAGCCAGTGCAGGTGTCTCAGGTGTGCGGAGATGTGGCTGTTGCGGGGTATGTTGAGGATGAGGCGGGCGGAGGCGTTTTGAATTCGTTGCAGACGTTTCTGGAGTTTAGCGGTGGTTCCACTGTAAAGGGTGTTGCCGTAGTCCAGGCGGCTCGTGACGAGGGCATGGGTCACGGTCTTTCTGGTGTCGGCGGGGATCCAGCGGAAGATCTTTCGGAGCATGCGGAGGGTGAGGAAGCAGGAGGATGATACGGCGTTGACTTGTTTGGTCATGGTGAGAATAGGGTCCAAGATGAAGCCGAGGTTGCGTGCGTGGTCTGAGGGGGTCGGTGCGGTGCCCAGGGCCGTGGGCCACCAGGAGTCGTCCCAGGCGGTCGGGGTGTTACCGAGGATGAGGACTTCCGTTTTGTCTGAGTTCAGTTTCAGACGGCTGAGTTTCATCCAATCTGCAACGTCCTTCATTCCATCTTGCAGGTTGGTCTTGGCGCTGGTGGGGTCCTTGGTGAGGGAAAGTATCAGTTGAGTGTCGTCGGCGTAGGAGGTGATGATGATGCTGTGTTTGCATACGATGTCGGCGAGGGGGCTCATGTAGACATTGAAGCGTGTCGGGCTGAGCGAGGAGCCTTGTGGGACGCCGCAAATGATCTCGGTGGGGTCTGAGCAAAAAGGTGGAAGATAGACTCTTTGGGAGCGGCTGGAGAGGAAGGAGGCGATCCAGTCCAGGGCCTGGCCTTGGATCCCGGTGGAGCGGAGGCGGGTTATTAGGGTGCGGTGACAGACGGTGTCGAAGGCAGCCGAGAGGTCGAGGAGGATGAGGGCGACTGTTTCTCCGTTGTCCAACAGGGTTCTGATGTCGTCTGTGACTGAGATGAGGGCGGTTTCTGTGCTGTGTTTGGCTCGGAATCCGGACTGAGAGGGGTCGAGAAGGTTGTTGTCTTCAAGGAAGTTGGTAAGCTGCTTGTTGACGGTCTTCTCTATGACTTTGGCAGGGAAGGGGAGGAGTGAGATGGGGCGGAAGTTCTTCAGGTCGCTTGGGTCAGCCGTAGGTTTCTTCAGTAGGGCGTTGACTTCAGCGTGTTTCCAGCTCTCGGGGAAGGTGCCAGGCGAAAACGAGGTGTTGATGATGGTCTGGAGGTGCGGGGCGATGATGTTGTCGGCTTTATTGAAGATGAAGTGTGGGCAGGGGTCTGAGGGGGCACCGGAGTGGATGGAGTTCATGGTGGCTTTGGTCTCTTCTGTGTTGATGTGGGTCCTGGCGTTTAGGGTGATGGCTGGGGGTTCTGTAGTGGTCGGCTGGGTCTGGTGTCCGAAGCTGTCGTGTAGGTCGGTAATCTTACGATGGAAGAAGGTGGCGAGGGAGTTGCAAAGGTCTTGTGAGGGCGTGATGGCGTTGGCATTGGCGTTGGGGTTGGAGAGCTCTTTAACGATGTTGAAGAGTTCTCTGCTGTTGTGGCTGTTTTTGTCCAGTCTGTCTGTGAAGAAATTCCTTTTGGCTGTGCGGATCAGGTGATGGTGTTCGCGGGTAGCGTTCTTGAGGGCAGTCATGTTGTCTGCGGTGTGGTCCTTACGCCAAGCTTTCTCGAGGGTGCAACAAGTTTTCTTTGATTCCTTAAGGGTGTCAGAGAACCAGAGAGGTTTTTTGGTGTTGGACTGTCTTGGAGGGCGTCTGAGGGGAGCGAGGTTGTCTGCGAAGTTGGTGATCCAGTTCGTGAGGCTGAGGGCTGCGTCGTTGGGGTCGGCGGAGAAGGTGGGTTGGTTGTCAATGAGGGTGGAGAGAAGCTGTTCTTCGGGGATTTTGTTCCACTGTCGACGTGGGATGTGTTGTGTGCGGAGGTGGCTAGTCTCGCGTCGGAAGGTGAAGTGGACACATCTGTGGTCGGTCCAGTGTAGAGCGGAGGCGTGGCTGAAGGATACGTGTTTGCTGGCGGAGAAGATGGGGTCGAGCGTGTGTCCGGCGATGTGGGTGGGGGTGTTCACCAGTTGCTTGAGGCCGAGGTTGGCGAGGGTAGCGAGCAGTGCGGTGGTGTTGGGGTCGTTGTTCTGTTCCAGATGGAAGTTGAGGTCGCCGAGGAGGATGTAGTCTGGCGAGGCGAGGGCGTGCGGGGAGATGAAGTCGGTGATGGAGTCGCTGAAGAGGGCGCGCGGTCCGGGGGGGCGGTAGATGAGGGATCCTCTGAGGGTGGTCCTGGGGTCTGTGCGGATCTGGAAGTGCAGGTGTTCGGCGGCGAGGGGGGTGTCTTCGGTGGAGGTGGTGACATTGATGGAGTCTTTGAAGACGATGGCGATTCCTCCTCCTACTTGGTTGGTGCGGTCTTTCCTGGAAATCTTGTAGCCTTCGGGGATGGCAATGGCGATGTCGGGGGCCGAGGAGGCGTTCATCCAGGTCTCAGTGATGAAGGCGACGTCTGGTGCGGTGGAGTCCAGGAGGTCCCAGAGTTCAACGGCGTGCTTGTGGACGGATCGTGCGTTGATCAGGATGCATTTGAGGTGGTTGATGGCGCGTGGGCTGGCGGTCGTGGTGGTTTCGTGGTGGAAGGTAAGTTTGCAGGTGTGACATGCGAAGGGCCCGTGGGTACGTTTCGGGTTGGCTTGGAAGCAGGTGCTGGAACGCCCTGGGTTGAGGGCGTGGAGGGTGATGGGGCCGTAGCGGTGCAGCGGGGTTTGGGAGTGCTGAGGGCCAGGGGTCGTGGCGCTGGGCGCGGGCCAGGCGCAGACGGACGCAGACGGGCTTGGCTTTGGCGCGCCAGCGGCGCCGTCGCACAGCGGCCGCCATAAGAGGGAGGAGGGGGGGAGGGGTCAGCTGGGGGCGGGGGACGGGAGTGGGGCGACGAATGGGAGCTGGGGGGTGTGGGGGCGTGCAGGAGGTGGCGGCGGGAAAGCGGAGGGGGGGGACAGATAGAGGGGAGAAAAGATAGGGGAGGGGGGGTTAAGGGTGGCGGGGAGTTTAGGAAGAAAGTTTAGGAGGAAAGTTTAGGAAGATAGGGGAGGGGGTTACAGAGGTGGAGGTGAGTGAGGGTGAGAGATAGAAGATAGGGGGTTACAGAGGTGGAGGTGAGTGAGGGTGATAGATAGAAGGGTAAACGGATAGGAAGATAAGGGGGGGTTACAGAGGAGGTGGCGAGTGAGGGAAAAAGATAGAAAGATAGGTAGATAGGGGCGTTACAGAGGGGGTGGCGAGTGAGGGAGGTCAGAGAGACGAGTCAGGAGCAGGAGGGCAGACGCGGGAAGATCCAAGAAGAAGGTGAAAGAAGAAGAGGAGCAGAAGAGAGAAGAGCAGAAGAGAGAAGATCACAGAAGAAGGTAAAGAAGAAGAGAAGCGGAAGATCAGAAGAGAGAAGATCACAGAAGAAGGTAAAGAAGAAGAGGAGCGGAAGATCAGAAGAGAGAAGATCACAGAAGAAGGTAAAGATGAAGAAGGCCAATGCCCACACTCCCTTGAGTGAGCACACTCCTTACAACATTTAACCTCATCTTTATCTGATCTGTCATCCAGTAGATCAAAAATATCAATGTAAGCACCTTTCCAAATCTTTTCCTTAACCTCCATCAGCACATGCAGTCTTAGGCTGTCATGTTTAGAGCAAATATCACCAAGATCCAAGAGGGGGGACGAGTGACCCATACCTGAATTTGCTGTTGTATGAATAGAAGAGGATGCCACTGAAGTGCTTTCCTCCTCTGATGCCTTGGGTGGTTTTGGAGCAACCACCACAGGCACCGGTGCATTGGTGTACCGTTGCAGCCTGACTGCCGGCTGCACAGGCCAACGCTGATGTATTGGCCTTTTTCAGACTCTCAACTCTCACTCCCTCAAATGCACCTCCTTGAGACTCTTTGAGGTGTTAAGATGGGAAACCAAGAACCATGCCCTCTCCATAACATCCTCCACCCCTACACCCACCAGGGGACCACTAACGAAGGGTGAGGACAGCATGCCCACCTCAGACATCCACGATAGTATGGATGCCAGAAGTCCAACCACATCCTGCTGCCCTACCCCCCTCCTTGTGGCCGCAGCAGTGGACACCACCGCCATTCACTCGCAACTAGCACCACAACAGTCTTGGTTGCTGTCTGAATAGGGACCTGGCCCGCTCCAACCACAACCTGTGCCACACAACCGGAGGGAGGCTTAGCCACCACGGGAACAGCAGGTGGGGACCAAAGGCACCATCACACTGTGTGGGATTACCCCCAAACCACTTGCCTCCTTTACTGGGATAGCCTGCCCCACCTCTGTCAGTTCAGGTATGGCCCCCCTGTCTTTCCTGTGGCCCCAAACCTTCTTCTGGATGGGGGAAATGCCTTCCTAGGAGGCACCCCTGCTTGCCTCTGCCCGATCATTGGGCACACTATCTGAGATGGAAGGCTGAGACCTTAATGACGCTGTGGCCTGGTCCATAGCGTCCATCCGAAGCATCAATGCTTCAAGCAATGCCTCCGTGCACGAGCGGAGCGCTTTGCACCTCTATATCCACTAGCTGCCAAGGCGTAAGAGAAACCAGGGTCACAAAACACAAAAACACAGTACTAGTAAATCCCTACTCCCAGAGAGCCCTCATAGAATCCACACAAGCTAACCTAGTGAACAGTTGAAAACAACCCCCCATTGGGCAAGGGTTAGAAGAGGCTCTCAAATTAATTAAACAAAACAAACAAAGCAGCCCTGAATATCTGCTACAAAGAGGGCACCCCAACAAAATTCCACACAGGCTACCTAGGGAATAGTTGGGCACTTCTACACACCAGGAAAAGGTAAACAATACCCAGAAAAATAATTAAAACACAACCACCAGTGAAACCCCTCTTTCTCCCATGTGGCCTGTGCACACCCCTCACCTGCTGCCCCAGGGCCCCCACTGGAGCCGCCACTGAGATTGACTCGGGTCGGGTGAGTGTGGCTCTAACCCGTACGGCTCCCAGTGAGGTGCGCGCTGGGATGCTCATTACAATCTGGGCCAGATATGCAGAGCGTGCGAGCGGAGTGTTGTTCCTCGCCGATCGAGACAAATACAAAGAGAGAGAGAGAAAGGAGATATAGAATACGTTTTTGCACCAACAGAGCACACTGGAGACTACTCGGTTCGCAAGCGGGAGCAAGAGACCCCCTCGCCCACTGCTGCCCCTTTTTAAAGGGAGTGAGAGGTCGCGACATCATCAAAACAGACTAAAGGCACTAAAGTACTTCCGGGCCCTGCCACCCTAGCTGCCAATCCTAGAGACCTGAAAGTGGGTATCTAGGTGGGATGCACCTCCTTCTCCCACCCCACACTCCCATTCCCGGCATTCCACCATATTTGGGGCCCTCCCAATGGGCGACGGGCCTGTCCAATTTCAGTGGCCTTGGGAATACGAAGCCTAATCCAACACATTCCAGAAGGAGCGTTCTTTCAACTGCACATCATGATTAGGGGTGGATGAAATTGGCAAAACTTGATTCTGTGGAATTGCATTAATATTCTGCAAGACTCAGTGGAATTTCACGGCAGGGTGGATTGAGACTTCTGAGCTATTTTCTTAGAGCAAAATGCACCCTCATATCCAAATATAGTTGCAAGGATGCATTTTGCGCTAAGAAATAGCAGTGCGAAATACTAAATGCACTGGTGTGCATACCACTCAGCACCCTTCCATACTCTGCAGTAATTACTGCAGAGTATGGAAGGGCACCAAGGGACATATACTACACCCCCTCGCATACTCTGCAGTAATTACTGAAGAGTATGTAAGGGCGTTGAGGGGTATGTACTGTAATGGATACCCGTCAACACCCTTACATACTCTGTACTGTAGTGTATACCCCTCGGCACCCTTACATACTCCACAGTAATTACTGCAAATTATGTAAGGGCACAGAGGGGTAAGAATTGCTGTACATAACGCTTGGCGTCCTTAGGGCATCCTTACATTCTCTACAGTAATTACTACAGAGTATGTAAGGGCGCCGAGGGGTACCCACTACACCCCCTTACACACTCTGAAGTAAACACTGCAGAGTATGTAAAACAGAATCGCAAAATGCCCGAGATTCCACCTGCAGAATTAATAATTCCACCCTGGCCTAATCATGATGTTGTGCCCACCATAAAAATTATGGAAAACCCTTCACATGAATCCATTATGGATACAGGCACGATGGCAAAGAGCCAATGAGGCCATAACCCATGAGGTGGTGGATGATGAGCACACAATAGGGCATTGGGGTGAGGATGGAGGGGGCTGGGCAGTGTAACAAGACCATGATCATTAATGTGCATAAGTGCAGTCTGAATACTGGAAGCTCAGAGAGGCTTTAAAGGCTATCTTCATGGTGGCCTGTAGGTCTGGCCCCAAGTTTGGGCTGTCCGGAAGCACATCCCAAGAGACCAGCAGGTGCATCTACTGCTCTGTGATTGTATGCGGAATGATGTCTGCATGTGACCAGGCTGCTGTTTTGCCACATGCCTCCTTGTAGCCATTTCCGCCTAGCTCTGGAATTTACACCGGTGCATCTATAATGAGCCGTTCATTTATCCTCTTGACTTACTCTTCCCTTCTGTTACAGCCTCCATTTTAAAACACACTTGGTGTCTAGCTCATCAGCACTAGAGTTTTAAGCAATTGCTCGTGCGCGCTTCAGCTTAAAACATACCCAATGTCTTCACTCCTTTCCCGAGAAATCATACTTGATGTCGGGCCCAGCTATTACATTATATGTATATTTGATCCCTACTCTCCCTACTGAGAAAAAATATGTTTTGTTAACCCCCTCTTCATGTCACAACATACCTAGTTGCCCTCTAATTTAGTTGAAAAATTACCAAACATTTGTCCTGTTTCACTTCCGAACATACCTTGTTTCCAGCAACCCCTTGGCAAAATAGTTTCTGAGACCATATTACCAAGCAGTTACTAAAACTTTTTCTTTATTTTTATGTTTGCCAGCATTGTATATTTTATTTCGAGCTCCACTTTCTATCTGCGCCCACACCCTTGTATACAGGGCTGGCTTCAGAGCAGGGGCGCCCTGTGCCACTACAATCCGGCAAATGTGCCCCTCAACTGTCCATAGCCCCCCTTTCACATACATTCATTTGTTTTAAAGTGCTTGTAAAGGCTGGCTTTACTAATCTACTCAGCTACCCACATAAAATATAGTTCTGTTCTTTGCAGCAGGCATATCTACCCTACTATATGGAGAGTCAAAGCTGCCCCTAGATGAAACTCCCATCTCTCCCCCCAGCAGGAATATTAATCACAAGAGGTATCTTGACATTTTAATTGTTTCCTGAAGGCTGGACGCACAAGGAGCTTTTCCGCAGGTGCTTCTAAATCGCAAGTTTCTTAAGTCCTTGCTAAGCACAGCGCCCCCTGGGGTCAGCGCCCTCTCAGTGCAGGTCAGCACCTGTTGCTGCCGCACCGCTCGCACCGCTCTAAAGCCGGCCCTGCTTGCATAGGTCACGTGCCGTTCATTCACTACCGCCCCAACACGTGTTTTCTAAATTAAGTGCCTCTTGCTCCCAGATATAGACCAGTAAATGTACCAGTGCTGGTGCTGTTAGTGGTCCTGTTGCCACTCATGTAGTCCACGTGTTTACGGTACTTCCGCTTCGAACTACTCAACTCTGAACCAGGGGCGTAGCTTTGGTGCAGCAGGTGCAGTGGCACCAGGCTCAAAGGCCTGAATGGCACATTGAACCCTGCTTATTGTTTTAGTTACCAGATCAAGCAGCTACCAGGGTTGCCATTTATTTCCCTGCACTGGGACCATTACATACACTGTCTGCGCCACTGGCCTGAGTTTCTCTCCATTTAGTTCGCTGTTGTATGTTATACAGTGCACAAACGGGTGAAAAACAATACAACCCTCAACTTAAGACAAGAACCACCCCGGCAGGCTTCACCACCGCCGAGACTGCCTCCCTGAGGAGAGAGCGCGTGCGTCAGTCAGGAGAGGGGCATCGAACCAACTTCATCTCTCCATGGCTACATCCCCTGTCATGCCTGACTGGGCCAATTAATTGGATTTCTGCGGGCCTCCCTAGAAAAGTTACACCTCCGACCTGAAAATAAACATGATAGATATTAAGCAGTCAATAAATGACACGTTGCTGCGGGTCAAAAGGGCAGAAATAGATTTCTGGTTGTCTTGTGCGTTATGTCGAACTTTGTAGGCGACCCCACTTTCCATTATTTATCGTTTACAGTTGCCTGGTGTCCGTCACTGAAAACGCCAATCCATTTTTAAACCCAGTGCAGCATTAATCTGATGCAGGTGTGCTTTGTTTCCGTGCTATGTGTGTGACTAGTTAATTGATGTGAATGTAAAATGTCAGGCATACCAAACATCAGGCAGTCCGTGCAGCAGGCATTTATCTGGAAATGGTGCGGTCCCTAATCCGGAGAAAGGCCTATGGCAGTTTAAATAAAACATTGTCAAAGCCAACATGTGTGAAATTGGCAAGCATGTCTTTATTTATTTTTCAAGCATATGCTATGGAAGTGAAAAGTTTAAAAGTAAAAAAAAACAAAAAACATAGTGAATAAAAAATAAAGGAGTGATTGGCTCAACAGCCCTGACCGTTAAATCCACTAGTTTTTAGTCAGATGTGGACATGTATCTCAGAAAAAAATCCCATCGCTCACTGTGCAAGAGGAAGCCAATAACTGAAGCACCCCACACTCTATGCAGTGGTGGCAGGAAGCAAAATGTGAATGACAGTTTAATAGACCAATGGATGAAGAGGGCTGACCAAACGTGATTATATGTACTTATATATGTATATAGTTACTGTATTGTATTCTAGCATTTATAGAACACTTTTTACTCTGTGTGGAGTACTTAAGTGTTTATACACACAGGCAGCATGCAACCTACATACACCATGCATATGTGTGGTTTGAGGTGTGCTGTCTTTGCTTTGAGCCCATGTCTGAAGTGTTTCCATGTTGTGTGTGCTGAGGTGCAGTTATCATGTCGTGGGACACGGTGCAGGTTGAAAGCCCCTATAAGTAAGTATGTTATACATTTACATTCATTGAAATCAAAATATCGTGGCTAGCAACCGAACTAAAAAAAAAGTGATCAGTGAGCCTTCAACAGTTCAAACTATATTGGTTAACTAATGTATATGGTATATACATTATATTTGCTCAGAATTATGTTTTTTTCGTCTGGAAGTTACAACATGCAATCTTGAATCTTACACCGCCAGGCCCTTCACTATTGTATTTAAATCTGCCACAATGATTAATTCTGTAGGGAACTTACATATTAATTCCTGAAGTCCCATTTTGGATAATGGAGTCATCGATCGGAGAAAAGTTTGCAAGCGAAAGGCTGTTTAAAAAGGTATTTTGTGATTTTCTTTTTTAAAATGCAGTTATATATTCCCAGGTGTTCACAAACCACAACGCGATTGTAATCTCGGTTTTCTAACATGGCAGCGCCACTTTCGAGGTGTTTGACGAATGTAAGTTTTGTTTGCATTGGCCCCTCTCTGCGTACATTCCTCGGCCATATGTGCTGCTAAGCAGAGTCCATGTTTTCTTTTGTCACTCAAGGCCGCCCCGAGGGCCCGTAGAGTGTAGAGGGGTCAAGGCGTGGAGAGCTCATTGACAAAAACTCCATGCTGAGGCTATGAGAACCCCAATGCACAGATCTTCCACGCTGCGTGTGTGGTTGTGTGAAAAGCGTGGCGTATAGTGCATGGTCATTTATGTATCCCACTGGCCAGATTGCCAGCCCTCTCTTCAGAATAAGCACTATCATATCCTGCTAATTTCTGTCCTTATGCATCGGAAGTGTCAGGTATATAAATTCTGCTAAAGGGAATATGTGTGGATCAGTCTTAAAACAATGCGGTACTGCTAAGTTAATTTCAGCCATGCAAGATAATTTATTGTGCTTTGTATTTGGTACATTTGGCATTTGATAGCTAGAATTTGGAGTATTTTCGTTCCTGGAAGAGCAGTTTTGCATGTTCGCTGAAAACAGTCACTGTCAAGCTGTGCCAGAAGTAACTAGAAGTAATTCAGGCCAGACTCACAAGTTTTAAGAGCGCACCCCTGCAGGGGTTCTACTGTTGCCAATTCCAGGCCATTTCCAACAGATCTACAGGGAATTCATACAACTCCAAAATAATTGTGTAGTGCGGCATTCTCTAGTTCCTTGCTTTCTTTGTGGTCTTGGAGTCTCAATTTACAGACTTCCATCAGAAGGCTGTGGCTTTCCCCAGGGCAGGTTGCTCCATTGAGGGGTAGTAACGAAGGGTGGTTTAGAGGGAGGGCTCAGGACTTAAGAACATCCACCAATGCTTTGAAATCTTTTCTGCTACCACTAACCACTGTGGCATGTATGTCAATGTCTTCTGTATTTAGTGTCTCCTTCTCAGTGTCTGCATGTCCCTGTGTGTCTGTCCTTATGTCACCACGTATCACTCATGGCCAATGCCTCCCTGTCTCAGTGCACAAGTTTTAGTTTTCATTTCCCTGTGCCACTGTCCATGTTTCCCAGTCCCGGATGTGTGTTTGCCTGTACATTTTTTGTATTCATGTCCCACTGTGTATATCTCCATGTCCCCAGTCTATGCATCTTCCCTTGTAAGTGCCTTGCTGAGCCTGCGTTTCTTTGTCCAAGTGTCTTCTTGTTGCAGTGACTGCTTGTTCCAGTATGTACGTTCCCCAGTCTTAGCGTGCCTGTTTAGCAGCTACAGTGTGCATATGGCTTAGTACCAGCATGCCTTTTCTGCTACCCTGGTTTGCAGGCTTCTTTGTTCCAGCTTACATGGTTCCTACCCCCAATGTGAGAATTTCCTGCCTCCCTGTGTGTTTCATAGTCCAAATTTGCATATTTCCTCTCCTCTATCGCCCTCCCCGAGTGATTTCTCATCTTTGTGTCTCCAGATCCTAGCAACTAACTTTTGGATTTTGCCTATTTCCCAGCCAGGGTGTCTTTGTATCCATCCACAATATGCATGTGCACAGCCCAGCATGCACGTTTCACCCCCATTGTGTATATTTTCCAGTCTCTGAGTCCGTGTTTCTCAACCGTTGTGTGTGTTTGTAAGGTTGTGTATCCTACAGTGAGTACTTTAAGGTCCATGTGCTTTGATGCTCCATGGTCCTCCGCGCCCTAAAGAGAAACAGACTCAACCGCTCATGCCCAATATTTGAGATTGCTCCAGAGCGGGAGGAATGGAGGTTCGATAGTAACATGTCAGTTTCTTGCATGAGTCCAGTTTTCTTAAACCAGTCACACATGATGAGTGCTATATTCACCTGTAGAACTGTTTAGAGGACAAAAACAATGCTCAGTCCTTGCGCTAACGCGGTTTCAGAGATTTCTAGATTTAATAGAACCAATACAACAACACACAGTATTACCTTCTGTACCTGGAACCAAGTTAGCAGTACAGAATTGTTTTTAGACTGAGGTACACACAATCCCTTTTGCTAATTTCTTAGGCCATCAGCTTTCAAGTCTAAAAGCAAGAAATTAACAGGATGATAAAGTTGTTTCCCTGAAGTTAATGGTGGCACCAACGGTATTGGAACAGGCTCATTACACATATTTATACGTACACTAGAAGCACATGTAACATGGATGCTTTGTGATTGGAAGTTCTCCTCGCCCACCATGTGGCTGTTGTGAATTAGCTGTCTACGTCTTGACCCCGCTACAATCTATAGTTCCTAAGCGCGGCGTTGAGTGGCAAAAGAAACGTGGACTCTACTTAGCAGCCTACATAGGGAATGAAAATAAGCAAAGAGGCACAAATGTAAACAACACTCACATTCGTAAAACACCTTGGCAGAAGAGGTATCATCCTAGAAAACCGAGTGTTTAATTACATTGTGGTTTTTGTGGAACCGGAAAAACACATTACTTTTTCCAAAAGGTACGCCAAATATTTTTCAGTCTCCCAAAAAATACTTTAATATGCCAATTGCAGGATGTTGATGGGAAAGTCACTTGACTCCTACATTTTCTGAACTTGAAGTATAATTTGATCACATTGGGCACAAAGTCGCAGAGCTCTGTTGAGAAATCTTGATAAAAAATCGATTTTGTGCATATGGGTACCTAAGGGAACTGAATCTGGACTACTGATCCCTGTAAAAAAGCCACATCTGTAGAGCCTCCGAACCCTGTGCCTGGCCAAAAACATACACGTTTTTCGGCTTTGAATGGCTCCCTTGGTGTACCTCAGTGGCACACCCAGTGCTTAATTTGTGCTTGTTGCTTCCGGTGCTGAGCACCGGCACTTATTTTTTAGGGCCGGGGCTTATTCTTCTGCCTCAAGCATTTGCTGCGAGAAAAAGACCCATATGGGAAAGACTGAGGAACAGAAAAACGAAAAATCGTCACAACGGGAGAAAGTAAAAAACTGCAAGAGTGAGCTGAAGGGGCAGGGAGTGGCTTTATATGGATTGAAGAGGCCAGCGATGGTTTCAGGAGTACGCCGCCATCAGTATTCCATGTTCACACATTGAATTGCAGCAGCCGCGTGTTTAAGAGGTGGGCTTTGGGCACCAGCACCTTTTTATTTACAAATTAAGCACTGGGCACATCAACATTATCAACAGGTTCCATGTTCACACTGCCTGATCCTGGACCCAGCCCATCGGTGTGTTTGTCAGTCTTAGATAAATGAATGTGGAAAAAAAGAATATTAGACAATTAATGCACGTAGTCTCATCCAAATGTTTTTAAAACCTTCAAAATGTTTTTCGTCGTTCAGCTTTCCTTTAACTTTGAGCTGTAGGCAGGTTTCATCTTCAAAGCAGAAATAAAGCACTGGAAATGAATAACAAATCTCCGTCCACGAGAGGAACCTCTGGTGGATTTCCGTATTGTTGCTCTCTGACTCTACTCCTATTTTTAATTTCTGAAGATGAATCGAATGGGAGGATGAAGAGGGAGGCAGTAGTCGTAGAGATGCTGACTTAACACATCTGGGATGTGGTTAACCAAAAACATAGTCACAGGCTTTGACAAAGCAGCACCCAGGGTCCTGGATGGGTTTCTTATATGTTCTGCCAATATGAAATCGAAATTAATTGATAATTGAAAAAATGTGCACACCGGTTTCACATCAGCATGAAAAGCAAACTGAAGTTGATCAAAATTTGGAGGAATAAATATTGGCGGGTGACCGCGGATCTGTTGCCCCTTACATCTGAGCATGACGGAGACTTGTACGTACCAGCCTAGTGCCAACAATTCAAAGAAGCTACAGTGGATGGGACCATGATAAGAGAATAAGAATTTACATACATTTGTCAGTCCCAAGGGTGAAATTGAGTGTCATTCAAGGATTATGTAATGTTTATCCATGGATGTTGTATGGACCCTCAGTACTGAGTAAAAGGACTGGTGAGAGCTGTAACTAGTTCACAGGAGTGAATGTCCATATTAGGAGATTTTAGGTGCTCTGTTCGCAAGCTCGCGTTGGCCCCCTTAGGTGAAAGTGCTAATGACGTCCTCGTGGAGGCGGCATGGTTGGTGTAAACCAGTTTAATGCTAGTCATGGTAAATGGTCCTCCATTTGGCCTGAGGAAATTACTTTCCAGGTTCTGATCCTCAGCTCTTTTAAGATTCTGTCTTATGTTTGGTATTGTTTTAGGATGTCCTACACTTATTAGCCAACCATAATCTTTCACAGTCATCCGCTGCTACGCTGGCTACCACTTGCCAACTTCAATCCTTAACAGTGATTCTCTTTTACAATTGTTTCCATTTTTATTTGGAAATGTCATAAGATAGTGTTTCATTTTATGTGTCAGATTTCAAGATGATACATTTTCCCAAGCTTCATTATTTCTCTTGCCACAGTCCAGATGTTGTAATATCCTTCATATAGCTAACAAAACACCCTGTGGCAGGATACGGAGAAAGGTGTATTGAACTGCAAAACATCTAGCAGATGTTAAGAAAATGCTCTTTGGGTTTAGATTTCTTTAACTTTCTAAAACATGTGTAAAACATTTGGTTCATTTGACTGAAAAGAAAAAAAACACTTTCTTCACTTGCGTCTTCTTATAACGATCTGATGCCCTCGGTAGCCGGTGGATTGGAAACTAGGGGCAGAAGGGTATGAACATGGGCATTCTTAGAAGTAACCAGGATTAGCAGATTGTGCACCCTGTTGACCTTGTGTACCTTGACACCGCCCTTGGTACTCCTGGTTTTACAGGTCAAACTGGTGGAAGAAAGGAAAATAAACATGGCTCCAAGCGAGCAGGTAGTTTCTGTGGGTTCCACTCATTGTTACTCCAGTTCGTAAACCACAAATACAAGACTGTTTGGGATTGTTAGAAATGGGGTCTTTGGTTGACAGTCAGGTTACTCCCTGTTCAAGCAAGGACCCTCACTCTAGTCAGGGTAAAAGAGAATCACCCTCAGCTAACCCCTGCTTACCCCCTTGGTAGCTTGGCAGAGCAGTAGGCTTAACCTCAGAGTGCTAGGTGTAAAGTATTTGTACCAACACACACTGTAACTTAATGAAAACACTACAAAATGACACAATACCAGTTTAGAAAAATAGGAAATATTTATCTAAACAAAACAAGACCAAAATGACAAAAATCCAGCATACACAAGTCAAGTTATGAATTTTTAAAGATTAAACTAAAAAAATAGCGCTTAGAAACAAAAATGCTTAGATGAGATGTTAACACGGCGTCGTGACGGAGTCGTTCCCAACAAGCCGACACCAGCGGCGCCGAATACGGAGTCGTGTAGACCCCCAAGTACAGTACCTTTGGTGAAGACTGAAAACAAGCCGATGCGCGAAGTCGGGGATCGCGGCGTCTGTGCGAAACGTTGAATCCGCGCACTTCGAGCGGCGTCGGTCACGACGTGGTGCGGCGACTTCCACGGAGTCGTGGACTTCAGCGGGGCTGCAGCGGCGTCGGGCCTGCGAAGAGCGTCGCGTTCCAGCGAAGGTTACGGCGTCGGGTGCAGGCGGCATCACCGGATTCAGCAGCAGCGGCGGTCCGGAGTCGTCCGAAGTCGATTTCCTTGGATTTCCACCAGCTTTCCTTTCAAGGGCCCAGGGACTGGATAGGGCACCACTTGTCAGAGCAGGAGTCTCTCCAGAAACTCCAGGTGCTGGCAGAGAGAAGTCTTTGCTATCCCTGAGACTTCAAACAACAGGAGGCAAGCTCTAAATCAAGCCCTTGGAGATTTCTTCACAAGATGGAAGGCACACAAAGTCCAGTCTTTGCCCTCTTACTCTGGCAGAAGCAGCACTGCAGGAAAGCTCCACAAAGCACAGTCACAGGCAGGGCAGCACTTCTTCCTCAGCTATCAGCTCTTCTCCAGGCAGAGGTTCCTCTTGGTTCCAGAAGTGTTTCTAAAGTCTGTAGATTTGCGTGCCCTTCTTATACCCATTTTAGTCTTTGAAGTCACCTTTCTTCAAAGGGGACTCACACCTACTTGTGAAATCCTGCCTTGCCCAGGCAAGGCCTCAGACACACACCAGGGGGTTGGAGTCTGCATTGTCAGAGGCAGGCACAGTCCTTTCAGATGAGAGTGACCACTCCACCCCTCCCTCCTAGCAGAGATGGCTAATCAGGAAATGCAGGTTACACCCCAGCTCCCTTTGTGTCACTGTCTAGTGTGAGGTGAAAAACAACCCAACTGTCAAACTGACTCAGACAGGGAATCCACAAACAAGGCAGAGTCACAGAATGGTTTAAGCAAGAAAATGCTCACTTTCTAAAAGTGACATTTTCAAACGCACAATCTCAAAATCAACTTTACTAAAAGATGTATTTTTAAATTGTGAGTTCAGGGACCCAAACTCCACATGTCCATCTACTCTCTAGAGGAATCTACGCTTTAATCATATTTAAAGGTAGCCCCCATATTATCCTATGAGAGAGACAGGCCTTGCAACAGTGAAAAACGAAGTTGGCAGTATTTCACTGTCAGGACATATAAACCACATTACTATATGTCCTCCCTTATCCATACACTGCACCCTGCCCTTGGGGCTACCTAGGGCCTACCTTAGGGGTGCCTTACATGTAAGAAAAGGGAAGGTTTAGGCCTGGCAAGTGGGTACACTTGCCAAGTCGAATTTACAGTGTAAAAATACACACACAGACACTGCAGTGGCAGGTCTGAGACACGATTACAGGGTTACTTGTGTGGGTGGCACAACCAGTGCTGCAGGCCCACTAGTAGCATTTGATTTACAGGCCATGGGCACCTCTAGTGCACTTTACTAGGGACCTAACAGTAAAACAAATATGCCAAACATGGAGAACCAATTACGTACACATTTTAAACAGGAGCACTTGCACTTTAGCACTGGTTAGCAGTGGTAAAGTGCCCCGAGTAACAAAAACAGTAAAATCAGAGTCCAGCACACATCAACAACCTGGAGAACAGGGGCAAAAAGTTAAGGGAGACCACGCCAAGGATGAAAAGTCTAACAGGGATCTAAGATGGTGACAGTGAGCTAGTCCATGTAATCTCTTTTGGGGTCTATGGGTGTGTGGCATCACTTACTCAGTCTCTGGTATTATGGTAAATCCTCATCCACAACATGGCCACAGGGTGTTCGTGATAGGCTATTGCAGTAGGAGCACTGACACATTACATCAATATAGTTAGCATTATTTTACTCTTCTAGTAGCTCCCCATTGTACGCGTAAAAGACCCTTGATGTTTCCACCCTTGACCCGGTGATTGAATGTGTTTGAATGAGGGACACCTCACTTAAATGCTATTTTGGGCTGTTGGCTTCATAACTGTAATGTACTGTGTAAAAATGGTGGCAGACCAGAGCAGTATTTAAAGAGCTATCTCTGTATTTTCCCTCTGCTGTAGGCGGGGCTATCTGGGCCACAGTTAACTAACACCTACTGGCTATGTATGGTATCGTAGGTTTTATATCACACTTCATACACCTGTGTCAGGTGGAGAGGTGCATTTTCCGATGGGTAGTATGCTATATCGTGAGGGAGTGTGTGGTAGGCAGAGTGTTGTATTTGTTGTGACCATTTATGGTAAACATTTTGGTGTCACGCTTCAATGACCTGAGAGGTACTGTTATCACATCCTGTGGCACAGAGACTAGCAGTGCGATAGAAGAGGAAGAGTGAGGGATAGATGTGTCAATTATAGACATGACAAAAACAGATTGGCAGCTACTCAGCGCATCCATGTGTGTTGTGTGTGCATGTATGTGTGTACACCAAAGAAAAGCAGGCAATCCAAGAAGACTGAGTAATCCATGGTGCAACATGGACAAAGCAGCGACGCTGTCAAATAAGAACAAGCTTTAGCAAAGCTAGTATGACTCACTTTTTTTGGAACTATTGGCTTTGCCAAAGCAGTTTGAATGGCGAGATCAGGGGTTGCATGAGAGAAGGCAAATGAGGCAGAGGGCAACATAAACATGGATGTGTTTTTTGGGGGGAAATCACATTATGGAAAGAGCAATTCGCATCACAGTGAGGGGGGTTGCATGGGGAAGCACATGAGAAGTGATCGATATGGATCATGGTGGTGAGAGTAGACACAAGTAGGAGAAAGGAATACAGTGCCTGTGGGTAGCAGGAGTTGCAGGAGGAAGGCAAATGAGTGAGAGAGCAGCTTGGAGCACAGGGGTTGGAGTGTTTGGTTGACGCACAACACAAGGGTGAGAGAAATATGTGGTAGAGCTAGCACACGAGCGAGAGAGTAACAAAAGGGGCTGTTTTCAGAGGGGAGAAGCACATAAACGAGAGAGCAACAAAAGAGTCTGGGATGGGGTGGCTTGCAGGGGGAATCACACAAGGCAGAGTAACACAGTGTGGGTTATTTTGGGGTGGATAAGCATATTGGGGTGAGAGCAACAAGGAGAATAGGGGACATACCAGAGGAAAAGAGCAACACAGAACATGGGGCAGAGAGTATGGTGGGGGAAAAGCACAACACTGAGAGAGCTGGAAAACACTTGGATTTTCACAGAGTACTTAACTAAAAAGAACAAGCAATTGCAATGCAACGGGTCTCGCATTTGCTCGAGTTGGAGCTATTAGCGTTGTAAACTCCTAACCAGACTTTTCTTGCCACACAAATTGAAAGAAAACAAATGAGCGTGATCGCACTATGTAAAACATATGTCTGATATGTGAGACCTAACAATGAGCCAAAAGGGTGAGAATTGGAATTGATAGCTTGAACAGCAACCAGGCACCTTTTTAAGGAGAGATGCTGCCTATTGGTGTGTAAATCTAATAAATGATGAAAGTGAAAAAAACATAGCGACCTGTTTAAAAAATTGACAATCTTTAAAGGCACAGATTTCAATTAATCCTGCTAGGATTAAAGAAGACAACATTTTGAACAGTGCTACATACCCCTGGACCACTCATGCTCTGGGAGGCACCAAAAGGTGGCTGAGCCCCAGTTTGGTGAGCCCTAGTTGGGACTTGGTTCAGACCTTAGTCAGATGGGCACCTTCCACATGCAAGGGTGAGAGTTGAGGCACTTAGTAAATTGTTGCCGTGATGTCTCAAAAATGATTCAGCTGGCTCATGTTACCCTTCTGTCATCACTTTTCGTGTCAAGTGAGCCAAATACTTTTTCTTAGGTCCTAGGCAGTGCTTGAAATGGAAAAATAAAGTGCAGGTACTCTGTGCCAGAGTACCTGCTTGTTTCCGAGAAGTGCCAGTACTCTCCAATTAAAAGTATTACGTTTTTCTTGAGATGTGCCGGTAGTCTCCCTCTCAAAATAAAAAAGTGCCGTACTTAGTAACGGACAGTACCGGCCCATTTAAAGCACTGGTCCTAGGGACCCTTGCTCTTTTCATTTCTACATGAGGAGGCATAGTCCTGCCCTTTTTAGATTATTCTTACAGACAACTTCCTTCTCATTATTAATGGGGATTGACCATGCAAGTTAAGAAAAGGAGAGAATATGGTGAAAAGGACACTTACCATGCTTCCATTGTTTCAGGTAGCATGAGGAGCAGTCTGTGCCAGTCTTCTGCCACATGGCTTTGAGGTCAGCAGATACACAAACACCTTTACTCTTGCCTGTGCTTATATGTAATAGGTTCACTCTAGGCCTTGTGGGGTCTTCCTCCTAGAATCACTCTTTCCTTTTGAGCCATGTCTTGGTGCTTGATCAGGGCTTAGGCCTGGAAGCTGTCCGGGAACAACTCATTCGAGACAGCTACCCACCAAAGATATCTAGAATTAACAGGGCAATCACTGAGATAGTACGTTATATAAATAAAAAAAACAAATAGATTTTCTTTTTACAAATATGGCGACTGTGCCATTATTTCTGACTCTTTTGTGCTGTATGTATACATTCCACTCGTGACAAAGGTCCAGTATCCAAGTCTTTGAGACTTGCTCATGGAATGTTATTTCGACGGCCAGGGAGAGAGGAGGAAATCTAAATTTAACCTAAGTAAAAGAGAGCAGGGGGATTGGGGAAAGCAAGAATAGAATACATCTTAGATTGGAGGAGAACTAACTTTAATACTGCCTGAGGCCAGTCTATATGAGGCATAGCAACTGTGGTTGTTTTAGTGCTAACCAGTTGCTCAGGAGAAGTACGTGTAGCAGTCTACATGATTGATTTACGCTGTTTAACTAATATGCTCTAAATTCTGACCCCACACTCATCCAGCTACAGGATAATATGGCCAGGTACCGCAGAGGCCTTCCACAACAAATTCCCACATCACCCATCAAGGACACCCGCATAGATATTACTTTGCCTTGCACAAAACTACACTCTTTTGGATTTAGGGGTTCTGAACCCCCGGCCATATTTTTATTGACAAAAAAACATAAATCACTCAACAATCTTAAAAAAAATATGTGCAGTAACTCTATAATATTTACAGCGTTTCAGATGCCAAGCCTTAACATAGTACGCTAATACATCCAATTTCTTAACACTGACTAAATCAATTTGTTCCTGCGTATCCCAGTGTTGGTGGCTGTGAATGAGATCATGACTGATTGCTGGTACACCGAGTCCTTGTCCCACCTCCCGCTAGGAGGCCCAGAGGTAGGATCCCCATAGGGGATCATCCTATCCCCTCCCAAACCCACTTATGGTTATGCCCTGTGAGGTGGCCCGCCAGTGCGCCCCCACCACCCTCAGACTCAACTTCCCCCTCCCCAAGGGCCAGTGCTAGCTTCAGGCCTTTGCGCAAGCACGTGTGGTTGGCCCTAGGGGTCAGATGTCAGCTACCGCTCGCAACCCCTGCGCCCCTGGGTGTCATCCTCACTTCCCAGCCAGCACCACTTAGAGGTTCCAATTACCTTGCCAACCTGCTCAGGTAAGAAAAGGTACCTATTTGTCCCCCAAGTCATGATCTTACCCCACCACAGCCAGCATAGTATACCGACTATCTGGCCTCCCCCTCCAACAGGCACTCATCTACCGAGGACGATGGACCAACCAAGCAAGAAGATTTTCTAACAACTTGTCATACCCAACACGAGAAAGATGCCCCCCATACTGTAGGAAGAAACTTTCCAGTGAATGCAGCCATGTGAAATGACTGCTTACCTTGGTGGTCCAAGCAACTTGGCTAGCTTGTTATTAATCCTCCTCACCGAGTCATTGAAAGCCCTAACTGACACACCACTGCAGACAGGGGATCATGTTGGACCAGGTGGTCGATTTGTGTACCGCAGCCAAGTGATTATGTGGATCTAATCCCAGCCTAGGGTCGGCTTATTGGCCTTGATCCTTCTACACGCTTTATCGTACTCTTTCCATGTAGTACCACCATACTCATCCTGTGCCCCCCCACAATCCTGTTACGGTAATAGGCTAACTAGGGTCCCAAATTGTTAAAACGCTCTGCTAGAATGGCCTGATAAATTGAAACAGCCTTCACCCAGTTGGATAGTGACTCCTCAACTTTCTTCTTCTGAGGCCAATGGCCATACTCCCTCAAGTGAGCACATTCTTTACATCGCTTAACCTCATCCTTGTCGGATTTGTCAACAAGTAGGTCAAACATATCAATGTAAGCCCCCTTTCAAATCTTCTCCTTCACCCAAGCGGTACATGCAGCCCCAATTGCTCACGCTCAGAGCGAATATCACCCAGGTCTGTGAGGGGTGAACAGTGACCAGTACCTGAGTTGGACTCTTCCCGGGTTGAAACAGACACTACTGTAGTGTTCGCCGCTGCTGGTGCATTGCCCAATTGCTGGTCAGATACCCCGGGCACAGGGGCAACCTGACTCCCTGCGGGACAAGCCAATGGTGGGAGGTGGTTGACTTCTGTAACCTTGAACTACACCCAGTCCCAGCTCTGCTCCCATGGGACCCCTGGCCACCCTTCCCAGTGCCCAGATGGGAGACCAGACACCGAGCCCTCTCCATAACGTAACCCTCACTGCTACCTGCTAAGGGACCCCAACCACGGAAGTGGACAGCATATCCACCTCACAAAGCCACAGCAACCCTGATGCCAAGTGACCTACCAGGTCCTGCTGTCCAACCCTACCGTCGTGGGAAGCCCCTGCAGTTATAGTGGACCTTCCACCACTCCTGCCCTGCTCTCGGTTGTGGCCTGAATGGAAACCTCGCTAGTACAACCACTAGCGGGCGGCGCCGTAATCAACACAGGTAATCATTGGACCACTGTTGGCAATGGAGGGGGCTGGGGACGGAGCTAGCCCTTCCGGTGTCACCACACTATCCCCCCATTGGGCAGTGGAGAACGTCCTTCAGTCGCGGCCAGCGAGCGGGAGCAAGAAGCCCACTTGGTTACAGCGATCCCCTTATAAAGGTGGGGCCTGTCGCATCATCACCACTTGTGGCTGGATGCACTTTAAGTGCTTCCAGGGCCTGTGCCAACCAGCCCTTCCATGCTTTTAGCGCTTTTTAAAGAAGGGTTGGGGGTTGCATTTCAACCCCTATCCTCCCCCCATACTTCAGGCCCGGCATTGCTGCCATAAGCCCCCACCTCCTGATTGGGGTGGTGGCCTTGGACAGAAACCCTACAATTAACAGGGAAAGGTCACTGTTTTTTGCTTATTGTTAACCCTGGTATTGCCTTCCTCTGTATCAGGTCATCCCTTATCTGACTGTCACAAAGTTGGTGAGGGAGGGAACCTCTATTACTCATCCTGATGAACACTTGAATCACCACAAGGCTTCCAAGAGTTAACCAGACCTGCACTGTGTAAGAGTGAGCTCATTCACTTGCTTGGTTACATATTCATCGGCCACCTGCCCAACTACTAATTCACTCACATACACTGACAAATCCACACACACACACACATACATGCACACAAACACACACCTATCTAGCCTCTTACTCACCCTATTACTTCTGGGCACACCCCTGCACCCTTTCGCTCATTTACACACCTGCAGAGTCTGAGAAGTAAGACTGTCACAGACGTGGTTCTGGTTAAATTCATTCAACTCAATGATTTTTGTGTGGAGCAATGCTGGAAAGTACATTAAAAATCACAGTTTTTATTTATTGTGACTTACTGAATTTTCAGAGGACACATTTGGATAATTGAATTAGCGGGCAAATTGCAGACTATTTGTCCGACTGGGAGTTACTCCACTTTTAACCATTTTAGTTTGTCCTAAAAAAATGGACACCGTTATGTGGCGTGTTAGCATTTGCCTCTACATGTCCACGATGTTCAAAATGGCTGCTGCATTCTTTAAGGAAGAAAGAAGGGTTTCAGCGGTGTTTTTCCTTCACCACTCAACAGTGTGCTTTCAAGATCTTGATGGAGGGCTCCGTGGTTGTGCAGCTCGGATGATGGCGGCTGTAGTCTTGCTCCAGACTGTTGCTGCCCGCTTTCCCAGCAGTCTGGGGCTGGGGAACTTTCTGGGTCATTAGTGTCTTTTGTAGGCTGCCGTCATGCCGACACCCTCTGCTAGCTACCAGCAGCCTCGCTGTCGAAGGCGATGTCAAAGGTCAATGGCTTACAGATTGTGCTGGTGATGTGGAAGCAACTAAAATAACATTGGCACGTCTCTGTGCCCTGGGTGACGCCACCAGCACAAAGCTAGTTGTGAGAGCCGCAGGCACATTGTTAGCGGCGAGACGTTTTCCCTTGTTTATTTGTGTCGACACGTTTTTAGGTCCAGTTCATTGGTTAAGTTCCTTTGCAATAAAGTAACAAAAAAATGCTGAGATCTAATGCCTCGAGTGGTCTGCAGTTCGTGGTATATGCATCTGTACGTAAGTGATCGCTCGGTGCTTCCACGTTCACATGACATGTGATGCCAGGGACCATGACTGGTGCTTGGTGTCAGGATTTGCACTTCGAGTGACGCCAGTATCAGTGTCTGCCCCTACTGACACCAATGCACAAGCTTGTCTTCCAGTATGTTTGTGCCAAACTGACGTACCTGTGTTTGTGATTCTTGGAGGCCCACACCCCTGAAGACCCCGTGATTCTGCGCAGACACCTCAGCAGACCTATCTCTGTGCTCACAAGTAATGCCCCGCATCTGTGCCCTAAATCATTCCTTGATATTTGGACCGATAAGGGGCCCTCTGTATGTGTGCCCCATCCTAGGTTATCAGCATTTCTGCTTGCACTCAAATGGTGGACTGCAACTCAAACAGTTTGTCAGTTCTCCCACACCAAATCATTCGCTAGTCCCCGTGCCTGCACCAATTTCAGCAGCATTATCTGTGCCTATGAAGCACAGCCCAACCCTTCTGTTGGGTAAATCACTGGGCAGCATCCTCTGCCAGTAATTTGGGTCCCAGCGGGAAGGGGCATATAGGAATGGTCTGGCCTTATAAGGGGTGCCTGAGTGTAGGGTAACAGTGCGTAAGCAGGGCTCGCAACATGTAGCAGAGGAGGAACTGGACCTCAAAATATGTAGCTGGTGTGAGTGCCTTTGTACTTCTGTAATTCGTGCATCCACATTGTATCCTAGTTTGTGATGAATCTGGTAGTCAAAGAGATTCTCCTTTTGGATGCTGTAAATTTCTCAATTTTACAGTGGTGTCCTTTTACGTATCCGTATACGCCCTACCTTAGCAGGTTCCTTTCTGTTCTTGGACGATGGGGGAGGGAGGGTTAAGATATGTAATCACATCCCAGTTCAAACATTATCTCATGGCCAAAATGTTAGGGACAAGGTTGGTACACTTACAATTTTAAAGTTAATATGCCTGGATTAGGGCTCTCATTGTATTTGCAATCCTGTTGGCTGGATGTCAAGTTTTATTCTCACTGCATGGGCGATGGTCCTTATAATAGTTTGTGTGAAGGTGAGCTGGTGGTCGCTCACCCTTGCGCGGTTCCTTAAAGCACTAAGATAAACAACTTATAGTAGAATCTGAATTGAGAGACTGCATTCTTGCAGGTGTGCACAATTTTAATTAAAGTGAAGCTGTGTAAGGTTGGTGGGTCTAGTCATTTATTGGTAATTAAGACTAGATTTCTCTTCTATAGTAGTGAGTTTTCTTGCTTGTATGTTTGCTTTCTCTGTCTGTCTGACTGACAGTAAAATTAGCTTGAGGGTCACTATGGTGTACTTATCAGTCTCACAAGATTATTTCATCACATCAAGGGGTTTCTCGCCTATCTCTTTTAATTAGAGTATGAAATTTACAGTCGGCGCCATAGTTGAAGAGTGGCTTCTCTTGCTGAAGGAGTGTGCTATTTTCTTCCTAGCACAGCTATGATGCTCATGGAAAAATCAAAGTGGAATACTACAATGGCCCACTAAGGCGCTATCTATTATGTGGAGTTCCTTCACTCTACACTAGTCCGCACTGACAGCATCAGTGCGCGGGGATATGAATGTTCTCGTTACTATGCCGGTCGCCTCCCTGTGTTGACGAGTGATATGACTTGCAGGCTGAAAGTTTGCTTCTCATTATCTCTTCTTCCACCCTGGGTGGATACCCTGACTGCCGGAGGGCTGAGCCCAGTTCAACTCGCTAGGCAGATGCCTGGACTGAGTGCAGTCATGTTTTTTTCCTCAGTTCCTTTCAGAAGTCATTCTTTACTCCACCCGCAGCCCTATGGCTAGTCAGTTTAGGCCCCGCTTAAGATGTAAAAGAATAAGTGCCAGTGGTTTAAAGTTTACCAGGATCAGTGCTTCAGGATGTCGAGGGTGATGAATATCAAGGCTGCCTTCATCCTCCACCCTACATTTCCTGCCCCTTCATCTAGGCTTGTATGTTCTTTTTCATCCCTGCTTTCTCATTTTGTCACTGCTTTTCAGTCTTTCTTTTCCCCCTTCCCCCGATTTCTGCAGTTCTTTCACTACTTGTGGGTCAAAGTCTGTTGATGAAAAATGAGTCCTGATCCCCCAAAATGAGTGTCAGTGGGCCCGACCTGCCACCACCTGCTCAAATTAAGCATTGAGTTTTAGGCAGATTAGACCATCTCCAACAGCTACCACATTTATTGCACAGATTCCTTCCTGATAGAACCCCCCAAAAAAACGCATTGCATAATTTTCTACCTTGTCACGCAGAATCAGCAGTTGGCTTCTTAAATCACATAATGCTTCCTGTCTTGACTAGTTAGTGGTCATTGCCGTACAATTCATCAAATGCATCTAAGTAAATAAATGTATACCTGTAAGTGCCCCCAAAGTACCTAATACGGGGATTCATACTTTCCCTCTGAACAAGTCTTAACACTTAGTACCCGGATGCCTCCAGTAGGCCCCCGCCCCAACACCCGCCAAACGAAGACCGACAGAGTCTGATTGTTTTTTGGCATTAGAATAATTTTATTTACAAATGACAATTACTTAAAATCACAAATCATAAAAAACATATCCTGTAAGTCAGAATTCAATCCTGTCATAAATCACGATAACAGATGCAATGGCACCTCGCAGTTCACTGGTGAGCTGAGCAGCACAGCTCACAAGAGCTACACAGTCCAAGTGACCCACAGTCTGTATATCTCAGGTGATTTCCCAGTTTGTGCCTGCAGACCACGCAGTCCCCATAGGCTGTGCCCAGGACTCGAATAACCCCAGCTTGTCTCCCTTGTGCCCCGCGTGTGAGCCTGTACGAAGAGGCAAAGCTGTTAACTATGCCAGTGTTCCATATATCCATGCCAGTGCCTAGCGTTGCCCGAAGAATGAATATTAGTGCACGTTCATCTCTCAGTGAGCCACGTCTGATTTATCTAAGCATCAAGAAATCACCAGCATATTTGCCTCAAGTAATAGGTCAGTCTTTGTGCAAGCATCATAAGCACACGGGTGCCACTGTAGAATGAGTGCCACCATTTATGCTTTGTATATGTTTCTGACCCATCAGGCTCCTCCTAATCTGAATCTCTGACCCAAGACTCACAGGTACCATTACTGACTGTCCTATAGTTTGTGATTGTGTCTCTGAATCCCTTTATCACATTTTCCACCTTGTACGCCATCATCAACAGGAAGAATGATGGGGGAAGGAGTGACTGAGCTGCTCCTTCTTATCATCTCGTTGTTTTGGCTCAGATTGAAAAATCACCATACAGACCTTCAGCTGATGAAAGGAGCATGTACTAAGGGCTTAATCGAAATTCTCATCACCACTCACTTACTTGTGAGTGTGCCAAAGGTGACTGATTCTTCATCCGCACCAACACCACCCTCTCACCGCCCACCACTGCTTTTCTGCATAAGGTCTATTCAGGAGAGTTTTGGTGGCAAAATGTTTCCAAGCACCTACGTGTGCCAAGTTCAACTGCTTGTCTTTTCATGACAGCTTTTCTGCCTCCAACTCTTGGTCAAAGGGTCAGCGCTTGCTTAAGGCAAGTTAATGCGGCTTACGTCAAGCGCCATTGCTTGGTGGCACCAAACCACAAAAAAAGAACCTAAAATAGAAGTTTCATATGGTGGAATTGAAGTGCTCCACCGGCAAAATGCTATTTTGTCTGGAGCGCTGAAACTAGTTCATTTGTGCTCTGCAGCTTCTGACTGTACTCAGCCATCTGAAGGCGCCGTACAGCACCCAGCGGTCACTGCAAAGTTGCCTGAGACCTGTTTGAATATCTTACCATCAAACTATCAAGATGCCCAATACAAACTTATGGCATCTATTTATCTTCATTAAACCATCATGGGATTTGTTTGTGTATTTACAGATTATCTTGGAAAGCCTGCTCGTCTCATTCCTTAAATAATTTTCAGAGGCAAAAAAAAATGTCACCACCCTCCCCCAATCCTGGCGAGGTGATCTTTTCATATTGAAAGTCACCTGAAGGAAACATTTGTTGGCTAGGTTGGAGCATCCAGTTATTTTTGAGTGAATGCTTTAAAATATAGGTTTATGTTAAAGTAAAATACTGTAAGAGGCGTTTAAAAAAATTGAAAACTGCTCTTGGAGAATACATTTACATTAAAAGCAGGTTAAACCACTCATGTGACCCACAGCACCAGTTTGTTTAAGGTTTGCATAATTTAATTTAGTCTTCCTAACATAAGATTCACTGTGGTGTTTTTAGGTGGAGAAGGTGGAGTGTGCTGACCCCAGAGACATTCCTAGAGAGGGCAAAAGTTGATGTGTAACATTGTAGGTATTGGCTCTCCCTTAGAAGTAACAAGCATTTTCAGTGCAACGGGTCTCGCATTTGTTCGAGTTAGAGCTACTAGCGTTGTAAAGAAGAAAAAAAACGCAGTGCGATCGCGCTATGTAAAATGCAGCGCAATCGCGCTGAGTGGAAAATAAACAGATAAAGTAGTCCGGACTTCAGGCTGAAAACATTGAGCCTCGTATGTTTTTGGTACTTTACTGGTGCTGTGTAGGTGGGCTAATCACCGGAAAAGGCATGACGTATGCATGCCTTTCCCAAATGAAAGCAAGCGGTTATTAAAAGGCAAGCCCACGAACCAATGTAAGTGACTGACGTGGCATGGGCGTGGTTTCAAGCCCAAAGAGAGATTACAGAATGGACGGAGCACTTTGTGCTCGCCCATAAAAAGGAGTGTGCAGAATGAACATCCCTGGAGAACAAGGAGGATAGGAGGCATTACAGGTGCCTGCATGAAAAACGCCCTACTAACTTTCCCAACCCCACACTTCGTCCCAGCCTTACAGATTTAAGGTGAGGTTCTTGGAGTTACAGTGTTGCTGCAGGCTAGCGTGGCATTCTCACGAGCTTCAAATGCCTGGGACGGAGGCCTTGTCAGCGTACCTGTGTATTTTAGGAAGACAGATTTGAGATATGTAGAAAAAAAAAAAATTGGGGCCATCTGTGAATGCCCGCAGCACTGTTGTCTGCTGGGGTGGACCCTGGTTCCACTCAGAGTATTCTCTTTCACTTCTTGCAGTTGGCTGCTTGGCGTTTCATTCCACCTCTTATGGAGTCCGTGCATTAAAATACACGAGGAAGTACACATTATTGACTTTGCCAAAGATTTTTTATTTTTTTGTTTTGAATATCTTAGAAAGATAAGGGTGTGATGTTTTGTTTTGCCTTTCAAGCTCATGGTGTCTGAAAATACCTGACACACATAAGGGTATATACCTCAGCAAGGGCGGAACGGTCTATTGCAGAGTATTCATCCACCTGTTTATAGAATAATTTAGCATCCAGCGAGGCAAGGAGTTTATTTAGGGAAAAACCTAGGTAAATAACATGCTTTTTGTGGCAGTACAGCAGGACTGAGAAAGTGCCATTAAACCACTTTCTTTAGTGTACGTTTAAATTGACTGAAAGGATTGCCTAGGTAGAATAACGCATTCTATGAGAGCATTTTTTCTTTCAAATAGTGAAGACACATATTTTAGCAGGTATTCTGTTTGTTTCGACTTGTATCTATTCTACGGTCTGTTTTCGTTGACCTGCACATATGTATTGTGCGCTTGGATTACTGCCACTCTATGCCCAGATTGTTACAACAGTGGGCTTCAGCCAGTGACAAAAACATGGCTAATTAAATGTCAAGGCATCCCCATATTGTTGCCTCTCTTTGCCTACATTATTGCCATATCATTGCCCAGCAAACATTGGCCATTGCAGAGATCATGACAGCAGTGCCAATTAACCATTGCCAAAAGCATGCCTATATCACTGGCCAGATATTTAGACACTGGTGCAAAGATCTTGGGTGCACCCCTGCTATTGTGTACTCTTATGATTGCCACTGAATACCCAAATCATTGCAACACTATACCCAAGTCATTGCAGCGTACCTTACCCAGTGGCACAAAATGTCAAACCATTGCACCATTCGTCTTGATTATTGATGTGGAGCAGACCTTTGCCATGTTTTGCCTAGGTCATTGACAGAGCTCAATAAGATCATTGCCAAAGTGTGACTTGAACGTCTCTTCTCCACTGCCAATCTTATACTAGAGGTATCTAAGAATGGCATGTCCAGTGTGAGAGCTGATGTGACTGGGTGCTTGCAGATTCCTCATGGTGGGAGCCAATGAGGAGGTAAATGTTTGGTAAATAGAGGACATTAAGAACATGGTGACATTGAGAAAAACAAGGACATGCTGACAACACTTAAAGCCTATAGACGTTGTATACTTTCTCACTGCAAGGCCTTGCAGGCATCCGAGGCACCGGGGTCTATATCTGAACATCTCATAAATCTACATATGCTGGTTCCTTTGTAAGAGCCCATCTCTTGCAGGAGCCCTTATCCTCTTGCTGAGCCAAAGCTGCTGGAGTCTGCAGAAGGGGCCATCCATTGGTAGAGACCCCATGACAACTGAAACTGTCTTTAACAAGACTGATCACAAAAAAATACCTAATCTTTTAAGGATCTGATTACGAGTTGGTTGGTATACGCCAACCTGTTTACCCAAAGGTCGAAATTACAAATTGGCAATTATCAGATGCGTTAAATACCGTAACCGTTGTTAAAATTTGGCATGCCAAATCTGCCGAAATTTAACTGTGGGGAAGCATATAGTGTTTATTGTATCACGTGGATTTTTTTTTGTTAAACACCAAAATAAACATGTGATTCCCAGCAAACTTGTAATAGGTGTTATTTATCATACCCTGTAGATAACAGATTATATCATTATTTATCAGGGGAACTTAACAACACATAAACTCCTAATGAGCCCCATATTAGTAAATTTCTGTTTCCAAGCAATGCCCATTTGGAAACCAAAAACAAGCATTGACAAAGCCAATAGGTCTCCCATTTGCAAGAGGTTTTATTTTTGTTTTCTATGATCTATAGTATTTCTGTGGACAGTAAGTGTATATTGTTTATGTTAATCCAATAGTTTTTTACTTTTTTGCTGATGATTTGATGTATGTTTGTTTGCATGGGGTGGTGTAGTGTTTTTTAGTGTGGAGTGATGTAGAGTGGTGTAGATTGCAGGTGACTGTATTAGTTTGGAGTGGTTTGTATACTTGTTAGTGATGAAGCAAGCACTTATAAAAGAAGTTACATTTAAGAAAATGCTGCTCCTGAATATCCAGTAAGGCTTGGGTTTTGAGACATGCATCAATTCACAAGGGCCAGTAAAGCGAGTTAAAGTGATTTAATTATAAGTGGAGTAGTGCCTCTGATGGGCTGATAATACAATGCAGGCTGGGCAGGAAAAGTCAGTTGAATATAAGAAACTGCTGCTACTAAACGGCCAGGAGGGCTGGGGATGTGAACTATGCTGCGTCTTACAAGGCTGGGATGAAGCCAATTGTATGCTAGTGAAATATTAATAAAAATAACTGTCTGTTCGATAGGGCTGGGGATGAAGCAGGCGCTGATAAGGCTTGAACACTATGATTCACATGTGTGTGGCAATGACCAGGGAAGCCAATTTTTGAACTTTGGATCAGAGTGGAGTCTTGGCGTTGCCTTAATATGCTGTGTTTTTGGGCATAACACTTAGTCTCCCCATACCATCCATAAATGAATGTGTCTTTGTGTGATGTAATTGATGCTTATATACAGTGCTCCAAAACCTTGTATGCCAGTTTGTGGTACATAAAACTACTATTAAAAATAATAAATGCAACCAGGGTACAAACTAGGCACTTATAAATCCGTTACATATAATACACCACTGCTTCTAAAAAGACAGGAACAGAATGTATCACAAGTATGTGGGGTAACGGCCAGGACAGCCTATTTTGGAACTTTGGAACCTAGAAAAGTCTTGGCTTAACATGGTGTGTTTTTAGGCAAACCACTTGATTTCCCCACGCCAACCATAAATGAATGTGTCCTTGTCTGATAAGTGCTCCAATACCTTGCATGCAAGTTAGCGGTATATAAAACTGCTAAACAAATAGATGCAGGGCTAGATACAAAACAGGCACTAATAAAGCATTCACATTTGATACACTGATATGTCTAAAAGGCAGGTAAGGATGGGGATGAAACCATATGCATGATGGTGAAATATTGGAAAAAAAAACACTGTCTCTGCTCGTTCGGTAGGCTTGGGGATGAAGTAAGCACTGAAAAAAACTGTCACATATGAGAAACTGCTGATTCAGAACGGCCAGTAGGGCAGGGGTTGCAAGATATACAGCGTCTCACAAGGGCCAGTAAAGCGTGTGACACGCAATCAATTGTAATCAGAATACTGCTTCTGATGGCCCAATAAGGGGACCAGAGTGAGCAAGAAATAAAACAACAAGGACATAAATTAAAGGAAGCACATGTAAACATGATGTTTATAAATTCTCGTGAACACAGGCAAGCCTTATAAAGTGCTTCAAAAATATTCCCGATAACTCACAAACCAATTTGCTTTAGCAACAAGGTGATATAAGAAGAAATTGGAACATGCTGATGCAGAATAAATACCATGTAATGTATGCAGAGTTTTGAATAGGCTGGTAAATCCTTGCAAACTCTAACAATTATAAACAGAAAAGGCAAAACCAAAACCAGATGGGAGGAAGGGCCATCACACACTGTATCAAGAGGAAGCATGACTGCGCGTGAATGTAGTGTGATGGCCAACAAAAATGTTCTCGTAGTGAAATAGTCTGTGAGGGAACTAAACACTCATAGGAGGGACATTTATAAAAATGCACCAATAAAAAGGGAGCATTTAAGACAAGCACAACAAAGAATGAAAGGCAATAGTGGACGTGGTTAAAGCCCATAGACTGAATACAACATGTCTTGCCAGACAGCATATGCGCGCTGACTAGGCTCGACCTAATGAGGATGGGTTATATGACTGTGATAGTGAAAATGATACCAACAGTTTTGCCACCTGGGAAGAGAATCCATAACAATCTAATTTCTGCAACATTTTACAGCTTTACTGCACTGCTGTTCTAAGCCCTTCCCCGTGTGGTGTCATCATCAGCCAGTGAACATAGCAAAACGGAAGTCCCTTTCTCAAACTCCTCCCTTACCCCAGCCCACCGACCCTGTCTGTGTAAACCTTATGATATCCCATTCCTTCAAAACATTGTCTGGTTACAAGAAAGGTGATTTGTAATGTTCAAAATAAAGTGAAATGGGAGTGAATTTACTTCTGCTCAAGCACCTGTAAATTATTAAAGATGCTGACTATGACCTGCTCAAGAACTCTGTGTAAGTATCAGTGTACCTGTCACAGGGGGTGTCGATTCTGTGTTAAAGGTCACTTACTTTGGAGATCCCACTTGCACTTTTTGATCATTGCTATGTGGTCACTAGTCAACCGCCTTTGTGTCAGCAACTTGTCGCTCTCTCTACTTGAATTTCCAGAAGTAACAAACAAATTGTGTCAGATACCCAATCAGAACCATTTCCATAACAGCATAGTATGATGTTTTTTTGTGTTAGCATAGTCAACAGAGTGAGCAAGGGGGAAGAGCCTGACAGAATTTACCGGTTGCAAGTCCCAGCAGGCTGGTTCCAGTACTGAGCTAAAATCCATGGCTAATGCTCTGAAGCAATAATAATGATTCTGTGGGGTTTTCCTTGCGATTTAGGGTTCTGTGTAGATAAACGACGAATTAGATAACAAAGGTGCTACACTGCATTTATGTATGCTTGGTTTCAGCGGGTCTCATTATAGTGCAAGACTTTCATGGTATATCCGTAGTGTGCTCCTTACCTATGGCATTTCTCTAAATCTGTGGTAATTGTACTAATGTAAAACCATCATTACGCATTTATAGCATTAAGGCACACCTCTAAATTAATCTGTAGTAACAATTCCACAACTCCTTTAGCTCCCCAGTCTATCTGAGGGGTTCCCTGGAAGGAACAGACTAGGAGATAGGCCACCTAATCATTACAATGTATCATTTTAAACCATCGTGTATCATTTTAAACCAGTGGTTACACACCTCATTTCTTTGCCTGAAATTGAGCATGTTCCGGAAGCGACCTCTGCACCTTCATTACAATCAGTAGTCCTTCCATGTTAAGGTTCTCGGCTAATTAGAAACTGCCGTATATTTTTACAAGGTGGGGTATAAGGGAGCAGACTGAGAATGAGACCTACAGACCTAATTACATTGTCAGGCTTTGAAAAGCTGAAATACCTCCTGCCCCTGTAGGGTCATCTTGAAATGTGCAGCTAGCAGCTGTTAAAACCCTTGTAACAACTACTTGCATTTTGATGATTAACCAGAATATTTAAGAATGGGTAAGGGCTAAAATCACAGTGTTTTGAAGTGTCTGGACTGCATGCCTTTGAGCAGTTAAACAAAAAAACCTGATTGTGAACATCTAACACACTGCCTCCTATCTGTGACACTGGAGTACTGCTATACTTACCGATCAGCGGAATCCTCGTGGCCAGGGTCCTCCTCAACCCACTATCCATGCGGTTTGCCTGCATATGATCACACTAAATGTGTTACCTCATTACATTTACTTCACATTAATTCCCAAATTCGTGATGAGAACCTTGCTGGAGTGAAAGATGACTACATTGTTTTATTATGCCTGTGTATTTTTTTAAGTTTTTTTTATATGTGCTTAAGAGTTTTGCCCTTGTGTAATTGTATTGATAGCCCTAAAGAAAGTGTTTGACAACTGGAGGTGTCACTTTTCTTTTTTTCTTTTTTTTATCTTAACTTCCTAAGTAGTGTTGAACGTGTACCAGGTAATACCCTTTCCCACCACCAGTGAAGCATTCTCAGTGGATACAAACGACTTATTCAATGGTTTGCAACTCAGCCCAATTACTAACTTTCAAGAAAAAAACTGCCTTGAGGGTAACACTTGTGCAAGGGAGGTTTTGGGAGAAGTATGCATCAAGAATTGTGCCAATAAAGTACAGTAGCTGAGTAACTTTGCACGTACTTAAAACAGAATTATAATCGCATGATTTTTGAAGCTGATGCCTACATCTTTACTATATTTCACAGCTTTGAGAATGGTTTGAGGCTTATTTCATTTGAAAGGCTGGCATTTTTCCCACTGCTTCTTCTGTTTATTATTATAGTGTGCGTGCTGGCGCTTCACCACTATTGGTTCCACCCGGATAAGACTGAAGAGTAGCCAACATATAGCAGGTTTTAGATTTGTCTCATTGAAGAGTGGATTGCCAGATATATTTGGACAACTCATGGCCTAGAGGAGTGGTTTTATGTTTGATTGAGTTAACCTCATGCAGCTCTTCAACAGAGTATCTCTGAGCTAGTCTGCCCATCACTAGTATAATAGCAGGAAATACACTTGAACAAATAACAAATGAAGATGTGACCCTGTGGGTGGAGGAAGCAGCTATAGACTAGAGGTCCTTATAACACTTGTTCACTTCTTATGCTGCACAGTCACTTTCCCACCACCATTGATTTCTTTTACTTATGTGATATTATAATATCACCCCTGAAGGTGGGCAAAGTATATAACTCAACAAAATTGTGTGAGAATTTTCCTGCCAGCACATTTTCTGGAATATAGTCCATTCTAGGAAAAGTGGGTTCTGCTCTCTTTGTATCCCTGTGATAAATCCTATATTTGGCAAATTGGTATCAGCTGCTTTTTTAACCTGGCAAAATTCACAAAGCTCACAATACATTAATAAAATTATTAACGAAGTTGGACTAGTCGAGAGGTCTCTACTTTGCCTACCCACAGTTTTAACAAGGAAGGTTTTGGAGTTAAGCAGTTTCATTGTTCTGCTGACACTGGAAAATTGGAACCATAGCTCAGTGGGATTTAGAAATGCATTAAGGCCATAGCGAAGTAGAAGTCTGTCGACAAATAGGGATGGTGGGGTGGATACAAAGAGTACATCACCTTTTTAAAGAGTCCTATTGCTGATTGGTGGCATCACCACCCTACATAGCATGAACAAAGATGTTTAACGGCATGGGCAAAGTGGCCTCTAGCCCAGGGCCCCAGTCTTCCAGGGAAACCCCTGAAAGAGCCATCTCTGTTCTGCAGTATGTGTTGCCCTGATGACGTAGAATAATTCTTAAACAGATTGTTTTTACTACCGCTTTCCTTTCATTTATTTCTTTTATGTTGGTGATGTGTGAGAGTCTATTACAGACATTTTTAAGAGAAATGTTGTGTCTACATTCCATGCAACATCTATTAAAAAGTTTCTTTTAGATCAAAACAGGACCTCACATATGAGAAATGGGAGGGTGTCTTAGACATTATTTGCAGTAATACCAGTGAGCTGTTCCTGTGTCACAATATTGAAAACACACCACACTATCCGTGAATATTAGCTGTACAAATATTTAGAATTAGGAAGAGTGTGCATGTGCACTGTCGTGATGTGGCCAAAGAGGGCATGAAAGAGGTAAAACTGGATCATAAATTCAAAGCTGTTCGGAACAGGGGCCTCTAAAATACTTTTGACCCAGGGCCCCAAAATCCTTAAGATGTCCCTGAGCATGACGTGGTACAAGGAGAACAATTTCTGTACAATAAGCACTATGAGCTGAAACACCTCTGGGAGCTTGGTCTCTAATGCCTGAGGATTGTGGTGGCTTCTGGCTTGCTGGTTAGTTTCTTCTATGGCACAGAGAGCGGCCTCGTGTTACTTCATGCTTTCTAACGTGGATGAGACTGAGCTATCCTGACATCCTGGCAGACAAAGAGCAACAGAAGCCACCTTGCTCTTTATGTAGTTCCTAGTACAAAACTCTTGCAACTACCAGAATTCTATAGGCAACCAGGCCAGACTAATGACCATCTCGAATGGGGGTAGGTCTTAAAAAAAAAAAAAAAAAAGTTCTGTATATGGCCTTTTATTAATATCAGCCAGAAACACAGCACGCGAATACTGTCCCAAACAAGTGTAGTACATTAGTGCAGTGTGCAGAAAGTACAGGAAGTGAATATTACTAAAACAATATAGTGCATCAGATGTCTGCAAGAAGTGTTGCACCTGCAAAAGAGTAAAGGAAAGAAGTTAAGCAGAAAGGAGGAAACAGGAAAGCATGACGAGTAAAAGACATAATAGGACCAGTGCTTAATTTGTGCTTGGTGTTTCTGGTGCGGAGCACCAGCACTTATATTTGAGGACAGACATTTATTTTTCTGCCTCAAGCATTTACTGTGAGCAAAAGGCACATATGGGAAAGATGGAGGAAGAGAAAAACGAAAAAGCGTCACAGAAGGAGAAAGCAGAAAGCTGTAAGAGTGAGCTGAAGGGGCAGGGAGTGGCTTTAAAAGGATTGAAGAGGCCCGAGATGGCTTCAGGATTACGCTGCCTCAGCATTCTGTGCTCGCACATTTAATTGCAGCAGCCACTTGTTTAAGAGGAGGGCTTGGGGAACCAGCACCTTTTTATTTACAAATTAAGCACTGAATAAGACAGTGGAGGAAGAGCTACAAGAGCCTGAAGAAGGCAAACTGAAGTTATGCCATATGTTACTTCTGCTACATTTATGTACCCCGAGAGCATCTTGAAAGTACAGAGATGGAAAGGAGTCAGGAAGGAGTTGTGCACGAGAGTGCTCCTTTCTTAACTGTTTTGTGCTAACAATCTTGCTAACATTTATTGTTCACTTCATCACTTTCACAGTTCCATTCCTTTGTGTTGCCATAGTTGGGGGCAGACATAGGGATGACATAGGGCTTACTTGGGGAACTGTAAATAAGAGCTGTGTGTGTGTGGGAGGTGGTCTCAATGAATTGCCGTCAATGCATCTGTACACTTCGATTATATTTGTAATAGAAACATTCACATCTCCAAGTGTGTCCACAATAGTTGCAGTTGGATCATTGAAAAACAGCTGATCCAAACATGTTGGTATCAAGTTAGAGCTAGGCGAGCTTCTACATTATCGCTTGACATTATGGTCAATGTAGTCTTGACCCGATGTGTTTGCAAACCTGAAAACCCCTTTTCCCTTCCATTAGAAACTGTTCCATTTACAGGATGGTTGCCAGTCGGCTTCTGATCATCACGGTAATCTGTGACACGTAAATTGAAATATATAACGCAGTGTAAATTGTGAATTGATTCTAATAAAAAGTATTATGATTTTGGATAGATGCGCACCGTTTTCAACCCTTATGTCCAACCTGCAAACTTGGAAATATTTATTAATGCTGTGTTCAGCCTCATGAAATCTGTGGAGCAGCTGAGCTCTCCTGTATCAGGAACAAGGAATGATTGTTGATATTTTAGATTGAGTTCCTTAAAGCTGTTAAGTTTGAAATGATCTACTTCTTTTTCTTTGGGAGGAAAGACAGCTAGGAAGACGTTTACTTTTTTTTTTGGGTGGGGGGGGGCACAAATTAGGCCTTTAAGTCCAACCAAGGCTTATTGTTGCCAAACTAAGGGGCGGCAAAACGAATCCCTGTGTTGATGGATTGATTTAGGGAAGGCTCAGGTTAGAATGGGCTCGTGACTTGTACGTTGCAGAACGTCATCAAAGCCTTTACTGATGTTAGCTAAGAATGATTGTACTACTGAATTTTGACACCAACAATACCGTGGTATACTAATATTGAGGATAGAATATTGAGGGACAAAATTTCAAAAGGTAAATTAATCTAGGGAAGTGTAGAGTTTTAACTTGATATTCTGTCCCATCAAAATTGTTGATCGATATTTGGATGGCACACCGTTAAGAATATGGGAGAAATTAGAAAACAATTTATCATATGGACATAGAGGAACTAATAAGCGTACCTGAGGCTTAAAGTCTCTGGATGAGATATCTGAAAGGATTGTGTGGTTGCAAAGCATGCTATTAGCAAATTACAGGGTTTGCAACATCAAAATGACATTTATAAATGCACTAGAACAAGTTTTATAACTCATTTTGAATCACAATTAGGAGAGGGTATGAAAGGGGCACACACCCTTCCTAATACCAATTCCTAATAGGATATATTAATTGTCTGTGATCGCAATTGCGATCCCAAACCAATGAAACATTTCCAGCACTTCAAAGGACGTGGTAACTCCTTCAAACGAGAACCTTAGACCGATTTTCATTTTGGAATAGTGTTGGCCAATACCTTCCCTACTTCCCCCATAACCCAGATTCATCCCAAATGGGAAACAGTTTTTTCTTTTAAAGTAACACCTGTTAAAGAAAACATTTCTCGTTTCTGAATGGAAAAGCAGTGTTAGTGGTCTGTTGCTCCTTGCAAGCCACCATGTCTGTGTTTGTAGACAATCACAAGTGGTCGCCTTCTAGTACAAAGATAGTATTGCAAATTAAAAGGCAGGTTGCAACACATGGAGTGCAATGTGCGCCAGATATTTGCTAAATCTCCTTCCGTACATCTGGCCCTAAATGCTGTAAATTTGTGATAAGGGTGCATTTCACTGTACTAAGTAGATCCTGGTTGGTGTGGCAAAATCTATAATCACCCATAGTCCTGATCTCTCCCCTACGGCAGACAGATTAGCCAAATGTGTCTGTCTGCCTCGTGTCCTTGGTTCAGACTTTTACTATACTTAGAATGCAGGCAAATTACATCTGAGACTTCTGATTTGCAGACTTAATCAAACCATTCCGCAGAGGGTGCTAGTGGGATCTTCACTTTAGTTACTATGGGCCTGATTACGACCTTGGCGGATGGGATAATCTGTCACAAATGTGACAGATAGCCCGCCCCCCTGTATTACAAGTTCCATTGTATCCTATGGAACTTGTAAAACGGCAAGCGGGATATCCGTCACATTATCCCATCCGCCAAGGTCATAATCAGGCCCTGTGTCTTGTAGACTCAACCACCTATCTGTGCTCCTTTTTATACGCCCTTTTTGAAGTGCTCCGAAGACACCTGCTCAAGATATAAGCGCTTTAGCACTCACTAGGAATAAATACTAGCCAGTGCAATCCCGTTGGCATCTTTCTATATCACTTGTTTGCAAGCCTTCCTCGTGGTGTTATCTGGCCTTTCACAAGCTCATCCCTTTTGTTGGCACTTTCTGTGCCACTGAGGAAGACAATAAGGGCGACTGGCAGAGGTCTTGGAAGAGGAACAGCTTTTTAATTTGTACAAGTGTCACATTCTCCCGTGTAAATAAAAGGAGCCCACTTATGTTATTTGATCCTGGGTGATTTATTTCCCTTTTATTAATGATGTATAGCTTTTATTGTGCTAATGATGAATGGAAGAACTGAATAACTGGCACTTGCATTTACAATGACAAATTATAGGCAAATGCAATTTAGCAAATATGTCTGTGCAGGTTTACAAACGTTTTGAAGTAATTGCTTCCAGTATTTATGTCAAACAGAATCAGTGCACTTTTGCACGTAGCTGCTGCTTTGTGGGTTCACTTTGTGTAGAACAAGATAATAAAGTAAAATAATTTTTTTTAAAAAAGGTGTTTATTGGGTTAAAATTACAAAGACGCCTAGGCCACTTAAAAAACAGTACTTAGATTATACGCAATAGATTTATATATGTGTATGTCTCAGATCTGGCTGCGAAACTTACCAATACCTCAAATGAGGTGGTAACTCATTTGCAAAGAAGAAGCTGCCCCCGTTGGACCAATTTCCATTTGGAATTGCAAAGTGGCGTCATAATTCATGAATTACACACATTCAGGTCTTTATATCCTCCTTGTACATTACGGATTTCCATGTTTGGTCTGAAAATATGTGGGGGCTTGTAAGATTATATGTGTGGTCGTGTATTAATAACTTATTATACATCACTCGTTCCAGAAAGCGCTGGTTTAAGCATTTTTGCTTTCTAGGGTTGTAAATAACGTGCTCTGTGGACATATTTTACGTTCTCAGGCTTCAGGCAACAAAGACAAACCACTGTGCCTTATTTCAAATCACCTGGACTTCTTAAAATATTTATTTTTATGTGTTTATTTATTGGAGTTTCGTGCTCATAAACTCCAAAACTGATCTATGGGCCTGTTCCAAGCTGAAACAGTTACTACTTTCATATGAAACTGCAAAGCTACATAAAAACAATGCAACAGAAATATAATCATCAGTTTAGGAACAAAACAATTACAAAATAAATAGCTTTTGAAATTGTCTTACAAGCATTGCAATAAGGCAAAAGAAGTATCAACTTTGTTGGACTTTAAGTCCTGTAGCTAATCAAATGCTGATTAAAGAGTGCGTTACCAGTTCTTTAAAAATATGGCTTTCAGGCATTTTGTCCGTAATATTTTGTATGCTGGGCGGAGAATGAAAATACGTACAAATCATAAGGTTGCGTGATTGGCAGCCAACTTTGTCAATATAAAAAACAGAAACAGAAGCAGGAATCACACTTCATATTAATACTTCAAACAAATACATGTCAGTGTTTATGTAGAGCGCAAAAATGTATTTGCTCTAAACCGCTCTAAAAATCTTTTTTTTACTCTTAAGAAATACTGTATACAGCAATCGTACATGTTTCCTTCAGCTTTACATTAATTTAGTCCAAACCATTTTAATGCACAAATAAATGGTCATCAAAAAAAAGTTTAAAAAAATTAAAAACACATCTTACTCATACCATACACACCATCACTCATTACTGTACATCATAAACCTATCACAACTCATCGTTTTGGGAAAGAAGGTCCCAGTGTGGTTATATAACACCAAGATGTCAAAGTATAATCCACTGATTAGGTAGCCTTTTTTGAAAATACATATTTCTTTCCCACATGTTAATTCATTTAAATCTCTAGAGAATCAGCTTCTGGTAATGTCCATTTACATATCAGGCGGCTTGGAAAGATGTGAATTTTACCATGACGCATGACAAACATTCCGTTAAATATTTGGATATTAGGGTGCTTTATAACGATCACGAGATACAAGTGGAGTTACACACTAAAACCTACTGATCAAAATACTCCATTTATTCTCTACCCATAAGGATCATAGAGAAAACTTGGCTTGAAAAACATGGCAGATGCTGAAAGGCAACTTTCAAAAAATACTAATGGGCTATTGTCTCCTAGTGTGAGGCTAAAACGGGATAAAACAAAAATTAAGGACTAGAGGGAACTTTCAAGAAAACAAACAAGGAGAGAAATGTCCTCTTATGTTTCTAAAAGTTCATGTTCCACTACTACAAGACTGATTACTGACCAGGTTCCTGCATATGCATTTTGAATTGGGGTGCCCTCTTCCCTTCAACTAACTACGGATACTGTTTCCCCTCCTGAACTTCTGGATAATACCCTAAAGCATTCTGAGTGTTGTTGACTTGTTCTGCTTCCATTTGAGTAAATAGACTCATACATATGAAATCAGTGATTTTTCGGTGAAATGGGCAGAACCGGAGACACTGCCCATAATGACCTGGAATTAGGTGGTAACTCCATCTTGAATGCCAGGGAAATGCACGAGGAATTACCCTGAGGTGGACTCATACAGGTGTAACACCATGGAAAGTAAAAGTAGTAGGCGATAAAGAAACTTTTGAGGGAGGCAGTCTTTGGAGCTGCTGTCTTTACTCAAACGGTACTGGCACTTTTAAATAACTGTCCTCAACCACTTTTGCTGTTTTCCTTTGGCAATCTTTGTAAACTGAACACAGATAAATGTCTGGGTTTTCAGTGAAATAGGTTCTCCTCCATCTGTCCTTGTAGAAGGCAAAGCCCACCACATAAAAAATGAGTCATATTATTTCGTTTATTCCACTAGAGTAAACTACTTCATGTTTCAGCCAGCTGCACAGTTTTGCAGAACCTACAATTTATTTTTATGTGATGGATGAGGATAATGTGGAGTGGGCCTCAAAATAAGTAATAAAAAAAATGTCTGATTTAAGGAGTTGGGTAGAAGTGCTGTTGAGGACTGAATCCAGGGACTTCAATCTGTCTAATGAGCCATTTTCTCTCTCTTTCTATTGCAGATCTCTCAGCTAATGACTGAGACTGGCCGGGAGGGGTTGACCGAAGCCGCGCTGAATCGCTACAACGCAGACAAGCCCTCCTTGTACAGCTTCCCTGCCTCCCAGAGCACCTATGTCGCTAGTGAAGCCTCTACCGGCACCTCTGTGGCGGCCTCCTTCTTCGCCAGGTACTATAAGCCCAGTATTGTTGCCTCAGTCCAAGCAGGACTGTCCGCTGAATGCCACCAACAAGGGGGGCTACCCTGTATCGAGCATTGTCTATGATCATTTTGGGATACAGTTATTATGAACTTTCTTCTTCGGAGTACGTTTTATATCTGCAGATATGCAATATGCATGACAATATTTGAGCGGCAAAAATTAGTATGAACATATTTTTGAGCCACAGAGTTTATTGCTTCCAGACTGAGTCGAGGGTCATCGAAAGCGATTTCATGTCAGATTACTTTCAAACTCATATATTGGCTTCCAAACTATCTGGATGATTCTATGTCACTCATGAAATGATGATATGAACAGGGAGTTAGAATTTGTCAACACTGATTTTCATGCACAGCACAAATGTATTGCTAAGTACATGCCGATGGACGGTAGATAGTATTCCAGATTAGTCTCTGCATTACTTAATTTTGGCAAAACCCTAGAGTAGACTTTAAATATTTAGCAACAAAAACAAAACACTTTTTTAGAGACAGATTTAAACGTGGACTCTTTGTACCTGATACTTTAGAAGGCCTCTTCTGTAAATGCCAGCGTGCCTCGTCCTCAGACAGCTTCTAAAAGGCTCTAAACCAACACAATTAAAACAGAGACCTTTGTGTCTACTTTTCCTTAGTTTAGGGTACTAACGCTGCTAGCTTATATACAAATTGCGCCTAGCTTATATGTACTGTGCTTAATACTAGACACTGGGGTTTCACCTGTTTCTAAGTACTAACATATTTTGCATCCGGTTTGGTTACGTGGAAAGAAAGTAAAGTGTTGGAGCTGGAGTCTTCTGGTTCCATAGTCAGAACTTTAAACACTAGCATAAAAATCTTGTACTTTTGAATGTGCATAAGTGTAACATTATTTCTGATTATACAGGTGGCTTGATGATCTCAATATTTGCCACAATCATATATGATGTATTTGTGTCAGTCAATAAGTAACCCAATGTAAATGGAAGTGCTAGAACCTATAGTGAAAACAAATAAATACCTGCACACTATATATACATATATAAAATGATATCTGTATACATTTATGCATAGATATAGATTACAGAATCATAGTAGCAAATGTGTAGCTCTGTAGTTGTGGTTAAACCGTTCTTTCAGTTGAAAATCAATTTTTTTTAGTTTGCTAATAACTTTGGCACCATTTGATGAATCTGCACGAAATTGTGCAACCCCTCCCATCCCCAGCAAAAGTGTCTAAAGTTAGGCATGGCAAATTTTGTGGAAAAAAAGTTACATCCAAGGGAGGAGGGAAAAAAATTGCATTTTGTGTATAAGCTACCCTGGGATATGTTGTCCTCCACTGCAGCATCAAAAAGATGAGAAGATTTGCACAAAATTAGACATGAAAGTTGGCCTTTACCCAGAAAAGGTGTTTTTTTGGTTTATTTTTTCGAAATCCGTTCAGTAGTTTTTGAAATATTCGTATTTGAAAGCTATGTTGGATGGACAATGAAGAGTTAACATTTAGAGCTAACATGGCCTTTTCAACTTGCGAGCAAGAAACCCGCGAGATTTGTCAATCATATCAATTTCTCAGGAATGTTCTTGGTTGTTGAACTGCTTCAATACGTGTTTTTCAGCCATCTTGAAACTCGCGAATTGGGCAAAAATGTGAAATCTTGGCACCGTGGAATTAAGCACGGAGAGAAGAGGAAGCATGATGACAGATAATTACCAAATAGCAGTAAATATGATAACAAATGTGGGGAAAATTGTAAAACAAATAGTAAAAAATGTACTTACCTTATGGTGAGTTTGCAATTTTGTAATCAAAGATGCACTATTTCACCAAATTTGCAAGTTTCAGCAAAATTGCATTTTTAAAGCCATCAAGGCTATGGTTAGGTGCAGGCTCTTTCTTAATGGGTACGTTGCAGATGAATGCATCACCGCAAACTCAGATTTTCTCTGAAAAGAGCACAGGTATAGGGTAGCTATGGTTCAGGGAAAATAAACCCAGGAAGCCCTGGAATTCGCTCACTATGTTAGGCGGTGCACACCATACCTTATGCTTCTGCCATGTTGTGCTGTTCGCACTCAACCTTTTATTTGCCTCTGGCCAAGGGGTGTACTGAGCATGACGGGGCCTTGAGTTATTTTGTGCACTGTGATTTCCACACCAGAACTGGAAAATGTCAGGATTTTTTAAGTTTGTGTTCATTTAACTATAACTAAAATGTATTTATGTTTTTCCCAGTAGTTTTAGATCTAAATGTCAATAGAAACATATATTTTGTAGACACACACCGTGTCCTCTGAGCTCTGTAGAAATAGACACATAGGCTTCCTTCGAAATACTGGGAACTGTGCATCCACCATTGTCTGTCAGTTATGAACAATAATGGGGTCACTTTCCCAGGTGTTTCTCTATCACTTATTCGTCTCCCATTCAACTTATGCAATCATTTCATAACTTTTGCTTAGGTTTATAATTAGTCTGGCGGCGTAGAACATTAGAGGTGGTTTTAGATTAATAATTTCCACTTTTTGGATCGGTGACTGATCGTTGCAGAAGGAGAAGAAGGAAATGTGCTTAGGGTTTTATTTTGTTGTTTATCTACATTAAACATTTATATCGGTGGTTGGTGCGTATACTCGAGTTAAACCTTATTGAGTGGTTTGATACAAAAGAGTTATTGGTGGTTCTTTTGTAGGCTTTTGCTCTCTTCACTCTTCCAGCAGATCTTTAAGCCTATGGGAAATCTCATAAAACAGTTTTCTTTAGGCCATAAAGAGATGCTTGTTCATCGATTTCTGGGAGACAGCCAGGGGCGCAGTGCTTCACAAGGGCCCCATGATTTCCCAGCGTGCACCATCACAGAAGGGTAATCATAGCCGAGGTTCACAGCTTTCCTACATGGTTACAGGGCGCTGTGTAATGAGCATGGATTGAATTTACGGGGCCACAGAGGGGCTTGACCGTTTATACAATTTTTCTGTTGGCTAGTGTGGTGGGACACACTGAGCAAGTCCTTCGGTCCAATGCGGTAAACCCCAATTTGATTTTGGCAAACTGAAAAAGCATATACAAGAGACTAAAATTCCATGCTATTTTTATTTTAACACATAAAAGTCAGTCTAAGTTTTTTTTTTTTAATTCTGCTTCACTCTTTAGTAACTGACAGCGCTTCAATCTAGCCACATGTATGAGGAAGGTAGCGCCATGATGTCTTCTGCTACCACAGTGCCATTCTCCAACAATGGCCCCGCCACCCTGTATTTAAGTGCAATTAGGGCTGCTGGCTGGAAGCAGAGGAATGGCTCAGTGGGGGAGGGCTTAGGCCTCAAGTAGGGTGTCCAGTGTCCATGTGTAAATAGGTGTCTTTGTGCCAAATCAGACCCGATAAAGACTGGACTGTTGGGGGCCAGTTGTGCTGTGATTGACCAATATAAGGGGGCGAGTGAATCCTGATGGGCTGGCCAAACCACGAACAGTATGTTGTGGTAGCCATTACAGGACAATTAACATGTCATGAGTGATATAATATGTGAGTCCATAAGCAGTGCATGATAAGGATGTGATTAATAGTTAGTTTGCTAGGGAATAATTGGCATATTTTAGTGTTTCTTTACTTGTTATTTTCAATAGCCAACCCTTTGGTTCTAGATGTGGCGGCCATGTCGAAACTTTAAAATAACTATACATTGTGTACACCACCATGGCAAGATGGGCATCCACTGAGCATGACTAAGTTTATGTTACTGCAAGTGCATCTACACACTGTGTTTAGCTTGCATCACGCTTTCTTCTTTCTAGTTTCTTTTTGTTTATCTTGCATGTTTTTTTAATTTGTGTGTGTTATTGTGGATGTATTATGAATTATTGTATGCCTCAACTAATCAGTTAAACAAAAGACAGTTTCATTTCCAACTACACCTATTGGCAGTGCCAATGCATGTTTTTTCAGTTGGTGAGCTTTCATAGCTAACCTTCCATGTGCACTGATCTAATACTCTTATTATATTAGGCATCCAACCACTCATGTGCAGTGTTCTAAAGTTTGCTTTACAATAGACATCGAACCATCCTTGCAGGGTGATCTAAAGTTCATTATCTTCAACATCCCACAACACATGCATAATGATGTGAAGATCATGAGAACCTGCACTTCCAACCCCTCAAGCACAGAAATCAAAAACTTACATTGTTCTTCTAACCACCCATGCTAATGTAAAAATGCACTTCCAGACACCCTTGCATAGAAATCAAAAGCTCACTTTATACTACACATTCAACCACCCATGCACAGCGATCTAAAACTGATCTTGGAAAGCACATCCCAAACACCCAGTCATGGTGATATAGGGCTCATGTTACGCTTCAGCTACTTGGGGCAGTGATCTACAGCTCATATTATACTCCAGCTCCAACCATGTAGGTGCAGTGATTGGAAGCTTGTGTTACACTACACGTCTAACCTCCCAGGAAGAGCCGCTCAATTTCATGTTCGTCATATTTCGATTTTGCATTTCATTCTGTTTTACTCAGTCACTTGCTTATGATATTTCAGTTTCACATTTTTTTCTTCCTCTTCTGGCTCACTGTTTGCTCCGCATCTGTGATTGAGACATCTGTAAACACTACATTGTAATCTCTCCTCAGCATACTGCATGTCTGCGGAGCTAGAAAACATCTACATTATTTTGAAAGGATGTTTGTAGGCATAACTTTGAACAACACAATGATGGACGGAGTGCTGACACTTTTCAAACACTCACCTCTAGTTACAGATCTGGGTTAATCTATTATTTTTCTCACCACGTCAACCCAGTTTGGACCCAGCTATATGCAAATCAGTCTTGTCCCTGCTCCCCATGGGAACAATCCAGCCTAAACTGCCAAGCCAGGTCCTCCCTGGACTGGAACCAGAATCCTGGGACTGGTTTCGGGGTATCACCCTACATTAGCCAGGCTAGCTTGAATCCAGTAGCACAGTAAGCACGGGACCCACGTCTGGGCATACCCTTCCCACTTAGGGCAACTTTAGCAACACAAAAGGATGATGGACGGAGTGCTGAAAATGTTGAAACATTTACCCCCAGTGACAGATCTGGGTTTATTTCATTTTGTTCTTTTGCTCACTATGCCACCCCAGTTTGGTTCTTGAAACCGGTCCCAGGATGCTTGTTTCCGGTCCAGGGAGGATCTGACCTGGCAGTTTGGGCTGGACTGTTCGCATGGGGAACAGGGTCAAGACTGATTTGCATATTGCTTGGTTCAAACTGAGGTGGCATGGTGAGCGAAAGAACAATGGATTAAACCCAGATCTGTGACTGGGGTGAGTGTTTGAAAAGTTTCAGCACTCTGTCCATCATCCTTTTGTGTGGCAAACACTAGTTCGGACAGTGCTTAGTGATAGAAAGTATCTGGTCATTTTACAGTTGTTATTAGTATGCATTTTCAGCAGTAAAGGGAGTGAGAGATATGCATAATTGTGCATGAGGCCAAAGTTTGCCTTGTGTGCAACACTAAATAAAAAACAGGTGTGTAATATTAGGCCTGTACACCACCTGTAGTTTAGGGGACCTCCACCATTCTGGACGCTTATTTTTGATCAATGTCTTGGTATATCGGAGAGGTGGCCAAACTCCTTAAGTATATTGATGCCACTCAGCAAATGTTGCATGTGTTCTCGATCATTTAGCATCACTCCATGGTTAGAGTTGCACAGCTCAGCAAATTCATAGGATGAAAAACATGAGGATAGTTTCAGTTGTTATGCAAATCAAATCCTGTGTTTTATTCAGGTTATCCAAAATGATATATATGGCCAAAATCTGCATATAATCAATTTTAGGAAGGTCATTGCTAAATTTGTTGCTCATTCTATAGATTTGAAAATCCAGTGGCTTCACCGCCCTCGGACCTCCTCAGAAGTGGCATGGGTGTGTCTGAATGATGTTGTGGTAGCGGGCATCCTCAATTGGCCTGTTTGTCCACATTTACCTTTAGTCACTCTAAACTGCCAATAAACATAGCAACGATTTTGTATGTCATTTAAAAATAATAATCTTACAGAGTGATCTAGGTCAAAAGCCACACTGTCATGTCCTCTGATGTAGGTCCAAAGTGACATAATGCTTGTTCCTGTGATGTCATGATTCGGCCTAAGGTCGTCTGAGTCATTTGGGGGTGATGTCAACTTTATGATAACTGGAAGTTTTGAATTCTGAAAAATCCATGCGTGCTCAAACACTTGATCCGAATTGTACCATGCTCGTGACTGGATGACGTTTGTGTTTGGCCCAATTGATTATGTTGTTTCACATCAATTCCTCTGTTAAAATGTGGGGGTCCTCGCACAGTAGGACATAGCTGTGAGCTCCCCTGTCAGCACATACCCACCGACCTGCAGGGGATAAAGGGGTTGTCCTGGTCAGGTGTGCAGACATCAGTTGGTAGAAGTTACAGTGCCGTGTCTTGCATTTCTGTCTCAAGGAGCACGAGTGCCGGCAGCCTCAGACTGCACAATCCCAACTCAGACATCACGTGATTGCCGGCGTGCACCACATTTTAGACAACGTGACTTTGATTTGCTTCCCTGCGTGCTTCCTGTTTCTCATGGTATTCAGCACAAGGGGAGGCCTGATTTATATTGTCTTTGCCTGAAGGCTCAGGGGAAGAAAGAGGTGGGGGGGTGGCTAGCATACGGGGCATGAGAGGAGGTAGCAGGGCGCTACTGTAAATTCAGATGGGTGGACACCACCAGGCTGTCCAGTGAGTGCAGGCTCGTAAATCACCCCCAAAGACCCCAGTATTTCCTGCACACCTGGATTGCTGGAGCCCTACTTGCTCACTCTAACCACTGCGGCCTAGTCGGGCCTACCCACGAGAGCACCATGGAGAGTGGAGGCCGGCAGGCTCACAGCACCAGCCCGGCACACCGGCTGTCATTAACCGCGCAACTGCCTGTCAACAGGCCTGCGCCCATTGTGACCCTGAGAAGGCCTCCGAACAAGGGAGGCAATTCTACAGGTCACCCTTCAAAGGGGAAGGTGGAGACCACAATTAAATGTGTTGAGGGCTTGTGGGGCATGTGTATACACTATTTAAAGCTTCAACCAGGAAACATTTAACCGGGAACCTGGCCATTTTATTGAGCCTGCAGGTACACTTGTAATCCCTTGTGTTGTTAGTGACCGCTCCAGCAACACTGGAGCTCTGGAAAGCAATATGTTTTTTTATTTTTTTATTAGGTCGTTACCTATATTGTATTAGAGGTGCATTTTGTTTTGCAAATTTTCATATGACATGCCGGTATGATTTTCAGGCCAATCAGAAGAGGGGGTGATGCGAGGAAGCAGATGGATCATTATTTCAGAGGCCCGCTTTTTTCAAGACCCCCATGCTAGTGCTGCAACATTTATTTACACATTTTAGAGCAGCACTATCCTATTTGTTAATTACAAAGTTAAGCTGGCATTTTAGGCCTCATGCGTTAACCATGCGCCATATTGGAGCTGCATAACAGTTAACCAATGAGGGAGACTCTTTATTGCCACTTGTGTAATTTGACAACTTGTAGAAATTATGCATGTAGTAAAGTTATGATGTGCTTTGTTGGAATGTTTTCCTGCTCAAATCGTTTTGTAGGGGAAATTATTGTGCACTAACCTTTTTTATGATAACAATCCTGCCACGTACAGTATGTTTCATAGCTTTTTTTTCTCCTCCAAAAACAGCTTTTTGCAGGTTCCTTCAAAACTTTGTAAATTATTGGTTGTTAACAAACTTTAAGATAAAAAACTTTTAAAAGTTTGTGATACATGTATATTCAAAAGTCCTCGTGATAGGATCACTGTAGCAGCTTGAGGCATACCTTGTGATACATGCAGGTATGCACCACTGCCTTGTGTTTTTTTTTTTGTGGGGGGGGCAATTGGCAATGTCCATTTATTTGTTATTTTTGACGATGCTATTGAGCCTCAGCAAAAAAAACACTGACAAAGCCAAACATCTAGACAGATTTGCTTCGCCAATGTTTGTTCTTTATTCAGATAATTATCATTTGCAGAATTTAAGAAGAGGAGGGACATCCTCACTTACCTCTAATACTTGTACCTTTTTTACACATGAATTGTTTGCTGCGGTTGTAATTCAAGTTTCCATGAACCCTCTGTTCTCACCTCTTACTTAGATGGTGGAAACTGGTGTCATTTAAGACTAGGCTTCCTCACATGATTTAGTTGTGGGCTCTTGGGCAAATTACCATTTATTACTATGTTAGCTTTCTTTTGACTTTGAATTGTGAATACAAAAAAACTTTCACCAGACTTTAACACTATTAAAAATACAAGCACTGCAAAACCCAATGGGCCTTATCTTTTTAATCAGTGGCTTTGCTTATTCTTTTTGCCCAAAAAAGCCACAACCACACAAATACCTACCTGAGCATGCATGCATGTGCCGTGGCAATACTGGCAGCTGCGCTATTTGGAAGGTGCTCACCTGTATGCTGGATGAAGTGCACAGAGCAAAAAATTGACATTTTGCATTGTAATGCCAGAATCCAGGCCCAAGGGGGCTCCAGCGAGCGTGCAGTGTCTTTCTCTAACGCCTTTCTTCTCCTTGTTTGCACACCACAATGCACACTGAGGTGCTTCCTGAGCCAAGGGGACAGGTTAGTGACACTGCGCTGCTCTCAAGGAAGAGCAGCGACAACAATGTTGTTCCAGATCACATAGGGGAATTGTGCAGCAGAATTTCCACAGACTTTGTTTCTTGCTGGGTCTTTCCAACAGTCAGCATCCTTAAGCAGTGCTTCATTTGTAAATTTAAAATTAAGTGCTAGGGCCCTCCTCTGGAGGGCACCGCAGCTTGCACCACCCAGCACCCCCGCCAGAAGCAGTACCAACACACTTACCAACCACCCAGACTTACGAGTGTGACAGTTCAGAATATTCTAGGCCTTCAAAGCTATAAGAATGGCTCGGGTGGGAGGTAATAGTCATTTTTAATGTATGTTGATTTATTAAAATACCGTTGTGCTCATCTCTAAATCAGACAGATAATGCCACCATATGGCAGGCTGTCATAAGTGTTAGTGTTGACAATTAAGTGTTGGTGCTGAGCACCGGAAAGCACTAGCTCAAATTAAGCACTTTCCTTAAGGCAGAGATGGAAAGTGCCAGAGCTGGTGATGGTTTTATCCGGATTCCCGAGTAGCTTGTTGCCCGTACTAAGCACTCACACAAACAAGTATTTTAAAAGCAATGGGTCTTGCATTTCCTCGAGTTAGAGCTATTAGCGTTGTTGACTCCTAACCGGACTTTTCTTGCCACATAACTTGAAAATCAAAAGTAAAACAGTTTCACATAAGCAAGCCGATTCACAGCGCCACGGCTGCCATGAGCATCAACGATTAAAAAAAAAAAGACACAAAAGGAAAAAGAAGTTTGCTCACAGTCAAACTTATCGGCAAAAGTGCAATTAGCCATGTAACAGGGGCGATAGTCAAACCTCCCCAAGGAGGGACAAACGTGAATCATTTACCAATCTCATCAAAGGATTTTTGAAGGGCAAGCCCATGAACGAGTGATAGTGATGGGCATTGTTAAAAGCCTAGATACATACCAACATGTCGGAAAAGCAGCACATGCATGCTGCTATACTCGACCTAATAAAAAGGGAATACTACATTGCTAGCACGTTTTATCTTCATCTCTGCTATAGCTCAGAACATTTTGAGAGCTGCCAAAAACAGCATAAGGTCGGCACTAAAGGTCATACACTTTGAAGTAACATGCAGTTGAGCTGAGGTATCCAACATAGGCCCACAATCACCAATTCATGCCAGGACTCCGATTTATCGACATAAGATACATTTATCTACAAGGAATCTAAGTAGACACTTTTTAGGTTGCAAGTGTTTGATCTGGCCCTCCTTGAACTGAGCTGAACATCCTTAGAGTATCTCAAGCTACCAATGTGGCAGCGAGTCTATATCCTGTCTAAAGATGGAATCTGTAGATATTAGAGCGATCTTCCTGGAACGTAAGTGGTACTTGGAATAAACACACAATAGATACTCAAACATTAATCTACAAGTGAGTAACTAATTGAAAACTCTTGATTGCGAAATAACTTAAATAAAAAAAATGCTTATTTTCAGATTGAACAGTTACTACCCAGACCTTGCTAAAAATGTACAGGTTTTGCTGTACTGGGAGGCAACGGGGTCCAATATGATTTGCTCACACCTGTATATATGAGTGTAAGAGTTCAAACAGTTTTATGAGGCAATTTGATACAGGATTTTTCAGTTTAATGTGTTTGACAAAAGCACCTAGGTCTGAGATGAAGCCGAAAGTTAAGGTATCTATTCTGCCACTGAAACACGTTTAGGTAATACAGAGGTCTAGGAACACACTCATTTGTAACATATTGCGACACATGTATATTTGTATTACCTAAGGGGCAGTTATAATCTACATGGGACATTTTGACTGAGATAAGGCATTTTGGGCCAGATGTAGCAAAGGGTTTTACCATTATTTTAGAGCCCTTTTAGGGTGCGCTCTGCATATATGCTAATCAATTTCGATACTTTGGCCTGTAGAATGGTTATGAAGTTTTTACATGAAAGGTACTTCACTCTCTCAACTTAGGAGGTGCCTGGTACACACAGATGCAACCTTCCCTTCTTGGCTATCCCTTCCACATATCTGTTTGATGCCATCTAAGCGGCTGACAACCGTGTTCCTGGTGCCCTTGACAGTAACCCAGTCAGGGTTTATCTGAAAACGGACCAGCATTACTTCCTGCCTAACCTGCATTACCCACAAATCTGCCTGACCTCAACCCGCCTGACTTGCTGACCCAAAATCGAGGAAAATTGTGAATCCATGGAAATGAAATGAGTGTGTTGGAATACCCTAGGAAAATGCCCACCCTGAAGCTATGGGAGACAGAGATGAGAGTTATCCCTGAATTTGACAGTGACAAGGACAAGAAACTGCGCTCAGCGAGAATAAAGAATATCCAGGTACATTCATGGTTTCTGGTAGTGCTTAAGTTACCTTTGCTGAGATTCGGTGAGCACTGTAACACACCTGGTGCTTTCTAAACATAAATATAAATGAATCAAATACGCATAATTATACAGATCTAGCATGCACAATATCATTCAGATGTTGACAGGGAGATTGCATGGAATACAGACACAGTTACCAGTGCCAACCTTCAACTCTCACAAAAGACAGATTATTTTATAAAGGGACAAGAGAAGGTGTTGTAGTAGACATAGTCATATCCCATTATAATGGCTGACTCAGGCACTAGTCAACGCTAGTTGTTGTCTGTCACCCTCCGTATGTGCTCTTCTTGCCACTCTGGCCCAATAATTAATGTTAATTACCAGAAATGCAGTCACTAATACAACATAAATGAACATTTCAAGAGGCTTTATGACATAATTATACTCCATCCAAGTTATGCGTTCCTGGCCACAAAACCAAGCTCTCTTGTAGGGTGACTTCCAATTATATCATTGATAATAACCACTGGAGAATTAACTTTTATAAAAGAAGTAGCAGAGAGTTAGTAAAACCCTTCTGAGGTTTGTTTACAAATGCCTTGCATACGCCTTTTTTTCCTAATGTATGTGTAGTGTAGGTTGATGATAATTATGGCATGATATCACACTGATCATCCTAAGAGGAGCTAAGCAGCAGTAGAAATAGTCATATACTGACGAACTAGTGAAGTGTTAGTCCATCACAAGCAGATTTTTGCCAGTTAGTACCTGCTTTCTAAGTAAGTTAATTGGCCTCCACATCCTGAACATTCCATTGCATGTTCTAACACCGGATGATTCAAAAGGTTGCGGGAATCTCAGAAGCCATTTGACTCTTCGGTTTCTCGTTTTTCTTGCCATCACCATGATCCGTCAATGGGCGGTTATCAGCCAGACTCACATTACTCTCCTCTGTTTATATGTGACACCCTTGTGCTGTCTAATGCTGCATTGCTGCACCCAGACTAAAGTGTCCTCTGAAAGTGCTCCCCGTAAATCATCACCTGCCACTTGCCTCTGTTTGATGAAGTGCCTTCTTCTTAAGCAGCCTCGTGCATCTCATTTCCTGGCTACAGAATGGGCTGCAGCTAGTCATTTAGGTTCATGTTTAATTCATCACCATGCATCTTGAAATTGGTGCCTTTAGAGTCCAGCTGGCCTTGAAGTTCGGTAGGACCACACTGGAGGATCCCATCTCAGCATAGTGAAACCTACCGACTCCCACAGCCGATTATATTTTGTCCCTGTGGTTGGTGCAGTAATGGGTAAGCAGCAGTGAGGTTTCCTCCAGTGGAAGCCGTCTGGTGGTCGATAGTTAATGCAGAAGCATTGGATTGATTTAAATTAGTGGAAGCAATCAGTGTGAAACAGGTTCCCTACGAACTGCAGCTACATGTTGGTGCATACAGAACATACAGTTGTGCCGAGTACAATGTGGCGACGGGCATCTGCAATAGAAGGCATGGGTAGCAAAAATAAATTTTATATTTTTTATATTTTTTCCATACCTAGGAAAACAGCTTTATGCGCTCATTCAAGGTTTTTCTACCATCCATGTTAATTTTTTTATCTGCCTATTTTGATAAATTTACCAGTTTATCGCACAAAATGCACCCCTCTGTCTGTCCCCGCAGACTTGCAGGACTGCGGATTTGCTCATTGGGTGCAGTAAAATCTATGCCAACTAATACAAGTTTAAAATGATTCCAAGGACCTATGCTTTGTGATGATACAATGTAGAAGTGTGTACCATCATAAGTGTGATTTAAAATTTCCCAAGAGATTTTTGACTTCATGAAACACCAGCCCGCAGGTGTATATTCCTAAATCTGAGAAATCCATAGCGACACGTCGCTTTAAGTATTGGCTCGCGGCTTGGCTACCTGATCTGTTTTAGAACTGAACCCAAGCAAACCTTCCTATGTAGATTGGAGTGTCTCTTTCCTCCTGTCCCATGCTGTGTCTTTCCCTAATTTTGCACCTGTTACTTTTTCCTTTCACGTTTCCTTCCGACCTTACTATGTGTGTATGAATTGGAGCAACATTCATCACAAAAGTGAGTGAAATCTTCCAGACTGAATGGTCAGGGTGACTGTCATTATTTGTCAATAGAAGAACAAATTATGCAACCGGGTTGATTGCATTGCAGTACGTTCAGAGGTATACTTTTGCCATATTGACACTCATTAATACTGTCTGGGCAAAGGTTTCACATACTTGTTGTAGTTTAACATCTCAATATGGCCATCAGTAACTGAAATGTGACAGGTTAACCTTTACAAAGGCTCTGCCTTTACTGTGGCACTTTTTTTAGTGGCTTTTTAACTGTTTGAGCTCAAAACGTTTTTGTTGAAATATGCAAATCACGCAGCAAATAAACGGTGGACCATCATTTATGGAAAATGCTGGGACTGCAGCATTGCATATTTTCAGAGGTCTTGTGTATAGCATAAAGTGTAGAAAGATGAAACCATCCTTTGGCTTTGTGAGACTATTCGTATGGTTACAACACAGCTATAATGCTGAATCTCTTTGGTAGTGAGCATAAGCAGGAACTTTAGCAATTGGGCAAAATTGTGGTTGCCCGGATGTACTTCCTTGCATGCCTTGAACAGGATTGAAGAATCCCACGCAAGAGTAGGATGGTGAATAGTCGTAGAGTGATGCAGAGTTGAGGTTTCTGCTACCACCCGTCACTATGTGTGCAAATGGCTTCAGAATGGACCACTCCAAGTGGGATGCCATCTGTTTGTTACTGCAAGGCGCTGAAGACGTGATGAGGTATAACGGGAGAATTAATTTCAATAACTATTTCCTTGAGTGAGGTGTTCTTCTTACATCTACAATCTTGGCTACAGCCCGCCAGTTCCCGTCCTGGAGTTTCACATTTCCCACCAGTAAAGGAGTGAGCCTTATCCCGCCCACTCTGAACTCCTACCTATTTCCCATCAAATGGGCTTTGTGGACTGTGGACTTTTTTTTTGTGATCCTCATTGGTACTACACGATTCCTCACACTCACATTTTCTTGCCTTTGCCGTGGCTCTTCTACGTACAGCACACTCTAGGTATTTTGGCCCATATTTATACTTTTTGACGCAAATCTGCGTTAGCGCAGGTTTGTGTCAAAAAGTATAGCGCCATTCCAGGACGCCAGCCGGGCCCATATTTAAGGAATGGCGCAAGCCGGCGCTAAGGCCCGGTTAGCGTCAAAATACATGATGCTAACCGGGTAGAGGAGGCGTAGGGAAAACTGGAGATTGTGCGGGAAAGAATAGCACTAGTCAGGTTAGAGTCAAAAATATGACTCTAACCTGACTAGCATAATTTTTTTGATGCACACCCCCATGGATATGACTCCTGTCTTAGTAAAGACAGGAGTCATGCCCCCCAGCCCAATGGCCATGCCCAGGGCACCTATGTCCCCTGGGCATGGCCATTGGGCACAGTGCCATGTAGGGGGGGCCAAGTTAGGCCCACCTATGGCACTTAACAAAAAAAAAAATTAAAATACTTACCTGGGATGGGTCCCCCCCATCCTTAGGTGTCCTCCAGGTGTGGGTGAGGGTGGGTGGGGGTGTCCCTCGGGGCAGGGAAGGGCACTTGTGGGCTCTTTCCATGGTCTGTGACCATGGAAAAAGGCCCACAGGTCCCCTAACGCCTGCCTTGACCCAGGCGTTAAGAAATGGTGCTAAGGAGGCTTAGTGCCATTACTTAAGGCCCTCCTCCTCCTGTGCAGGATTTTTGCACCGGAGGATAAATAAGGCGCTAGGGCCTTTGAGTAATTTTTTGCCCGGGAACGCCTACCTTGCATCTCATTGACGCAAGGTAGTTTTCCACAGGCAAAAAATGATGCGGACTCCAATATTTTGGCGCTAGACATGTCTAGCGACAAAATATAAATATGGAGTTAAGTTTGCGCTGGGTGTGCGTTAAAAAAAATGACGCAAATCTGGCACAAAAGGAGTATAAATATGCCCCTTAGTTTCAAACTGCTCATTAATTGCACCTACTGCCTCTCGTTAATTACCAGAAACCAGAGATTCGTGCCTACACCAGAGCAATTGGTGAAGTAGTAGCCCTTTGTGGATACCTTTCAGCAGAAACACGTGTGGTCTTCAATTAGGTGTCACCAGCGAATGCTTCCCCAGGCCCTGTCCTTGCTACCCCTTGTCCAGAAGTTAATGAATCCAGCTGCAGGAATAAAAAGTAAACTGTTTCCATTAGAGTTGTTTGTAGTTTCCTCTGCCTTTCTTCACTCAAAACTTTGATTTTATGTTTTTGCATTTTTTTATTATTCAAATGCATGTAAATTAAACACTGTAGTACAATAATAACAGCACTGTGCCGTATGAATATGAATTTTGTGTTTTAAAAATAGCACCCATACACCATAAACAATTCATATTTTCCACATGCATTCTAGACATCTGTCTTCACCACAAACACATGAAAAATACAGATATTTTCATATTCGAACATAAGAAAGAAAAACAGTTATAAAAAGATTCTTGGCGAGCTCATTTCGACACGTTACATTCACATTACATTTCTTAAACCAACCTTTTGACTAAAAGACCACGTTCATGAAAACAGTTTTTCTAAAAAGTAGATTCTTTCAAATTTTCTTTGCCACGGTACAAATTGTAGTGGTCAATTGGACTTCAAATTGGCAGACGGAACAGAACATCCTAACAACACAAACAATCTCAGTTGATCTAGAAGCAGTAAACTCCATGGCTAGTCGGAACGGGATGTTTTAGGTGAAGGGTCCAGAATCGATGAACTATTGGAATAAATTCCTAATATAGTCAAAACTGGCCTCTCAAGAATGATAGCTGACTGCAGGAACAAAAAGCATGAAGTCGTTTTTCCACTTGAGCACAAATACATCAGGGACACACATTTGGCACCCAACAGGGTTGACTTTAAGTAAATTAGCTGGAGTAATATAGAGCATCTACATTAGATTACTGCCTCGGATGCATGCATTATTGAAATTACATAAACTCTGACAAGTACTAAGAGAACGCTGAATACTACATCCTCGTTCCCATTTATTCGATCTACCCCACTCTCCAGCAAGTAGGAGCTGCTAATGCTTTAAAAGAGGGACAAAAATTAATAATGTGATGTCATCGGGTCAAAGTGTATGCAGTCATTGGCCAATGTCTTATTTGGTGAACTAATGTCCATGAACACGTGGGTTCTCTGGCTTCTGGATGGAGTTGGCCATCTCACTGCTCTCCTGACATTTACCATTCTTTCCTTGAGACCCTGTTGTACAAGGTGCGGATGTTCCTTCCACTGTGGTTGGCTCCACTTGAAGGTGTATTATCCTTGTGGAAGGTGGAATGCCACTGTCTCACCTCTGCTTCACTTCTGGGATAAAATCATGCATAATTTTGCATTGCTATCAGCTCTGCCCCGTAAAGGACTGTATTGGACTCCTAGTTGACATCCACCGTCACCACTGTCTTCATAATGCTGGTTATATGTGCATTTGCCTGTTGAACTCTATGTATCCATGGAAGGTTTGTGCACCAACTTCCACCTTGTGCAGTCAGGTGGTAACTGCAGGTTCCATGTCCTTGTGATCGTATACCTCCCGCTTTGTACTCCTATCACACATGAAACATCAGATCGAGTCAATCTAGGTAGCTACTATGCAAAGGGCTAAGTCCCCTACCTGTTTTCTGTGACTTGGGGATTATGTTTTGTCATCTCTTGCTAATTTGACACTAGTGCATTGCTATTTATTCATTGTCCATAATGCTGCTCCCAGAACCTAACTGGGTGTAAAAGTTCTCGTTTGCATTAATTGTACACTTCACTGTGAAAGCAATAGTTTTCACGAGACCATACAAAGATTGTTAGCTTTAATATACTGCAATAGCCTTGCTGACACAGCAAGGAGCAAAACTGTGCAGACCATTGTTTCAAAGTCAATCGATTGCTGAGGGACCTGAGAGATCCCCCATTGCAACGTTTGCTTTTCAATAGGACCCAAAGCACCCTTATTTGATTGAGTCAGCAAGACGTGTGGTTGTATCCCCCTTTGCTGTTGGTGCATTTATGTGTGTGTGTGTTTGTGCACGCCTTGTCTCCTTCTCTCCCAGGTAGTCTTAAAAAACATAGCTGTTGTGGCTAATAAAATGAGGTTGTCAGTTTTCTTGATGGAGGGCCCTACGCAGCTAGGGGATCATGAAAAGTCCTAACAGTGAGCAGTTCACAGTTATCGGGATTGTGTCCTCTGTTTTGCACAGCATTTTCATTTATAAGGCTTCACTGATGTCACTTTGTCCAACTTAAGAGTTGTGCTAATTGGCAACAACAAGACAGTTGTTGAGATTGTCACCTGATTAGCAGATCCATGTTGTATATGGGAGCATTAACTATAGGCTCATTGATAGCAGGAAGGTGGCAAAATGTCACTGTGCTCAGGAAGCCAGATATCTTGGCACCGGCGCAATCTAATGCGTAAGGGCCCGACGCACAGCCAGCACACTGCAGCACCCCACTAAGCACAGTATTACAATATGTGGTCTCAGGTACCTGGATTTCCTGCCCCTGCCCATATCCCCGAGCTCCATTACTTCCAAGAGTCCCAAAGGCGCTAGTAGCTCTTTTGAGTTACTTGCCGCTCCATGAACTTGAAATAGGCCCGATTAAAGTGAGATGAGACTGGTGTATATACCCAACAAGTTTATACAACTTATACCATTAAGTTATCAGTGATGAAAAGTATGTTTTGAAGATTCTTAAAAATTATCTGAATTCTAAATTTGGTAGATTTTGGCAGAGATTGCATTCCAGAGTAAAGCCTTTTGAGCATAAAGAAGCATCATTAGCATAGATTTTTATTGAACCGGTAATGTATGTCAACTTCATATTAGTCTACAGAAATGTACGTAAAACTTTTTTTTATCGTTTTTGCAGAGTATTGAACAATGTCTATGCTATTTTAGTGGCAGGTGTAGTTAAAGGTAAGTGTAAATGTAGGATTAAGTTATTGGGATGCTGCCTACAATTCTGTATATGCTTCCATCTAGTTGTTCTTCTGTATACAATATATTATATCCAAGCACTTTCATTGTAAAACACTCTCCAACCCATTGTGTTTAGTAGCGCCATTTCATAAGCTACTAAATAAATAAGCTTTGTGTGCTAAGTACAGGGTTCAATGTGCCCTCTTTGATTGTAATTCTAGGGAGCAGGTCCCACTCTCACATCTCACAATTATTTCTGCACTCAGAGGGGCGAAATGGGAAAACGAAAAACAAATTTAATAACATTACTAGTGAACCCCGAACACTCTGCCTCCCAGACAGTATTTTAAATGGAAACAGATCGCCTCCTAGGGCAGATTCATTTCTTTCTTGTCCTTCGTGCCAACTCTTTGTTTAATAGGACAGAGGTTATTCGCATATCTCTCCCAGCTGCATTTCAAAACAAATTTATTCCCTAATTTATAACGAAATGTAATTTTTTTTCCCAAAACCCGAGGCTGTATTTTTTGCATTTCAGAAACATTTGCACATGGGAGGCCACCGCAGGTTAATTGCAGCCAGGATTTTGTTCTCTGTTGTTGGTTTTTGAAATGCAGTCTTTGAATTGGAGCTGATAAGTGACTAGAAAACCCTCATCCCACTTCTTATTTCAAAGCCACATCTGCAGGTCCGAATTGTGCTCTTACAGCAGTGTGCAAAAACTGGATGTTTCCCTCGGAAGAGCCACAAAATATAGATTCTGTGTAAGATTGCTATCTTACATAGATTCCTGTGTCTGCCTTCAGTTGTCTTCCTGTTTTTTGGGTGATAGCAGTTTGAAATTGACTAGGGGTTACAGTTGTTGCCCCCACTTCTGGGAGCAGCTTTGCAACTCCCATGTTTTGATCACTCTGAGAACAGAGGCCGCAGCATTGAAGCTGTACCCCCATTGGACACAGTTTTGCATTACTGAGGGTACCAAATGCATGCCTGCTCTTGCAGTCAGGGCATCCCATCATTTGCATGCAGGGCTGGCTTCATGTAAATGAGGTAATCTCTATGACCATATGTCCGCTACATATTACTGAAGCAGTTACATGCGCAGAGATGTTCTGCGTGGATGTACAATGAGCACACCTTCGAAGGGGCCACGTATGGGAGGGCCAAAGGACACTCCTCGCTTTCAGTGTGTGGTCATTGACTACACCCTCCCTCTCCCGCTGAAGTCAGTCCCTGCCAGACACAGTGCCCTTTTCCCTGACAGAATGCAGCACCCCTGTCTCTGTTCTTTCCCAAACACAGTGCTCTTGTTCAGCCACAAGCAATTTGCCAGTGACATCAGCACTTATGCAAGGCCGCACTGCATTCTAGGAACCTACAAGTGTGGCAGTAGCCTTGGACTGAAAAGAAGCAGTAGACTTTTGTCACAGGTCTCCCTTCTCACAATTTACATTGGAAAAATAAACACACTGACTGTCTCAGTCTGCTTTATGTCCATGTCACCGAACCTAGGGCCGGATGTAGCAAAGGGTTTTTCCCATTCTGTGCCTATGGGAAAATGTGTTCGTACATATGGCCCCTAGAGCGCAGCGAGGGAAGTGCGGGGGCAGCGAGGGAAGAGTGGGGGCAGCTGAGGATGTAGGATTGTTCTAATCGAGCTCCAGCACCATATCTAGCTCTGGTCTTGATCATTCCATCACTTCAGGCCGATGGGAGGACCACGAGACACCATTGTATCAAGTAGACCCTGACATTGGGGGACGGGAACATACAGTACATAAAAATAAAATCAGTAAGTGCCATCATTCTAAGCATTTGATTGGACGAGTTGATTGGGGGCTAATATTTTGTAGACCAAACATTTGTACTCTGGTCAATTCTCTTGATTGGTTCTTGAAACTCATGGTACTTCTTATAATTTGAGTATACTGCATAGTGCTCCTTATTGTATTAAGAGAATCTCTGGCACATGCTCTGTTTATATCCAGGAACACAACCAGAGCCAGTTTTTCTCTTCATCCCAGAAAATTGAGCCCCAGTTTAGGCTACATTCCAGTGGTTTTTGGAAACTGATTCATGTAGCTCTATGCATCCCAGAAATGAGCAAACACAATCACTGCCCAGTTCAGATTCCATATGAAACTTGTTTCAGTTCAACAGATAAATGCAGTAACTTAACACATGTATGTCAATGAAGCCTTCCCTTCTGATTTTAACATCATTAACAACAATTGTATTGACAAAACTAGAGGTGGCCTAGCTTTCATCCATAAAAAACTACAAATAACAATTATTGAAAATCTCACCATGGATAGCTGTGAATCTTCCATGATAAGATGTCACATAACTTCATTTATTACCTATTCTTTCCTCTTAATATATAGATTACAACGCAGCAGTGGCAACTTTAAAGATGCTGTACTTGATAGGGTAACCAACACCCACTTAGGCCACCCAAACCTATACATTCTAGGGGATCTCAACAAATGGTTTGACAAGAAGACTCTAACCACAATCACCACTATCACATCCAACCTTGTAGCCTTCAACCTACAACAAATTGTTTCTGGCCGAATCACTACGCAGGACACACACTAGATGTCATATTTGCACCCTTTAAAGATGCTGTACTTGACAGAGTAACAAACACCCACTTAGGCCACCCAAACCTATACATTCTAGGGGATCTCAACAAATGGTTTGACAAGAAGACTCTAACCACAATCACAGCTATCACAACCAACCTTGTAGCCTTCAACCTACAACAAATCGTTTCTGGACGAATCACTACGCAGGACACACACTAGATATCATATTTGCACCCTTAGGACAAGTCACAGTTACAGACAACTCTCCCGTTAGTTGGACCGGCCACAGCATCATCACCTTCAAGATCCACACACCTATCAACAACACTTTGAAGACACCAATAACCAACAGCAACAAACACTCATACAGACAGTTGAAAATAAACTAGACATTCAGCTACTCAACACCCCCTTGAAAAAATCCCATTAAACGTGTGGTTGAAAGAAATACACACCTTTTAGAACTAGATCTTCACTTCACTGGACAAACAGATACCAACAAAAACACATTGAGGCTCAACTACAAAAAGAACACCACATTTGCCAATGACAACATCAAAAGAATGAAAACACAACTCAACATACTACAGTGCAAATGGAGAAAATTAGGACACAAAACAGACAAAAGCATGCTACGGCACTGTAACGGAGCCTACAAAAGTGCTATAATAACCACAAGAAGACTTCACTACTTCATGTGCATAAGTGAAGTAGACCACCCTTCCAAAGAACTTCATAAAATTCCAACAGAATTCCATTATCAGGAGGACCTAAAACAGAAACACCACAATTACAAGACTTCTGTGACAAATATCTAACTAATTATTCTAAAACATGACACATTGAAGGTTACCTGAAGTAGAACGGAGACAACACCAAAACAATGCATGACCTAACCACCACAGAAAGAGACATCAATAACCATCCATCAATGCATACGGTCAATATCATGTGACAAAAAGATTTCCACAATATTATCATTGTAATCAGAACATGGGGATCATCATCATCACACCTAGCACCGCCAATAATCTTTACAGATATCCTTCTCTCAACCTCAGCAGTAGAAGTAGCAAGATGCTTACTCAACAGGTCCTTAGAACTAGGTTTATTCCCACCTGAGCTCAAAACCTACTACCTCAGACCTCTCTTCAAAAAGAAAATCCTCGACCCATCTGATACTACAAACTACAGGCCCATATCAAATGGGTCATTCCTAGGAAAGCCTTTTGAGAAAGCAGTGTTTACTCTACTTTGTAACTTTACCTAACATTATGGCTTAATATCAGACAAACAGTTCGGTTTCAGACCAGGCAGAGGCACAGAGTCGGCCATTATATCCATGTGGGATGATCTAAACCTCAGTGGACAAATACAGAGTTGCTGCCTTATTACTTCTGGTTCTATCAGCTTCAATTGACACTGTCCACCACCACATGCTACTGCAAAGACTTACAGTATTGGAGTCTGTGAAAATGCTTCAAATTGGATTGCTTCTTATCTTAAAGATAAAGTGTAGTCTACCTACCCACTTTCACCTCACCTCCTCACACACAACATTGTAGCAGCCCTCATGGGTCCATCATATGTTCTCTAATATGCAACATCTACCTAACTCCCGTACCAGATCTGATTACAGCCCCAAATACCTTTACAGTTCATAACTCAATGACTCCCTTTGTGCCTTAAGCACATGGGTGATGAATAACCAAGTTAAGCTCAATAATGCAAAGACAAAGATTATGACATGCAGACAACTGGAAAACTACCAGTCTACTGTCACATGGCCTAAGGAACTTTAAACCCCTCCGCAACAACAAAATAAGTTAGAAACCTAGGAGTAACCATGGATTTAGACCTATTCTTGATTCTGTATGACAACAATGTCACAAAAGGTGCCTTATACACAATGAAAACACTACATTGCATATTGTTATACCTTGCATGCCATCATAAACTGCAAGCCATCCTCACGCTCATAATCTCCAAGCGTGACTATGCTAACAGCCTGTACCATGGCACACCGGCATCCATTATACACAAAATACAACTCATCCAAAATGCTGCAGCAAGGCTTCTTCTCTGTCTTCACCCAAGAAAACACATGACTCCAGTCCTGCAATTGCTCCTCAGGCTACGCGTAGCTAGAAGGGTAAAATTTAAGGCACTCTGCATTCGCCATAAAACCTTCCAAGGAAAGCTCTGATAAATCTACAAACTAAATTCAAGCAATACAAACCAAACAGAACACTGTGCTCCAGGCTTGTTCCACTTATCAACATACAACCTTACTATAAGAAATATGTAGGAGGCACTGCCGTCATTGCTTTCTCAGTACAAGTCACCAAGCTCTGGAACTCAGTACCAGCCATTATTAGAAGCTTCCAGGACCAGGAACTCTTTGGAAGACAGAGGAAAACGTGGCTATTTCCTAGATACCTGCACCCCAAGCATCCTAGAAAGTGCAATACTCAACTTACAACCCACAGATTGCCAAAAATTCAACCATCAAACTGCTTTCATTATGCAGGTAAGCAAAAAGAAAAAGGGCTGACCTACGATTCGCTTTGGCATTATATAGCTATGTACTTCCATACATAAGCGTTATGGCCCACAATAATACTAAAACCTTAATATGCAGTGGCCGGCAACAAAGTGTAACTTTTACCTATTAAATTCACGTAATACATATCTGCTATGGGGGTAATCCATCACCAGCACTGTACAGCCAATCACCAAATGAACAGGTATAGAATAACTGACAAGATCTGTTACATATTACTTGGTAACTTTAGAGGACTTTAATGTAGTCCATTCACTGCAGGTCACAAATATCTATACAAGCTGACTGCTTTAGTACATCTCACATAGGCACTCTTATATATGGAATGATAAAAAAAAAAAGTCTATCCCGACAGATCTCTCCACTTCTCTCTCTCCCTCCAACCATGTCAGCTCAAGACCACAATTATGCTCAAAATCTCAGATTGAACAACCCAGTGCAGTAACCATGTAACCACACTGTATCATATGAAATACCATAAAGGGGCCTGCAAAGCTGTTCAAAGCTACCAGCATGCTGAAAACCAGAAACCTGCACATCAGCCAATACACTGCTGCTCGCTGCACCCCATAACATAATAACCACAACTCAGTGGTCATCACACACAACTTGGAACACTTCCCACATAGGATCAAAACAAAAACAGCCTTCCAACCACATATACTACATTCTGAAGCATACCTCAGCACCCCACTTAGGAATAGTAAATGCTATATAAATGCTGCAGTAAATACGATAAGGTACTCGAAAACTTGCCTTTCATTAAATGATCAGGAGGGGAAGTCCTAGGGGTTCTGTGGTCTTCACAGGAAGTTTTGAGATGCAACATGGTATTTCAGGGTCTACAAAATAGCTGCCCTAGCTCTTTCTAATAGAGTTAAAATGTTCCTGTAGCCCCTAAATTCATAAGTGCATAGTTTATATGTATATACTATTATGCCGGTAGAAGTACTTTAGTGCGATTTCATGTATTCTTGACTGAAAGGCCTGCCTCATCAGTTCAACATCAGCATTGCCAGAACTTCCCCCACCTCACTGTTACAAATCACTGTGTGTGCTATGTTGTAACTGCATATCCCATCTTGGGTTTTCAGATGCCAGTCATGAGAATAATTGAAAGTCTTATATTAAGGTATATGCTTGCTTAGCTAAAAAGTGGATAAGAGGCACAGTGGCAATATTTTCTTTAGGGTAAAATTTAAAAAATAATGCTAAAACACCGTTTTAACAATTGAATAATACACACACTTCCTTTATTTTTGCCTTTTTATACAGTACTGTAATGCATGTACTGTTGTAGACACTATTTTATCACGCTAATGAACACCAAAAGTTAATATTCAAAACCACAAATTACAAAAAAGACAAAAATTTGGAGATGATCCTTCAATCTCTTGGCTCAGAGGATTAAAAACAACTATCATCTATCATTAACATCTATTGCCCCTATCTGAGTGTCGAAAAGACCACCGATAAAGTGCAGCCACTGAACAGGGACCAGATGAGACTTTGCCAGGTTCAGCTTGAAGCACAAGTGCTGGAACATGTTCATGGTTACTTCCACTGCCAGCTAAGCCTTAGGAAGAGAGGAAGCAGAAATCAAACAATCATCAATATAGGGAAACACAGAGAAACCCTGAAGCTGCAAAACCCCCACAGCCGGAGCCAGTACCTTGGTAAAAGTTCGGGGAGCGGTGGAGAGCCCGAAAGGCAACACATGAAACTGGTAATGAGCTCCATTCACAGCAAACCTAGGAAACCGTTAGCATTCTTAATAAACAAGCACATGAAAATACGCATCCTCTAAATACAGGGTTGTCAAAAAATCGCCGGGTTGGATGAGTGGAATAATGGACTGCAGGGTGGTCATTGGAAAAATGATCCAGCCTTACCTTTTTGTTCAAAGCCTTCAGAATCGGGTGGTAAGAACCATCTGGTTTTGAGACCAAGAAAAGAGTTGAGTAGAAGTCCAGGCCCCTCTCCGCCTCTGGTTCCTCGACAGTAGCGCCCTTTATGAACAATTTCTCCACCCCTGCCAACATAGCAGTCCTCTTTATGGTGTCTCCTGACAACGAAGTATCCTGCAATTGAGTCCAAGGAGGAGGGCCCAGGAATGGGATCCGATAGCCCTGACAGATGACTGACAGAACCCACTAGTCGGAAGTCACGCTGTACCATTGATCCTGGAAAAAACAGAGCCAGGCACCCACCCAAGCATGGTCATTTCTGACCAGCTTCTCGGGCCTGTGGATTCTGTGGTCAGTACTTGCTGGTAATTGCAGCCCCCCAACCCTGGGCCCATCCACGAAGGGCTGAGAAGGGGAGAGCATACCCTGAAATTTTGCTTATGGAAAAAAGATTTTTTTCTTTTGCACAGATTGAAAAGGCTTCAACAATTTCTTCTACCCTGCAGAACGCTGCACCATCATGTTAAACTCGTCCCCAAACAGCCTAGGACCTTCAAAGGACAGTTTATGAATGAATGCCTTTTGTACCGCCTCCAGACGCCAAGGCTTTATCCACAGTGACCATGTACCAGCAACCGCCACAGAGGAGGAGAAAGCCCACAGGGTATCATTGGTGATGTCAGACAGAAATTGGGCCAACACCTCCATCTGCACCAAGGTAGGAGTTGGATCACAATGATCCTGAAGACAATCAAACAGTTTCACAAAATCCTTAATAAGGACTTGTGAGGGATATGCAAAATAAGTGCTTGCCCTGATTACGAAATTAGAGGAGTAATATGCCTGCTTCAAGTCAGCCTCTACCTTCTGAACAGGATCGGCAAGGAAAGCCTCCTTAGACGGTAATGAACAGGGGAAAGCAATAGAGGAAAAAAATGGAATTGACCTTAGGAACTTGCAGAAATTGGTCATCAAACTGCGCCAGGTGATACCTCTTGCCCAGAACAGTGCCCCCTGTTTATCGATATCTTTCCTTTCCTTTGTTGAGACCTCCCGTATGATATGCACAGGCAAAAGAGCCACCACTGAGGCACTATAATGGGACTAGAAGCCATCCACCACCAAAGACTTAGGCTGAAACCCAGGCCCATCCTGAATATGGGCCATCATGTCCCAAAAGACTTTTTCCTGGACATATTTGCCTTTTGGGGAGATGTCCAGGTCCTCATCCTCATTTTCAGAATGCTCATTCAGTGCAGCCTGAGCTGCACAATTAATTAAGTCCTGTAAGTCAGCCCTGGAAATCTGCATCATGTCATCTTTCTCCAGGTCTGGAATATGTTTCCTTTTGGAAACAGACTTGCTATGGCACAGGACCAGACTCCTCATCCCCCATGATTGGAGAGTCCAGCAGGAAGTGAATAGCAAGAACTTCCTATTTATAACGGTCTTTTAGCAACCAACTCTCAACCCTGACGAGCCTTTGGATGCCAAAAGACCACCTTGCTGACTCACAGGCAGCCACATACAACTCAGATACGGCCGCGGAGGCAAGGTGCTGCTAGAATGCCCTCAGCACCCTAACAACCTGCCCGCGAGTGGCCAGAACACTCCCCACCCAAGCACATGCGCAGAGAGCGCGGTTGCAGGCAGTGCAAGGACACGACCTACCGCAAACACACAGAAAGGACACGTGATCTATTAAAACACAACAGATGAGCACAGTACATAAACAGCAAATACAGCGTACTCACGATTAACATGTTTACACAGCACACTGCGTTCCAATAACCCATCAAGGGACAGGAAAGCAAGCAGGCCTGACATGGCGGAGGGTTGGATGGGTTATGTAACAAAAATAAAAAACAGAATAAGTTTTTGAGGCCTGTCGGGAGGTGGGATCACCTCACTTTTTGTAAGGAATGGGAAGAGGAGGTGCTATGAGGGTGTAATGTCTTTGTCTTATGTCTGTAGCTTCACTTTGCTCCAGTGTACACTTTTTTTAGTGAAATTTGGGGGCCTGGATCTTTACCATTTGAAGCAGACCCCCCTCTGTGTCTCATCCTTGTTTTTAATTCTTCTTCAGACATTTCGTTATACTGAAACATGTTGGCTCTAAATTAGGCAATACCAGGTGTTTCTACATCATTAATATATACAAACGTTCCTGTTCTTTGGCTATACAGCTCTTCATGCACCCCATCATTCCTCTTGTCAGTAACACACTAACTTTTCACTTTGATGCAGCCCTCTAAGAAAGACAGCCATGGATGCTTCACAGTGGTCTCAAAAGCCACATCCCAGGTCATGTAGGTCCAGAAGGCTTTCACATCCAGGGACGGCTCCTCCATTAGGGCGGACAGCATCACCCCCCACCAGCAGGAGCAGCTGCAACACCTTTCCAAGAAAATGATAATAAACTGTGCTTACTATCTTTTTCTTGAAAAGGGGCAGGCATTGGGGGTGATGAGCACTTGAGGGGGAGTGCACAGAGCACTCCCTTCAGAGCGTATGTGTGTTTGGCCGGCCGTCTCGAGCGGGCCAAACACACATGCACAGTAGGCTCCCTGCAGCTCAGCAACACAGTTGCTGGGCTTGAGAGAGCCTGCACAGGCGCTCCAAGCCAATCCTGACGCTGCTTTGAGCAGCTGGGAGCCTGTGCCTGCAGTGAGGACACAGAGGAGCAGAGCAGGTAAGTGTTTTTTTTTATCTTCATTTTTTAATTTTTTTTAATTTGTTGTTTAAAAACCCCCACCCACCCCTGCGTGCGCCACCCATGCTGATTGTTGCGATCCGCATCTGTTTACGTCCTTAACACGACTCTTCGTTTGACTACAGTGAGTACCAGTTTCCACTGCGTCATATCTTTCAGAAATGTTTCACTCGTGCAGTGTCACTTCTGAGTATTGATGCTCTCGTTTTCATGCCAGATAACTTTGGGGCTCTGTTTATCAGAGTCTTTGTCACGTGGTAGCATGGCGTTACCAAAGAAATTAGGCTCGCTTGCTGCATTTCCAAGCCTGGTACTTACTGTACCAGGACTTTCCCAAAACTCAATCAGGTCCCCTTTGAGCCAATTGTGTTGCTGGATACAAAAATTGACCGGAATATTTCTGCCATGGTTTATCCTCTGCAGAACATTTCAGCCACAGAGAGGTTATGAGTTCAGGTATATAACCCTGTCACGTGACCTCAGTGTCCTTGGGTGAGGTTATTGCTTTGAATTGCAGGTGAAGGAACGAAGCAATTAGAGGAGGTAAAGAAGATCTGGTGCGAGGGCTTCATTTACAAAAATCTGCAGCGATAGCAACAGACTACCAGAAAATATTCATTTTGGAAGCCTCAGTCTGGTCCCTTAGAAAAGATGACGCCGCCCCACATTTTCACAGAATGTGCTAAGCGATGAGGTGTGCGGCAGGGCCCTTTCTTTTTTGCAGGATAACTCCGGTGACTGAAAACCAGGCTGCTTCGTAAAATACAAGATGAAGGATTTTCAAAGGGCTTGCTCTCGCCAGTCCCCTGAGACGAGAGTGCAGCCTCAGTTATTAAAAGCCCTTTGCTCCATTAGAGAGGCCTGGAAAAGACCAGGGCAGAGAGAGACGTTAATCCTCGCTTTTCAAGGGGCGTCATGGGCCTTGCTCCAAAATGGACAAAATCCACTTTGCGCACAAGCCACCGACAAACAACAGTAAAAGCTAATTACCGCTTTCGGAGTCAAACGTTTCCTGCGTGCCTTTGTTACCAAACAGCCAATTATTTGTGCACTGCATGAGTGGAGAAATAAAAAGGCGGCGCTGGAGTGCGGAAAGCAATGCATGCAGACAAATTACACTGGGCTTTTTTCACTATTTGTTGTTGCCTGAGAAGGTTTCTGGAGCCGTTCCACCCTGATTTACCAAACATGCTTCCACCAGCTGGAAACAGTTTCAGATGTGCTTTGCCGCAGATGCGTTTAACTCTTACCCGCCCAGGCGGAGATCTGTGAGACCTTTCGAGGCAGGAGAAATTGCCCTTCTGCTGTAGGGTGTCAACCGGTAACCAAGGCAACAGTGTGTGGCAGCGTTATAAACAGGGCTACTGGAATTATGCGGCAGGTAAGGACTAAATTATGCGGTAGGGTTGACTAAATTGTGCCGCAGGAAAACAAAGTATGCAGCATAATATTGTGATATTAGTATTTCATTATTTTGATATTTTTACTTAGTGTAACACTGTCTGGGTAAATATTGCACCTGCAATAGGCCACTGAAAGGTGATTAGTCAACTTCTGCAAAGGGCCTTTCAGTTTGCAGGGCTACATTTCGATACATTTTTAGTAACTTTTTATCCGCTTGTGCTGGAAATGTTTTTCTTAGTCAAAATCTGCAGATTATGCAGCAGATGATCCATTATGTATCAAATGCAACAAGTCCACATATGCTGAAAACACTACAGCTGCAGAATTGCATAATTCCAGTGGCCCTTAGTTTAACAAATTTTGGGGTGTTTTATCACACCACAGCCCACGCGGGGTATGCAATGAAATTGCATTTATATAACGCATACTACCCCTGACGTGGTATATTGCAGATCATCCTTTGATTTTTGTTTGGATACACATTTATGTCATGTGCAGAACCGGCACATCGAGTAGGACTCCAAATGGACCAGTGTTGGACAAAATTACCTTGGTGACACTGGTCAAAACCACCCAACACCGGGGTTGGCTGCATGGCTTGACCTGTGGACAGGCCCTGCGGCCAAGCTCCTATAACAAACCAACCCTGTGCCGGGCATGACCTTCGGCCATGTGCAGCAGCACTGGCCACAGGGCCTAGCCTGCGGCCAACGGCGCACCACTCTCAGCCATTGGCCATGCGTGGCAGGGGTTTGCTGCAAGGCCTGACTTGTGTCTAGGCCTTACAGCCAACCCCCTGTAACCACCGGAGAGGTTTTCTAAACGTTAATATAATATATGGTTGAAATGATATATTTTAGTACAAACTGAAAAGAAAAATGTAATTCTCAAGTATAAAGAGTGAGATCACCTTTTCAGTATATAACTTATACGTTTTAGTTTGAATATAAATTAAATTAGGAAAACTACCAGAGACACACTAAGACTGGAACTCTCAACCTTCAGTGTGAGGGTCAGAGACCTTAACCAGTAGTCCATAGATGACTCCTTAGTGTATAGCGTCCAGACATAACTTTGACATTCAAGCCAAAGATTTTGTTGGTGAAAAAGACTTAACTATTACATCACTAAATAAACATTCAAAACACTAGTAAATAAACAGACACACTGCAGAAGATGCCAGTGACAGTCCAAAAGCTTAACCAGTGGGCAGGGTCACCGTAATTATGCGATTGATCGACCGCTGCAGTGTTCGAAGAATTGTAGATTTGCCGCATTTGCCACCTAATCCATCGTCTGCTGCATAATATGCAGATTTTAACCGAAAAATGTGTTCCTAGCTCACACGGTTCAAAAGTTACTAAAGTTGCAGCAACATGTATTGTTGCAGAGTGGAAGATCCGTTGCAAAGGTTAACTGGTCAACTTTCTGTAGCTTATTGGTATATTTAGGTGTTTTAACTGGTGCAACGAATGCCCAGACAGTGTTTACATGTTTAAAAATAACAAAATAATGACATAATACTATCACAAAATGTGCTGCATAATTTGCCTTCTCTTGCCGCATATTTTACTTAACCCTGCCGCATAATGTGGCCCTCCCCTGCCACATAATTCCAGTGGCCTGCCAGGAGGCCACAAGATTGAATAACAATCTCACTCTCTCTTTCATCCCTTTACGGGATGGAAGAGAGAAAAGGAGAGAGTTACAGGACCGTGGGGGGAGCCTATAGGCCACACGGTCCTAATAGGCTCCTCACGTCCTGCGGGAGCCGACATTGCTCATGCAAGCAAGGAGCTGCTTGAAATAGCTGCTCCCTGAATGTGGAAGCAACATTTTCTCCTGTTTCCCTGTGTGCATATTTGTGTGCAGAGAAACAGATGATAACGTAGCTTGCTGCAAGCAGGAGCTGTTTGACAGCTCCCGCTTGCAGAAAGCAGAGTTTGTTTGCTTGGTGGGAGCTGTCATCTCCCACAAAGCAAAAGCAAACAGCTATATAGCAGGAGCTGGCCCTGGGGGAGGGGGTGGTCCTCAAGGCCACATATGGCTCCATGAGGGGGGCTGCATAGTCCCCCCTCCAAAATTTCATTTGCCCCTGGAAGGTGGTGGCCCTTATGTGGGGGTTCACAACAGACCCCCTTCATTTTTTTATTGTAGCCCCAGGGAGGTGGTGGTCCTGGGGCTGTGTGGGGATGGGGGCACGTGCTCTCTGCAAACAATTGACACTTTGCCATGGGGAGTTGGTGGTCCCCAGGGCTGCAGGGGGGTCTTGTGGTCCCACGCACACAAAGGTATATTTTTCCCCCGGTAGGTGGTGGTCTCCGGGGCTCTAGAGGAGGCCTTATGGCCTTCCCCTAATTAAATCATTGTTTTGCCCTGGGAAAGTGGCAGTCCCTCGGGCGCGGGAAGGCCACGCGGCCCCCAGCATTTTACTTTGTGATCACCGTGGGGAGGTGGTAATCCCCGGGCTTATGGAAGCCCTTGGAGGGGGTCCTGTGCATCCCCTCCTATCTAAAGCCCCCAGTGCCCCCGGGACCTACCCCTCAAGGGGGCTAATTAAAATTAAAGGGCGGGAAACTGCGCTTTTGTTTTTGTTTTTCAAAACATCGGAAAGATCTGCGGATCCCTACCCTGGCCACTTTTCTGTTTTTTAAAAACTTTTTTTTAAACTTTTTTTCTGGGACTTTCCTTGTAGAAGTGCTGAAGCGTTATTTCTGAACCAACAACTAGCTTTCTGCCAAATTTGGTGTAATTCCGTCCAGCAGTTCGGTCTGTAGTCCTGATCGAAATCCCTGTGGGAAACTGAATGTGTAAAGCGTGATTTGGGACCCCCTGCTTTTTCCTGGCCCCTACTTGATGGGCCACCGTGATATTTTCAAGACAGCAGCTGAACTGACCAAAGTATAGGTTTTGAAAATTTTGTGAAGATTCGTCAAGCGGCGCCAAAGTTATTGGTAAATCAAAAAACCCTTTTCCTATGGAAATTAGGTCCTAACTATAACACTACCTATATATATATATATATATATATATATATATATATATATATATATATATATATATATACATATATATATATATATATACATATATATATATATATATATATATATATATATATATATATATATATCTTTTTGAAACACTCAATCTACATGTCTCACACTTTGCTGCTTTCCTCTTCAGGACTGTCTTATTCTTGTATCCTTTTCACTATACCAACCCCCCCCACACACACACACAGACACACACAACACACCTGTATGCAAGATAGCTGTGTACCTTTTTCACACACATTCACATATATAATCACAATTACACTCCTACATGTAAAGGCACTAGCCTACATCAGCACCTACCTTGAAGGCCCTACATTGGTTACCGGTTGCCAGAAGATCCACCTTCAAATTGCTTTTTATCACCCACAAAGCATTACATGGAACAGGGCTGCTTTTCTTCAGGAATAAAATCACCAAGTATTCAAAAAGGGAACCTCTGCTCCAGATGGGTACCTAGACTCAAAATCCCACCATACAGGAAAAAAACATAGGTTGTACTCTTTCTCTGTTCAAGCAGCCAAACTATGGAACTCATTACCCCCAACAAAACATCCACAGATAACAATCTGATCTTCAGAAGACTACTCGAGAGTTGGCCCTTTCCTAAATAACCACCGTACTCAAACACTAATGTACAGCATATCCTTATGCATATAAACATTTAAAATGTGATATGTATCTGGATATTTATATTTCTTTGTACATATTTGTATAATAGTTATGGTTTTTAAGATAAATTAATATTCTTTAGATCTGCTTAACAAATGTTTCATTACTTATGGTTAAATATATATTATTCTATTCTTAACGTGTATGTAGGTAACTACATATTTTTCATATAAGTTATGTGATTAGATGCTTATGGGTCTCTGTTTTATTTATCTATCATAATGTGTAAATATTATCATAACTATCTTATCTACAAGCTGAGGAAAATATAAAATACAAAGTTATAAGAATATACAAATAAATTAGCTTAAAGTGCAGTAACACTTGAAAGTCTGAGTTTACAAAACTTTAAATCTCAATATATTATCTTCCTTATACAGTTACACCTTCTCTATTTACTTATGTAGCTATATATTTATTATTTTCCTCCTACTGTAGAAGAAAAAAACTTTGACTCTCTCCAATGCACTACTCTCTCACCCTATACATCTCTCAATATATCCTCTACTTCCGCTCTCTGACTCAGCCCAAAACTCATTGTGCTACTTTGATCTCCACAGTAACCCTTTCTATACTCTTCCCTCCTTTATTCCGTCTTGGATCACCCCAAACCTAATTTTACTACTATTATTTCCCAAACACCCCTTTCTAAATTCTTCCCTCATATATCCCCCCTTTGACTCATACCAAACCTCATCTTACAACTATGACCTCCCAAATAACACGTTGTAGACTCTTCCCTCTTCTATCTCTCCATTATCCTATTCATTCGAGCTAACAGACTCCCATGTCCACTGCCCAGATTAACTCATATTTCCCTATACTAATCGTTTTTGGGTTCTGGAATAGCGTGCTACTCACTGAAAAGCGCTTCAACGTCTCATCAGGGCTAGTAAATGCTATATAATTACAATTAAAATTGTCTCACCTCACCATTGCTCTTTGTGTTCCGTAGAGTGGCCATGGATTGGATGAGCAAGCATTCTGAACATCTTTATGACTCGCTGACGTACTGTAGGAAGTTCATGCTATCTTTGGCCAGAACTCCACAGTTCTCAATCATGGCCATTATATATACCCACCCACAACCTGAAATCACACAGATACATAGAGGCTCTTTTCACAGTACACACTATACATGAGTAATATGTTGCATGAAAACATTACAAAAGCACACCATCCTGGAAAAAGCAAATACTCTTAGGGAATGCAAGAGGAAATAAAATGTGAAATGTAAGCAGGAGCATCACCACTGCTCCCAGGCTGGGAAAGCAATTTCTGTTTTTGATGGCTGTTGCTGGTGGTGGACCACAAGGGTGGCCCAGAAAATTTACAAATGGTGCATCAGTCATACCAGGTCCTCTTACAGAACCACTGCTGAGTCGGCCCCAGATGATATTCTGCGGCAAAGCGTATAGTGCCCATTCGTATTAGTTGCTTTTCTGCTGCTTCTGGATAGAACTCAGAGGATAGGTTGTGGCAGAGTGAAAAATGCCCATTCACGTTGTTTGCTCAACTGCTGCACCTGGGTGGACCGCAGATGATATCCTGCAGCAGGCTGTGTTCTGTCCATTCATTTTAGTTGCTCATCTGCTACCCTTGTGGGAGTGTGGACTGACGATTGAGAAAAGAGCTTTTATGCGATTTTGTCAGATAATAAACATGCTTGTCTAAAGATCCATAGTGAATACTATGGTGTGTTACAGGAGAGAATGGCCAACTTACAGCTAAACCTATATATTGTCAGTGGCCTTGCTTCAAGGGCGGGTTGGAGTGCAACACCGCCCTAATAAATGGATTCTCTAGTAAATAGTTGGGTACGGGTGCTGTTAGTCGGCTTAGTGAAATATCTGTCATTTTTCACCTAGGATTTTTACACGCACACACAAACAAAAACATACATACATACACACACTCTCTTCTCTGTTTGAAGTTCCTAAATCTGTTGGTTATTTTACAACAATGTGTCTTCTAATCTGCACTGCTCTTCCTTTCCACTGCCTTTTAAGCCCCCTCGTGCCCTTCTTCTCATATAATGTATTTTACTTTGACATGCCAGCAAGATTGTTGGGAAATTTGAACGCTATCTTCCCCACCCACCACCACCAGACTTACTGACCAAGCTATACCCCCCGTATGTTGTACATGTATTGAGTTCATACAATGTTCATGAATATGGTCGCTCCTAGCGCTGACTTTAAAATCTTTGACTTTCATGCTAATATTCTTCACTCTTTAAATATGTCTCTGACTGACAACGTCTATTACAAATGACGTTCTCGATCCTTGCAGCCTTGAGAAAGTGCCAAGGAGAGAATGAAACGTGTTGTCTGCCCAGCTGTAGTTCGGGACATAACAATCATGCGACCTGCTACCTTATATTATGGAAATATTAGCAATATATCCAATACATACCAAACTGCCATTAACCTACTAGAAATATTCCCTCTATTTCATGAATTTTTTAAAATTGATTTAATGCAGTGCACTGCCATTTTTGGAAGGACCAGGAGTGGTGCAAGATTTGGGGCAAGAGGTTCTAAGGCTCCAGTCAAAACAGGCATTTTGCTTCTGAAGGGGTTAGCATGCACTCACAAAAAATGTTTGCTGGCTTTTTCGGATGCAGCCTGCGTCGCATGCGCTTGCGCATGTGTATCGCTTGCAAGACACTGTAGTAGTTAGAAAAAGATTCGGAGCCCTGTCCATGTCACGTCAGTGTCTTTCATTGGTTCGTGGGCTTGCATTTTAAAATCTGCTTGCTTTCATTAGTGGAAGGCACGCATATGTCATGCCTTTTCCGGTGGTTAGCCCTCCTCAAGCTCAACGACCAATTACTGAAAACATATGAGGCTCGCTGTTTGTGGACTAATTTTCTTCTATTTTCGCAGCGCGATCTCGCTTGGCAGAAGTCGAGCGCTTTGAATGACATCGATCCTGTTACATAGTTAATTGCACTTTTGCAGGTTACTTAGATAATTGCACTTTTGCTGATAGGTTTCACTACGAGTGAACTGTAGCAGCGCGATTGCGCTTTTTTTTCTCCATTTAATGAGGCAAGAAAAGTCCGGTTGGGAGTTTACAACTGCTAATAGCTCTAACTCGGAGAAATGCGAGACCCGTTGCATTGCAAATGCTTGTTCTTATTGTTTTACACTTTATACTAGCGCTGGTTGTGTCCAAGATATCAACTCAGGCCTCGAGAAGCCACAATCGAAAACTGCGCCTCTAAACTCTAGCCCCTTTTCGCACTGCAGAAACCTCAGTAGCTGAAAACCATCCGCTGTGGCACAGCAGCTACCACAGCAGTAACTGACGTAAGGACCGGCAGAACTGACTGCCAGGACTCGCGCTTCTGATCAGCTCTCAAGGTGGGCTGGCTTGGCTGTGCAGACATAGGGGAGTAATGTCTCCAAGCTGAAGATAAACTCCCAATCAGCAACATCGGGCTCTGCGATTGATTAACCTGCCTGTTGACACGACAGTATTTTCTATAGGCGTGTACCAATTCACAGTACCGGCCGCGAGTATAACAGATCGTGTGATAGTTTTTAAAAAGCTGTTGTAAAAAGGTGTTATTACTCTCATGATTTTTGATTCATTCCCCGCCTGTGGGTATATAGGTGAGCTTGTTATCAAAAAAATGCTGCATTTCGAGAGCCATGTCACCAGGAACCCATTTTACTACGGGTTTGATTAACAGTCCCCTGTTTGGAAATGCGGCAGAACCATCTTTTAGAAACTCGTAGTCTGTTATCCATAAACAGCTGTAGCAGATTCCAGACTTATTGAGAGCCAGGGCTCAATGCATGCAGCAGCGTCACACCTGTAGGGGATGGGGGGGGGTGGGCGGGGGCTGCCAATATTTACCACATTCCGTTGTATAACTTTAACTCAAATTATAAAACAGTACACGTGGGCAAATGTTTGTCGAGATCAAAAGTTACAGCACCGAAGTGGTGTAAATCAGTCCCTTTGCATCACTGAAGGGTTCTATTAAAATTCATATTTACCAGGTTTATGTGCCCACTTTAGAAGTTGACACATTCTTTACATTTATATGAGGGCCTTTGAAATCGTGGATGTGGTTCATAAACATGCTTGCATTCGCCTTCGCCACGTGACAGTTTGGTTATATAGTTAGCTCTTGTGCAGGGGAGCATGTAGGGAGGGCAGCAGTCTTGATGCGCCACCTAGTGGTGGCTCCAATTTACAATAGGCCCGAAAATGTGTCTTTTGATTCCATGCATGGGGAAGGCTCCAGAGACAAAATAGCATCTTGCTTGGAGTGCTCAAAATCCTCTCACCCTTCCCGATAATGTATATCTTACCTTTTGAGCTGGGGTTACGAACCCACTGAATAGTAATACCCAGACTCGTTTTCAAACCATGCAAAATGAATACGAATGAAAAAAATATACTGATAATGAGTTTAAGTAGAAACTTGTTTGCTTATTTATTAGTCATTGGCAGGGCAGGTCTGGGTGTTTTGCCAGCCCCCGCACGGTGTTGGTGTTACATTTTGTATCTTTTTAAAAACATCAGTTGAGTGTAAGTGTGAAACACTTGCTGGCCCCGGAAGGCTGGAAACAAGAATGAGTGGATTTTGCTGGCTTGCTGCTTTTGTTACTGGGGGGGGGGCGATATTGCAGTACGGTTGCAAAACCGGCCCCAGTAACAAAACCAGCCCCACCCTTACAGCCTTCTGGGAAAACGCCCGATGCCCCGGAATGGCCAGTCCGGCCCTAATCATTGATCATTCCAAAAGTCCTAACACGGTCTTAACGATAAGCCCAGACCTCCTCCTTACGATCACCCACTTGCCTCACTCTACCCCATAGATACTACCGGCGGAAAACACAAATGCACAATTTCAATGTGGAACGCTTATTTTCTGCTTTTGTTGCTCTGTCAGTGATGTAGAGATATGGCATGCTCACTTTATATTTGTGTGCTTGCATTCTGAGGGTGCCCTGACTGTGAAGTGGAAAAAGCACCTGAAAGAACTACATAGACTGAGGGCTACATTTTAAGAAACTTTGGTATTTATTGTTTTCTACAAATTCTTTACTTACCCTATAAAATTGTTTGTAATTGGTATTACCATGTTTTCTGCAAGCTAATGTTGGATTTTTTGACTTGGGTGAAGAATATCGATCTATGTAATGGGCATTTCTTAATTTTTGTTTGATGATCACACAACTGTTGTGTGGGTTTCTTGGTGCTGGCTGCTCAAAAACAGCAAATGGCTAACAGATCTTACCACCAACAGTACACAACAAAATCCTACATGAAATCTCTGGCCTGGCAGGTTAAGTAAAAACAGGTCTTCACTTTTTAGAAGATAGCCATCTGGTTTGATATTTCTGCAAGAAAACTTGAACAGAGGTCCATAATATAGCTTCCTGCACGCAAGCTACACGTCAGCAGCGCACTGTCACCAATGCCCCCGCTTGATGAGCAAAGCCTGTAGAAAGGCAGCTTCTTTGCACATCACACAATGTGTTATACAAAAAGGCAGGCACGGTGTCACAGGGAGTTTTATGTATGATATAAAGTGCCTTGAATTGTATTCTGTGGCAAAAGAAGGGCATTAAGTGCTGGGACAGACTGAGGCACTTTCAAATCAGTGGCTGTGAGACTCCATGCTTATCTGGCACTTCACCCATGCATGATGAAATACAAGGGTACCATGGGTTCTAATGGAATGGAAGAAGACCCCACCCTTCCCCAAATCTGGTTGGTTAGTGTAAGAGAGGTATAGGAGGAATGCAGCGGATCCCTCTCTGGGCACTCCTTTGGGTAACTTTTGCTACTTTTTGGAAATTTGTGACTGTGTTTAGCCAGCAGTGTTGAGTGCCAGAACACAATATGATCACAGAAGGAATTGACCAATCTTTTTCATGGGTTTATTGTAAAATGACACACTAATCCCTGAATTTTAGTAGAATGGTCATGAGAGTTCAGCAGGCAAAAAAGCCTTAAGTGTAGGCCAATGAGTTGTGTGTTTGTGTGTGAATGTGCAATCTACAGGGCTGTGAGTACGTGGAGCGTGAGCGGTGTGCGTGCATAGTAGCGAAGGGAACTCCAAAGGTGTTTCAAAAGGGGTCATCTTGTAGGGATGCGAAGGGGGGCAGTTGAAGAGCATCTGTGATACCTGAAAACTGTTGCTGTGACGCAGGCTTACTCCTTGAGAATAAAGTAGCTTTCCTAATGGCCGACTCCTGTGTATTATTACACACGGCAACACTAACCTACCCCATAATTCGCTACCTACTGCAAGGGAAAGCGATGGCAGCACTCATTGGCACGTCAAAAGGTGCTACGCAGACCTTCTGCCTCTTGGTTTGCTGATTCACTTCTGCAGCTGTAGAATGCCAGTTGCACTGAAAGTCAAGAAACCCCGTCACTCTAGTGAGTGGGTTCATTATTACAATATTGTAAGTGTTCATTTATGCACTATTTTTAACATACCATTGCTTGGACCAGGACTCTTTTTGTTGAAGCAGCTTGTCTTCAGCACACCGACCACCTGTACCGAGCATCAGTGCTTGAAATGGAAAAATAGAAGTGCTTGTTTGTGAGAAGTGCTGGTACTCTCTAATGAAAAGTATTACGTTTTTCTTGAGAAGAGCAGGTACTCTCCCTCGCAAAATAAAAAAGTGCTGGTACTCAGTACTGGATAGTACCGGCCCATTTAAAGCACTGTCGAGCATACAGATGTAGTTCACGCATGTACAATGAAATGCCTATATATTCATGTCCCCGCCTTCTTGCAGCGCTATAGCAAGGATAGATGAAAATGCACGTTCCCGAACTATTCTAAAAACTGGAGTTAGAATAGTAAATTATTCTCGCTTTAAATATTTGGCATATTTCTATGCCACCTTTCTGCTTCCGGTGTAGCATCGAAATATGGCTACTTCCGGGAGGCACAGAACTACAGGGATGCGCATCCCTTAATTACTGTACTTGTTTCTTCTGTGTACATTCGCACGAGACTCACCAGGAGGTGGAGTTTATGTGAAACCAACGCTCGATGGGAGCGACATATTTATGTCCCGACGGACGCGCACAGACAGGAACTGGTTAAATATGGCGCGCGGCCTGTGTTGGTTTCTGCTTCACGGTTTGTCCGAAATGCACCGACTCAGGCCTCTCGTTATTGGTATTCACGAGCCATCCATCCCTCCGGCGACCAGCAACCCGTTGCATTAGTCTGTAATCTTTGCACAAAAGAAGCGCCGTGTGGTCATTTTAAACTCATTTCGTGTAATCTTCCTCGAGCACAGACACACACTCGGACGCACACTTCCCAGCAGCCAATCCAGCTCGCCCCATCTCCACAGAAATTGAAATCCGACTGAAGTTTAAAAAATGTACCCATTATCACCACCCAGATAACTGTTTATCTAACCAACGCCAGGCTGGAAATGTTTTATCCCCTCAGGGACAATACGAAGTATACTTAATGTGCTTTTCTGCAGTAAATGTGTTCATTTGTGTCACCGTTGAGCAGGCAGCACCTGCAGTCTAAAATGAAGATAATTGGCCGTGTAGCAAGCATGCTGTGGCCCTATAACAGGGGCTGCTTTATGAACAGACAGGAAATGACAAAAAACAAACAAAGGACACCGGATTTAAAGTCAAGCCAACACCCTAACAGGGAGAGCCAAGCCAAACCCCAGGCAAGGGTCGGATCAGATCCTAGAGCCAGTGTAGGAGCCGAGCCCTGAAAGTGTTTCCTATGGGAATCATACAACAAAAACACGTAAAATAGGATAAAGTGTCTTCAAAGTAAATAAAAGTGTTTTTTTTAACATGTAGAGCCTTTGACGTTAGTGCGTTTCATTATAGCCTTGTACTGAGAAATACTTAATAAACCTGATAGTTTTTAAACATGCGCCATTAGTGAACTCCGAGGCAAGGCGATTTTCATGTAATCCCCCTGCTCAGATTATTATAGAGCAATATTCTACCCAGTTAAATAAAGCACCATAGTTCTTGTACAACTGGTATTCGGAACCCACATATTTGAAAGTGCTTTCATATGCGATAATGAGGAAAAAATAATTTTACTGAAATCAAATATTTGTATAAGATCACACAGTTTAAGTGGGGAAGGCGTAATTATCCAGTTTTTCTGATTTCGCTTAGTACAAATAAGCCAGTAAATGGGTCTCTATTAGTGTTTCTTTATGTTAAGGCTCTGTTTTTACCTCTTAGTGCATTGTTCTGCATTTTTTCCATAGCATAAACTCGATCCAAATGCATTGGAGCACTTTACAGGAGCACCAGTTATATTACACAAGATCATATTCATTTTTTTATAGGCATGGGTAGATTAAGTTATCTGTCCAGAATCAGAAGCTGTTGAGCTGATGCAGAACTCGAACCTGGTTCCCCAGTTCCAAAGCCAGCAGCTCTGACTGTAACGCCACCTCCTGGGTGCGGGGAGGTAGGCAGAAGCTACATGAAAACTCGTCTCCCTACGGGCTTGAGGTTTCCACAGGGTTGTGAACTGAGCCAGAGCATGGTTCGAGCTTTCATTGGCTGGCCGACATCTATTAATCTGCTGTGTTTTAAAAACACGTTCTCTGTCTGTTGCTTAATCCTAACTATGAGAACGATAATCTGAAAGACTCTGTATGCAAAAAGTAGGTAGCCATCTACCAGGAAACACCCATTACAACGCGGTCATTACCACACGACTGTTACCACAGAGTCTTTACCACGCATACACCTTTACCACGCACGCTTTGACAACAAATTTCGTTGTAAAGGCATGAATAGAAAAGGCATACCCGTGGTAAATACCCCCACCCCCCCCAAACAAAACAGCAATGTCTTTCTGTACCCCTGGGAGGGGCAGAAGGGGGCAATAGTCCCCATCTGCACCCAGGTGCGCAGAAAGTCCTCTAGAAACGAGGGATTTAAAAAAAATAATCGGGGTGGGGGCTTCCAAGAATAGGTATTTTTTAATGCCCCCACACCCCTCCCAAAAAAACTTGACACAGTCTTTCTACCCCCCCGGTGCAAATGGGGGCCATAGGACCACTTGGGAAGGGGGGGGGCAGAAAACCAGGGATTTATTTTGGTAATGTAGGGGTTGGGGTTGCCCAAAATGGGCATGCAATACCCCCACCCCCCCAAATAAATGGGGACACTCTTATTAACTCCAACCTGCCCCCTTAGGCGGGGAGGACACCCAATAGACACCAGGGAAGCATTGTTTTTAAATAGAGGGTTGGGGACTGGCCACCACCATGGGCATGGTTATGCCCTCCACCCAACTGAAGTGTGCAGCATTCTTTCTGCCCTCATGCGAATGAAAGCATCTCATCCCAATGGCAAGCAAGAGGACATTTGACTCTTTTGGATTTTGATTTTACATTGGAGCAAGACAGCTCAACTTACTCCCAATATCATCCCCCTTGCAATGGTAAGCTGCTGCACATTTTGGACTTGGGTACGCTGCCGACTGGTAAAAAGCCTAACCAGAACCAGACACTTCTGAAAACTAAACATCTGGGGGAGTCCAGTGTAGTGTGCTTCACATGTTCCCCATACCATTTTCTTACCCACAATGCCCTGCAAACCTCCAGCTTTGCTTGAAATCACACATTATCCCTACATTTCTGTAGTGGAAACTTCCGTAATCTGCAGCAATCCACACAATTCCTACCACTTAGCATTGCCCCATCCGTACTGATAAAAACTCTGCCCTACTTGTGTGGGTGCCCAGAGCAGAGTCAACGTAAAAACATACAAAAAGTAAATCTGCCCTTTTGGATCCGCCTTGGTTTCTCCTCAATTTCTACACCCTTTTGGCCCTTCCCTGTAGCAGGCACTTGGCACACCTACACTAGTGAGGTGTCATTTTTATCGAGAGACAGAGGGGAACACTGGGTGGTAGGCAATTTGTGTCTTTCCTCATTTTCCAGAACTTTCCATCACAGAAATGTGAGGAAAATATGTTTTTTAGACAAAGTTTGAGGTTTACAAGGGATTCTGGACAAAATAACCTGGTGAGAGCCACACAGTTCACCCCATCCTGGATTCCCCAAGGAGTCTAGGTTTTAAAAATGTACAGTTTTGCTAGGTTTCCCTAGGTGCCAGCTGAGGTAGAGTCCAAAACTGACAGCTATTGACTTTGCAAAAGACAGGTCAGTTTTCAGCGGAAAAATTGGATGTACCCATGTTGTGTTTTGGGCTTTTCCTATCGCAGGGACTAGGCCTACCCACACAAGTGAGGTATCATTTTTAGCAGGAGACTTGGAGAAACACAGAGTAGTAGAACAAGTGTTATTATTACCAATTGTCTTTCTCTGCGTTTGCGCCGTCCAAATATAAGGCAGTGTGTAAGAAAGAAGACATTTTGACAAATGATCTGTAATTCACATGCTAGCATGGGTACCCCCAAATTCAGAGATGTGCAAATAACCACTGCTTTGAAACTCCATATCTTGTTCCCATTTTGGAAATAGATAGATTTCCTCAATACCTATTTTTCACTCTTTATATTTTACCAAATTAATTACTGTATACCTGGTACCCAAGAAAAAAACACTGTAAGGTGCAGCTCATTTATTGTCTCTGGGTACCTTGGGTTCTTTGTGAACCTAGAAGCCCTGTATATCTCCACAGAAGTGTCCAGCAAGCATAACAGTATATTGCTTTTGAAAATCTGTCATAGCTGGAACAAGATACAGATGGAAACTTGGACAGAAAGGACTGTTTTTTTCAACTCAGTTTCAGTATTTTTTTTTATTTCAACTGCTACTTACATTGGGAAAACCTTGAAAGATCTGCACAAATGACCCCTTGCTGAATTCAGAATGTTATCTACTTTTCAGAAATGAATAGCTTTCTAGGATCCACCATTGGTTTCAAATCCATTTCTACCACTAACTGGAAAGAGGTTGAAAGCACAAAAATTAGAAAATATGGGCTATGGCTTAGTAAAATGCCAAAACGATGTTGAAAAATATGGTTTTCTGATTCAAGTCTGCCTGTTCCTGAAAGCTTGGAAGATGGTGATTTTAGCTCTCAAACCCTTCGTTGATGCCATTTGCAGGGAAAAAACAGATACTTTCTTCTGCAGCACATCTTTACCAAAACCCCCCAAATTTAGCTGTATTTTGGCTACTTTCTCAGTTCCATCTAGGGAATAATCAAACCTTGGATACCCTTAGAGTTCCCAGGATGTTGTGAAAAAAAAGGGCACACATTTGGCATGGATAGCTAATGTGGACAAAAAGTTATGGGGGCCTAAGCACATACTACCCCAAACAGCCCAAAAAAAGCTTAGCATGGGTGTGGGCGGAGTTTAGTCTTAGCAGCGAAAGGGTTAACATATCTATGTCAAACCTTATCCAAGTTTTATGTATATGTAATTTAATTTTTTAAAAACATTATATCCAATGTATTTATATTTCCCAAATGTTGAAATAAGTTATTTTAGTTTAACATTAGTTTCCACTGGCTTTTATTTTAAGCTATATTCTCCATTATTTTCAATGGGAGGGTGTTGAAGTTCCAGTGGTTGTCGATGTGTTGTGTCGGACTTACTCTAGCTCTGATCTCTATCACGTGTACAGCTGGTTTGGCTCATTTTTGGGCAAAAGCCTACGCTTACACTTATGTTGATGGGTGCATGTTCCTCCCTAGACCCCTCCTTACCCTTCCTTACCCCCTGCTTCCTCCTCCCTAAACACCTTCCATTTAGTCATAAATATTCCCCATTTTCTAGTCACTCCATTGTCCCACCCATACGTACCCTTAAAGCGTAAACCTACGTGTGCAAATCTCTACACATAAAAGATAGGAGCGGTGAAGACCTTCTCACTTGGTGAGTAGCATTTTGTAGTACAATAGTATTTCTATTGAATAGGCTCCAATGTTATTTTAGATGTTTTCCACATAAAATGTCTTCCGTTTTATTTCCAGGTAATTGGGAACTTAAGGGTCTGATGTAGAAACTCCTTTGTGGTTGCAAAGGCTGTGATTTGCAAAGTCACAGCATTTGCAACTGCAAAAGAATGAGCCTCAATGTACTGAAAGTACTTTGCAAGTCACAAAAGTCTTTCCGAGTCATGAAGTGCCTTCCATGATTCATTCTCAATCACAAAGAAAATGAGACATGGAAGGGATGTCTGTCACTCCATGTTGCAGTAAGCAAGTCATTGAATATCGGTGCCAGACAAAGGTGCTAGTTCATTTGTAAAGTGGAAAAACTCAATGTGGGATAGCTTCCAGCTTGTGAGTGGTAACTGCCAGCCTCGGGGAGAGCAGACAGGGAGAGGCGCTTCGGACCTCTGTTTTTGGAACATGGGGTGAGAACATGCAGCAAAGCTTTAAGACTTATTTTCACTGCAGTGGTCCCCATGGAACTAGCCTGTTTTGGAAAAAAAAATATAAGCTGGGCTTAGCCTTACACCAGACAAGGACCCAAATTAGCATGGGTACTCACGGAGGGAGGGGGCCCTTAAAGAAACGGCTCTGACTAAATGGATCCTGCCACCCAAGCTATCTTTCTAGCCCACTTAACGGCTCTGGATGACGGGCTGAGAGAGGTAATCTATGCATAGCAGCTTCCTGGCTAGTACGCATCTTGGTGAGTTGGTCCCGGGGAATGTTGGATATGGGACTAGGTCAACAGGTGAACAATTAGTTGGTGCCCGCAGAAGGTGGCATAATGGGTACTTATTTGTGTAACAGCGGGTGTGTATCAGCTGGGGATCCCAGGGTGGGACTCTCTTCTGGGTTTTATTGTATTTTACTGCACTTAGATAGAAGGTGCTAGGATCAGGCACCATTATAGGCGCTAGACTGGAGCATGCTGCTTAAGAGCTTTGGCATTTGAAGGATGTTTCTTGCCATTTACTTTGTTTCCTTTAAATTTATTTTAATATAACAATTTTAATTAATCATGCAATAAAGATTCATTCATTCACTGCAGCCCATTCTGCGCACCCTCCACATGCCGTTCCCTACATGACTATTTGTGTCATTAAAAGCAGCGTGTGTCCCATAGGGGACAGGGGCTGCTTAAAGATCAAGTCGATATGCAGGCAGTGCGAATGCAGAGATAGAAGGTTTCTGTCCTTTGAAAGCTTCCATCTCTGCATTTGGAGAAGTGTGGGGTGTTTTTTGAAGCCTCCTGTGACTGGGCATTTTGTTATGTAGTTAAGTACATCAATAATATTGAAAAATGTATGGCAGGATGCAAACCATTCACTGAGCAAAAACACTGACTGGTTGGCGACCTGCCCTTTGCACATCATGCCTGAATTCTCCCAGTTTCATTCTCAAATATCCCTTCTAGCAGTGATGCAGCAAGTGTGCTAAGTGGCCCATTATAAGCAAGAAAAATGCCCCTGCACTGTTGTCCCCTGAGGCCTTGGGCTGTGGTGCAACTGCAGCACCATTGATACCGTCTAGATAGTTGTCATGTATGAGCGTTGCAACAATGGCGTACGTGGGGAGTATGTTTTGACTTGTAAGACCTTCCCCGCTACAAACTCTGCGTCCCTCCCAGCAACTACACCTTCATAACCCTCGCTCCCTGACTTTTTCTAATGTGTTGTTTCACCACTTCCAAACCCGTAGCCACTGTACCTCTGCCAGGGCATCGCTCAATGAGGGGGTCTCCATTTGCCTTCTGGGGTACAGCCACAGTTAAACAGCCAAGCGAGATGCAACATGGTGGCAGGCAAAGACGGGGGGAGTGAAAACGGCATGGCATCCTTTCTGCCGCATACTCCCTGTTTCGAAGGACTTGGGTGGCATTATAACCTGCTGCATTCGCTTCAGTGTTTAACCCTGCTCACTTTGCAGTGGTTTTATACCTGATTGATTGTGAACAGTTCTCTCAAAACATCGGATTGCTGTTGCTTTGTGTATAGAATTTGTATTTTGCCTTTTACTCCTGACGAGGTCTCCAAGCGCTTTTGTGTGGTCAAGTAGGTTTCAGCTCTGTTGTGCAAGATTGGTAGAGCGTGGGCTCATAGAGTTGATTATGGGGGAAGTTTTTGGGTGTTGTGTGTAAGGATTTCCAGTCATGTCAAACTTGTGGCTGTACTTAACCATGACGCAGGGAAGAGAGTTATAAGTGAGATAGTTGCTCTTGCATATATTTATATTTGGGTGAGTGGATGGATACGCAGTTCTACTGATGCTTGTGCTTGGTTGGTAAGGTGTGCCTTTGCTGTCTAGCGTCACTGAGAAGATAAGTGGCTAGACTTCAACTGTACGTGGATATTGTATCTGTTAGAACTGCATACCCTCTGATATTGGTCTTGATAGTCGGGTCAACAGATCACAAGCTGTTGCAATAGGGTTTGTGTCATGTTCACAGAGTGGACACATTTGGACAATGGAGGATATCTTGGCACTAGGACACTGCAGAGGGGATGCACTTCTCCAGGTGAGCTTACAGACCAAAACACCTCTTATTCTTGGAAATTGATACAAGCAATTATTGGCCGAAATTAGATGGGCTTCGTTGTGTTGTATAGGGTCAATACAAATGTCATATATAAATGTCAAATTGATTAGGTATGTTGTTGCAAGAAAACACCACAAAAAAAATGTTGGACGGTGTGTTGAAACTTTTCAAATACTCACTCCTAGTCACAGATCTGGGTTGAATCCATTTTTCTTTAGCTTATCATGCCACCCCAGTTTGGACCAAGCCATATGCAAATCAGTCTTGATCCTCCTCCCTATGGGAACAGTACAGCCCAAACTGCCTGGCCAGATTCTCCCTGGACTGGAAACAAGCATCCTGGGACTGGTTTCAGGGTATCATCCCTCATCAGCCAGGCTAGCTCGAATCCAGTGGTGCAGCGGCAAGGGACCCACGTCTGGGCATACCTTAGCCACTTAGACCGCAGATAGCAACACCACAAAATGAAGTGATTGGCGGAGTGTTGAAACTTTTCAAACACTCACCCCCACTGACAGATCTGGGTTTATTCCATCATTATTTTGTTCACCAAGTCAATCCAGTTTGGACCCAGCCATATGCAAATCAGTCTTGAACCTGCTCCTCATGGGGACAGTCCAGCCCGAACTGCCAAGCCAGGCACTCCCTGGACTGGAAACAAGCATCCTGGGACTGGTTTTGGGGTATCACCCCTCATCAGCCAGGCTAGCTTGAATCCAGTAGCTCAGCGAGCAAGGGACCCACGTCTGGGCATACCCTAGCTCGACTTAGTTATGGCTGGGTCCAAACTGGGGTGGCGTGGTGAGCAAAAGAACAATGGATTTAACCCAGATCTGTGACTGGGGGTGAGTGTTTGAAAAGTTACAGCAAGCAATCCATCATCGTTTTGTGTTGCAAAAATCACCCTAAGTGACCAGGGTATGCCCAGATGTGGGTCACTTGCTCACTGTGACACAAACGGGAAAGAAGGAGGAAGAGAGAGACTGAAAAAAGACCACAAATGGCAAAGACAGGAGCTGACTTGGAGTGTTCAAAGGTGGATTCAGGACTATATAGCCTTGGTATTTGGCACACTAATATTTAATAGTGCTGGGCATGAGCCTCTGAGCAGCACTTTAGGCCCAGGTCTTTACTTTACAAATGAAGCCCTGCTTGGGAGGTATTCTGAAAAAATAGCGTGACTTTTACTCTAATTCCCTGGCACACAATGCATAACTCTCGATAGAGGAATCTCTGCAGAATAGATAGCCAGTGTGACAAGAGCAGAGCATAACAGAAAGCATTACAACACATACGGCTCATAACAGTGAGTAACAATAATAGATGAAGCAATAGATAATTTGGTAGACCAAGATAGGAACTGCTTGTGTAGTTCAACCCACAATGTTCTAAAGTCAGGACCACCTGCACTCTACAGGGGAACTTGTGGAGCATGAGTACTTTTCTAATTGACTTAAGATTGACGAATCTTAGCTTCAGTACATTGGCAAGTTACTGGTCCACGGTCAAGTTGGAGGCCAGTATACTCTAGCATTCCTAATTTGTTGCATTGGCTCTAGGTGGGCAATGCATGATTGCAGCCTGATTCCAGCAGGCCAAGCATCAGCAGGGGGCTAACACAACTAGAAGCTCTTTTCTTTGCATAATTAATTTTAATGGCAGTTGGACACCTACAGGTGGACCAGTTAAGGTAAGAAGCTGTGCTACTGATTTAAACTGATTATCAGGGCTGAGGGCTGAGAAGGATTTCTATTGACAGAAATACCTACATCAGCTTTAGTGAGGAGTTTGTTGATGTTGGAGAATGATGAGCCTGTGATAACGTGTGCATGTTGATTTGAACTCATGTGGTTCAGGAATGTATGACTGACATTGATGTTTGGAGAATGGTGCAAAATATGACCAATGCATGTATAACCTACTTTGGTGTAGATGTCTGAGATCAAGGACCAGGTCTTGTGTGTGACCACCAATGTTTGCACCTGGGGTTATGTAGGATGAGCATTAAGTAGATCTGGGTCACCAGTGGGACTAGCAGGGGCCCGTGTCACCTGGAGAGTGGTATAAATGAGATTTTTCCATTTGTTTCACTGTTGTGTTCACGCAAGGAGAGGAATCATCTTAGTATGCTCAGGCCTGGGACTTTATGCTTGAAGCAAGCTGCCCATGACTGTCTGGAATTACCCAAAGGGTGGATTTAAAACGTTTTGATGTACTGTGCTAGTGGTCTTCAGGCTGTGAGCACTATCTCTATGTTTTGGTCACCCTGACTTATCTTTCATCATAAAACTTTGAATCGGAGCCCTACAAAGTAAGGTAGAAAAGACACAAAGAGCAGGAAAGAGATAAGAAAACCGTCACACGGGGAGAAATCAGGGACGAAAGAATACCTGCAAAAAAGAGGTAAAGAAACAGGAAATGTAGGGTGGTAGAGGAAAGAGGCATGAGGTGGGAATAAGACTAAGAAATGTTAACATGTTGAAACCTTAGCATTTCCTAGCACTGGAATTGAGCTCCTAAATGAAACTTTGAGACCTTATTCCTAATTTTTGAAAAACAATCACTGACAGCAGAATAGAGGAATGCAAACTTTACCTCCCTCCGTTTTCTGTGTCCTCTTCCAAGCTGATTCGTCTATCACATGTGAGAGAATTGGGTGATGGTGGCTGTAGGGAGACATAGTGGGGGCCATTAGTGATGCAGAATGGAGCCAGAGGCAACCCGGTTGTCTATAGTTAAGAATCCGATAACTAAATTAACATAGAGCTCAAACAATCACCAGATGAGATCAGGCCTCCAAGGCGTGTTGCCTACTTTGATTGTGATTAGAGACACTGAGGGGAGAAAAAAACGATGGAGCTGTGGGAAGAGAAACAAATGCAACACGTGAGCATTAAATGAAAGAAGGAAGAGGGATTGAAGGAGAGATGGACGAATGGAGAGAAAGGAACGGCTGGGTGGATGGAGATTTGGATAGCTAACAGAGGTGGATGGAAGGATGAAGGGATGATGGGTAGAATAGAAGTGGCTGACTGGGTGAAATGATTGAGAGAAAGACAGAATTGTGGGAAGAAGAATGAATTGAAGTATGGATGATGGATGGATGAGAAGGTTGATGGTTGGATGAGAGAACTATAGATGATGGATTGACAGAGAGAAGGATTGTTGGATAGAAGTAAGGATGAATAGATGGAGGGTTGGCCATTGAGAAGGAAGGATGAAGAAGAGATGAATGCATATGGCTTTGGGAGAATGAAGGGAATGATGGGCGGGTGAAGAGAAGGAAGAATAAATGAGCAGAGAAGAACAGAGGGAAGGAAGGATCAAATCCACTCACAATATATAGCATCAACTGAGCTAGCCCTGGCCTTGCTTGCCTCTCTGTCACTGATTGTCGTATGGGACAGGGTTCAAGGTGGGGGTAGTTTATTTTTCTGAGCACTCCCTTGGTCGCAACACCTCGTCATGTTGAGCCGCACAGAACTCCACTTTAAACTGTCTTGGCACATAATATTCTTTTTAACAAGGTGCAAAAGGATAATCATTTGCCTGCTCAGATAATTTGTTAGAAGGACGTGTACTCATTAACTGAATCTCCTCATTAAAATCAGATCCTTTTTTCCCTCTTTTCTTGCATGTAGCTCATAAATTGTACAGATTCGTCGTCACGGGTCATTGGCCGGTTATGGAAGCGCGGGTGGCCCTGAATAAATGATGCTGAACAGAATTAGGTACAATGGGCTTCCTTCCCAAGATTGTTTAATTAGATCTGATCCGACTGCTAAAAGAAGCAAATTATCTGATCTGATGAAATTCGTTTTCCAAAGGACATTGAATGCATCCTGCGTGGTCACGAGTGTAGTGTGTGTGAGTGTTTGCTAGTGTAGGTGTGTGTCGATGCATACTTATGTCAGCCATGTGTTTGTGCATGTGTGTACATGACTGTTATGTGCAGGGTGATGCTTTCTTTGATGCGTAAATGAAATAGGGTATTTGTGTCAGTATTTTATCTATGTTTGAGCATGTCCTGAGCCACCAGTATGCAGACGTCACCAATGGTAGTTATCGGAAAGGATGCTGTTGAAATTATTAGAAGGCTGTTTATATTCTCTAGAAACATGAATTACCGAGTCAGTACGAGAGAAAGACCCAGTTATTGGGAATACCATATCATTCAGTGTGTGAGTAACACGCATCTCAATTCTGGCCATAAGAAAAAGGCCAGTGCTTCCAAAATTTTAGCCTGCAACCTCCTCATCAGGTTTTGGAGTAGGTGTAATTGCTTGATTTGGTGGGATGTGCAGGCTTGCATTCGCAATTGCCACACTGTGGATATGTACACGTGTGGTGCTAAAAGTGGAAAATAACGTTGTTAGTCTTTGCATAAGTCAAGGCAAAAAAGTAGCTATGACGGTGAGTGTGTGGATTGGTGTAGAACTGTCTGAACTACCATACTTATGGGTGCCTGCCTGGATTTCCAATCTGGCCTTGCCTATGCCATCTGGGATGCACCGTGAATATTTGTGAATGACCATCAGCAACTAACTTCTTATTAAACCGCTCCGAAAATTGAACCAACATAAGGGCCGATGTATTGGACCAGTATATGTCTGCCAAAGCCAATTTGATCTCTACTTAATCCTTACACCTGGTATAATATCTATATTGTCCTTGGTTTACTGAAACACAGTAAAACGATGCTAACCTCGGTATTGCAGAGTGCTACATTTAATGCAGACCCATTGATTGACACAGTACATTGACGCAGATGTACTGCTCACAGATGCCCAAAAGAACTGCTCTTGCTCCAGCCTTTTCTGTAGCTCCCATGACGCCTTACAGCAGCTGCTGGCAACAAAGCCACCTCACGAAATAGTCTGAGGTGACAAGCAGAAATGATACCACTTTTCTTCATTAGGCGTACCACAGGGCTGCAGGTCAGTACATGTTATCCATCATCTGAAGGTTCTAAAAAGGCTTCCCTGAGGACATTATTGGAGGGTCATGAAAAGTAATTTACACAATCAACTTAGCGTGTAATTTGTGTGGGTGATGTACCTCCATGAATCTCCTTTCTAAATACCATCCTGGTCCTCGTGAAACTTCAGAATGAGGAATAGAAAGAATACATCTTCATAAGCTGGTGGGGTGTGCACTGACCTCTTCCTGGGCACTGACGGTCTAATTTGCAGGCTAACGCCACAATGTCTGCTGAATGGAAGCATTTGCGTACCTAAAGACCTAAGATTTGTGGCATGCCTATCACAATGTTACTATTATGATGTGGTCCTGTACTGCTATTAGGGACAGCCTTGCCACACATTACTGCCTATATAATTAGTCTATACAGATACAGTGGTTTATTGCCTTTGGTTTAAACAGCCTTTGCTTATGCCTTTTGAGTTGCAGGTGGGTGATAGTAAGTAGATTGCTCCCAGATGCAAACACTTGCTTTCTGCGGTTTATTTGTCCCACTGGCAGCAGGAATAGATTGGGGTTTTGTTTATCTTCTTTACTATTCAGGTGTTGAGTGAAAGGGAGAGGCCCATGGTTCCTTTGGCCAGTTTAACCGCTTTAGTGGCCGCCGCATGACACATGGAGCAATGCTTTGAGTTCAAACCTCATGTCCAAATGTTGCCTTGAAGTGAGCACAGCTCAGTCATTGAGCCCATTCTAATCCACATGGATTGTCACGCTACCTGACAATTCCTGCCAAGGAGCAAGAAAGTTCTCAAATATTCCTTTAGTCAGCGGGAAAAATAGCACTGTGATGCAACTGTGTAATCTATTCACCAAAACGTTGCTATCATCCGAGAACAAGTTCACTAGATAGTATGGGGGATGGCAAGTCTTTGCATACCATTAGAAAAGGGTGCATGGCTTTGACTTGGGCACCTTGGTGGCTACACATATATATGAAACAGTGAAAATGTATCAGAGCTACTGGTTCTTCAGCCTTTACTGAGTAACTCCAGATCTGTTTTTCATTAGTGCCTAGCAGCAATACTACTTTCATTAAATTCAGTTCCATCCATCCACTGGCAGTGGTACCACAGCCTTGGATTGAGCATGTCAACCTTGTGCAAACGAGGAAATAATAACAAAAGAAATACTTTTGAGGTCTCACTTCTTCTGTTTCTCAATTGGTGGCTTTTTGTATTGCTGCATTGGTGGCTCGTGGCCGTGCTACTGTTAAATCCGTTACCATGCATCCTTTGGAAGTTGTACCACAGCTTTGGATTGGGCATGTCTGCCTTGTACAAATGAGGAAGTAATAACAGGGAAATGCTCGTGAGCTCTCACTTCTGTTTCTCAATTGGTGGCTTTTCCCATTCCTGCCTTGGAGGCTAGTGTCAATGCTACTGTTGTTAGATTTGTTACCATGCATCCTTTCGTAATGGTACCGCAGCCATAGGTTGATTATGTCTGCCTTGTACAAATTAGGGAGCATTAACAGTGAAATACTCTTGAGCTCTCACTTCCTCTGTTTCTCAGTTGGTGGCTTTTCCCATTCCTGCTTTGACGTTCGTGGCAGTGCTACTGTTGTTAAATCCGTTACTGTGCAGCCATTGGCAGTGGCAGCGCAGCACTGGATTACACACCTCGGGCTTATTCAAATGAGGAAGCATTAACAGTTCAAGTGCGGTTGAGCTGTCACTTCTGTCTCTTACTTGGTGGCTCTTCCACTTCTTGCATTGGTGCCTAATGGCAGTGCTACTGCTGTTAAATCCGTTACTGTGCATCCATTGGCAGTGCAGCACTGGAGTATGCACCTCTAGATTGCACACATGAGGAAGCTTTAACAGTAAAGTATGGTTGATCCGCCACTTCTTTTGTCTCTTACTTGGTGGCTCTCCCCATTCCTGCATTGGTGCCTGGTGGCAGTGCTACTGTTGCAAAATCTCCTATTGCGCATCCATCAGTACTACCAGCACAGCACTGGGTTGCACACCCCTGGCTTGTGCAAATGAGGTATTAACAGTAGAAGTCCAGTAGAGCTGCCACTTCGTCGGTGTCTTACTTGGTGGCTCTTCCCATTCCTTTAGTGGTGCCAAGTGACATTGCTGTTGTCACTGAAGGCATTTCCATGCACCCACTGTTAGTGGGGTCAATGAACTGCAGAGATGTCACTTTGTCCAGTGTGGCGAGGTATGACGGGACCTTTGTTTCCAGGGCGTGTGCTCTTAAGTCTCCCTTCTTCACATTGACCCTGCATTCAACATCCTTCGTACCATGCCCTTGGTACGGTCAGAGAGCCTTTTCTAAACCCTGGAAGTAGTTTGAGCCAGTACACCACCCGTAGCGCTGTCCTACCTCTTCTCTTCCACCATCTTGCTTCCCTTCGTCACCTGAGGATGCTTCGCCTAAGAAATGACTGACATCACAAAATGAAAGTTGGTTGGTGCAGTTCCTACTCTTGCTTGTGCACTGATAGATGTGTCAGAAACAGCATACCCTTCTTTGCTAACTTTGCAAGCCTTGTCTATATGAAGAAATACAGTCATCCCGCGGAACAGCTGCAAATATCACTTACAACATGAATGCAGTAAGGCCCAGCAAAGAACCGGCATATCAAGCAATATAGGGATGCTTTCATGTGAAAAGAGTTCCAATCTACATGAACAACCAGCTGCTTTCACTGCTCTGAAAGTTATTTAACATCTGATTCTGGGCACAGTGCAAACGCACCATTTTATTCGTTCAGGGTGAAAAAAGAGACTGGAATAAAATAGATTAGTAGGTAGATAGAAAAATGCTTTATTTCGGCAGCCAGTGCCATAAACGTTTTGCATAACATCACAATACATAATTAAAACGTTTTAAAAGTAGAACTGGGATATATAAAAGCACACATATTAATGTTTTAGACAGCCGCCACACAATGTTATAAAAAATAAAAGCAACATCATACAAACTTCCATGAAAGTGCCAGAAAATATAAAAATAATGCAGAGAAAGTGCAATGTGAGTGAAGTTGTTCGACTAAACCGTTGTTTTGTAAAATACCCATCAGAAAAATGTGTGTATCGAATGATGTAGTCCTTTACCCATCCATTTTAATTCACAATGCAGCTTCTGAAGGTATGGGAGAATTTAGACTTCGCTTTGAATCGAAGTTGAATCTATACAGATCAAAACATTTAATGCCAAATTCTTAGATTGGCTCAATGCAAGTAATACACAACCATTAATCGCTTAAAAATTAAGGCTATACAAAATAAGAGTAATTTGCTTTTGCGTAATTATGCAACATTTCACAAAAATTGCACAAAAATATGCAAAATGCAAAACTGACATTTAGTGCTGAACTTAAGCACACAATACGACCTTGTGTAAATTTTGGACATGAGGACACAATTCTGTGCTAAACAAATATAGTGCAAAACACATAAGAGCCGCAAATAACAGACACTTAGCTTCTGGTCGTCGCACATTGCTCAAGTCCTCCTGTGATAAAATGATGCCACGAAAAATGGATTATGCCACATGTTGTAATGGTGTAGTTTTAGGAATTGTGCAAGATTACCCCGGCGTCACAGAAATTTCCACCACGCCTAATAAATATGTCAGGGGCTTGCCATGATGGCATCTTAATACTCAGTAAATCCTTGACTATGTTCCATGTTCTAAAAATTACACCCTATAGTAAACAGCATATATGCGTGTGTTGCAGTGCTGTATAGTTCAGAAGAGTGGTTTGGGCACATGTGTAGCTGTACTGACTAAAGGGGTAGTACTGTGATATAGGTTATGCGTTGAAAAGGAAATGGGGAATTCGTTCCCGAAATCTTTGCTTAATAAGTGAGTGCATAATGAATCACTTCTTGTCTGTGTTATGCAGTTTTTGTACATAGCTGTATTCACCAATTACTTGTGGCATAATAAATACCACCGTGTACCTAGTCCCTCAAGCTTCTCTGTGTCTTAAGTGTGCTGAGGCGGAGGGAGTCCCTCTCTTCAGAGTGTAGAAGTCCTGGAACTGAGATGCTCCCTTGTGTACGCCATCAGTGGATTGACTGCGCAATCCACCTCGGATGTACTGCAGTGACTCACTCCACGGTGAGGTCACAGACGTTAGATGTGTGTGGGTCAGTTAGGTGATACATGTGGAAACTTCTTCATGGCCACTCGTAGAGAGTGAGACCAGTCTCTGACATACCTGGCATGAATACCCATTTCGATGACGGCATAGTCACTCTGTGACAGGGGTAGTTGCAGTGCTAGGAACATTTCCATAAGGGTTTTCTTCATTGTAAAAATCACCATGTAATTTTCCTTGGCTTTCAGATCCAAGACCACCTTCGAGCCTTTTGAAATTGTTATGTTTATTAGTTATTCTCTTCTGATATGTGAATTCTCTGTTGAACATTTTCCTCAGGAACGTTTTGACTTTTTGTTTATATGGTGCCTTGTTACTATGGCCCTCAAATGTGTTTGAAACCCGGGTAGTTTAAACTACAGAAGACATATGACTAGAAGGCTTATTTGTAGAGCCTGGCCTGCACTTGGCTCCTGAGGTCTGAATGGTTTTCAGTACGACATGGCCATGTAGTCCAAACGCATTCGCCTCGGTCACGCTGGCCCTCAGCCAAGCATCATTTGCTAGGTCACTTGTGCAGGGCCAGCCTTAATTTCCTCTCAGTTCTGCTCTAGATCAGCCCCCAGGAATTCCACCCCCTGCTTTCTACACTTCAGGACATTTTCTGTAAACACGTTAATGATGCGGTCTGCCCTATCAGTCCGGTAGCTATCTTTGAATCTTGCGGCGCTTTTAATCTAAAGTGGAGGAAGTTAAGTGTAGCATAGTTTTGCATTTTTACTTCCTCTGTCGGTCTCTCTCTCGCTCGTGCTCTCTTTCCGTCTCGCTCGTCGCCCTCTCTCCCCTCTAACTCTGCTCACTCACAACCCCTAGAACGAATGTGTGCCCAAAGGTGAACTGTAGAGACTGTCGCGTGCTGGTCTGTCCCTGCAGCAAGAGCTGCGTCACTTCTGGTTGGCGCGCGCCACTGTTGTCAAGGGACCAGCAGCCATCTGGGGGATGAACGGAATCTGTCTCAACGGTGCTGCCCAACAACATATCCATTCCATTGCGTGCTCTACGCAGACAGCGCTTTTAATGATCCAATCTATATAGGTGACGTCGTAAACGGCAAAAGCCTCTCAGTTTTTGACTTTCCAAAATGTATGTAATGCCTCTTAAAAAGATCAGTCCGGCAGGGAGACGGTGGTTGCTATCTGGAGGCTGAATAAAACATCATTTTGGTGAAACAATTTTCAGAAAACCTTTCAAAAGAAGGTAGTAAATGAAGCCACTTGTGAACATCTGAGTTTTAAGCTTTCCTGCGGTTGCTGTGACACATGATATTTGTGGAAGTAAAGGTATGTATTTTTGTAACAAAGATTTTTAAAAGACTTTTGACCTGATTAGAGTGTGGCGGACAGGCATTTAATCACAAATGCAAGAGGTACCCTGCCCGCCAGACAATCAGTCCGCCGGCCCCATTTATGTATTTAGTCGAAGAAGATTCCTTTGGCTCCATCAATGGAATACGTCGCCCAGTGGCCCGGTGGAGTAGGGGATGTTGGACGAAGAATAAATAATACACCGCCCACCCTATTTAGGGTGGCCGCTGTAATGTCTGTTTTTTTCCTGTCTGAAAATCTGTGACCCTCACACCCTGGGTGAAAACTGGGAGGGTGTGGGACCCACTTTCTTTTTGGCTTTGGTAAGAAAAACCTGCTGCTTTGAGAGTTTGTTTTTGAAAAACAAAACAAGTTAAAGGTTTGCAGAATAACTGTCAAAACTGATGGTGGTCGTCCACCAAACTTTTAGTACGTTCAAGGAAACTCCCATGGCAGTGTTTACCTTCATTGTACCGAGATGGACACAGTGCATCTCTAAATTTGGTGGGTGGTAGCTCATCTGGGGGATGAAGATAATGTTATCACTACCCTGATGCACTGCACTCTGGACTTTACTCTTCCAGCAAAACTCTGCATCAGGCCCTTTGTTGGGACATTGGGGCACTATGTTTGGACAAAGAAGATGGGTGGGACCAACAAGTTCTGGACATTTAGACATTTTAGTCATTGGAAAGCAGGAGAAACCAGTCCGCAGTCAGAGAGAACACCAGCTGAAAACATTTTATTTAGCAATACAGGTGTTGATTATAGAGCCTACTCTGTACCGTGTTTTAAGGGTTGATACCTCGCACTCTATACTCAGGACACCATGATTCCTGCCCACGCTTTCCTACTCCAAATCATTGCCATCTCTATGTTAATCCAATAAGTTGAATGTAGATGTTGCAGTTAAAAAATAAAACAAAATAGAAGCAAAGGACTCATTTAGAGTTTGGTGGATGCAGACGAACCAACAAAAACTGGTGGATGTCCTGTCCATCCTATTTAGCGTGCTTTCATAGGTATGTACTTTAAATAGTGCAAAGGGGGCATTAGCCAATTCAGGCAGATAGTCCGCATCTGCAAAGCTCTAAATGACCTCAACTGCAACTCTAAGAGCACGTTAAACTGTGAAATTAAATCACAGGACTGGAATCATAATATCCTGCTGAATGGAGGCAGGCGATGACCCTAACTTTCTCTAGATTTGTTTAGCCCTAAATTATATTTTTGAGAGCAAAAGTTAAAATAAAATAAAAAACTGATGGTGTTGGGTAGAATTCCATCTTATTTGAAGATGTTATGTTATGTGCATTTATATCACGCCTACCCTCCATTGGGCAAATTTACTGCTTGTGGCTAAAGGCTTCGGAACTCTCTTTAAATGTTAATGTGTTTGAGCCTTCTTGTCTGTGAGGTTGGGCTAGTTTTTTAACACTTTAGAAAGCCTGGTTGCAGTTGGCTAAGATCAGTCACCAAAAGATTTGTTACAACACGTTAAGAGCATAGTGTAGATTGAAGTGTTATAGCGAAAATCCTCTTGTGCTCTGATTTTTTTACTTTTGAGTTGATACTACAGGTTGAGTCCCAGGAGGTAAAAGTGACTTACTTTATAAAGAAAGATGTGTGTGTATCTAGAGCACTATACATCAAGTTTGTGTCCAGTTTTGTGCAAAACGCTTTCAACATATAATCACACTTTACCTCCGCTACAGGCACATTTTTTCATGGAGGATGTGACACTTTTGCTACTATACTTAGAGTAAATACACATAAACTGACAATAAAAATCAGTACAGGTATTTGAAAAAAGAATCCCGGCCCCTACCATAAATCTCAGCATCTATTAACCACATACCTAGAGCAATAATGTAAAAGCAAGAATGCTTGCTGTCAATTTTCAGCCTTTTAAAATTGTTAAATTTGAGTCACCCAGACATAGCGGTAAAGCTCTTTCAAGATGTGTTATGAATGCCAGCATCAGCGATGAATCATGCCATGTCCCAATCGGGACAGAATGGTGCCAGCCGAGTGACTATGTGTGGCACAGTGGGTATTGAGTCTGGGACACAGCATTCCTCGTGTGATCTCTCCTCTGTGTGCTCACTTCAATCAACTGTATGCGGGCATGCATGCAGTCGCCTCTATTTTAATCTGAGGTGTGACTGACAGAGAGCCTGAGCCCATGGTTTCACATTTGTTCTGGACAGGGCTAGAGATCTTCATCTGCACGTTTACTAAACCAACTCTGACAAGCCTGAAAGAAAAAATGGGCAAGCAAAAACTTTAGTGTTAACGGATGACAGGCTTTTGTAAGCCATCCAACTGATATAGGAGTTCTGATGTGTTCCAACCATCAGTTTGAGGCAGCCCAAAAACAGCAAATTGCCAAAGCATTACCGAGTCTGCTCTCAATTTATTCATCCAGAATATGGCACCAAGTGAAAGCTGCGTGTGGGGATACAGGTTGGGGGAGAGTGAGGAACGGTTGTGCCTCTGGTAAGTAAGTTAGGGTAATGGCACAATGACACTTGGCACAGTGACACTTGAAACTTCAAAAACTTTTCACATCCTCTAGTTGGATCCAAATCATCTAGGATCGCCCAGCCTATTTCAAAGTTGAAAGGGGACTAATGTAAGCATTGGATTGTATGTCATGTGAAGGTTAGAGCTAGAAGTGATCTACAATTGACATGTGAAAAGCTCAACATTATAATGCATAGCATCTCCTTTTGATGAAAGCTTGTACAAGTGGTCCTGATACGTGTGGTGATATAATATATTGTGATTGGCAAAGATAATCTAGATTGGTAGAGTGCAGATTTATAGGGGGTTGTTGAAGAAGTCAGGGGGATTTAAAGAGGTATTAAAGTGAAAGAAAGATGAACAATTTGAGTAAAGGTATACAGTGGACATAAAAAGGCCTCTTAACAAATTAAACAGGTGCAGCCCCAACATCTGAAATGCACAGCAACAAGGTCAGACATGTACCAGAGGGCAGTCCTGCTTCTGGGAGATGGTTGCCCACAGGTATCAGGCGACAGCAGATGAGCTGCAGTGCAGGGGCACCACAGTATGTTAACCTTTTAAAACTCTGTTTAGATCGTCTTCAGTGGGATAGGTGCATGAACCCGAAGCTGCCAGATACATGTCACTGTCAGACGATTCGCCATCAAAAGCAAAAGAAACAAAGGTGCTGCATCTAAACTTGTGCGTGCTCATTGAGTGGCGGTTTGCAATACACCTCCGTCGATGACTCAAAAATATCTTATGCAGTTTGACTAGGTCTCCTTGTAGGAATCAGGAAAAGTGAGACTTACTCATCACTTTTTACAATGTGACAGATTTCAGACCAAGTTACTTCATGGTTCTCAGTACATTCCATTCTTATCTGTGGGCTCCCCAACTTTGTATCAGGGGTTAAGAAAGAGAGTAAAGGTCATCAGTGCTTGTGAGCAGAAAGCATCATTTGAGGGTGCCGTCTGTGAGTAAGAAGTTAAATTTCAGGGCAATAAAAGGAAGAGTGAGCAGACCTAAATATTGCTACGAGACAAGAAAGAACCACATCACCTTTTTGGGAGAAAGAGAATAATTATATTAATAACAAGGGAGCATGAACAGAGTGAATCGAGAGTCAGCATGAAGAAGGAAAAAGGAACAGAGAGGAGCAGACACAAAGAAAAGGGAGGAGTTGGAGTAGCAGCCATACTATTGTGTTAACAGATGGATGAGCCCTAATGCTAATTACTCATTATATGATGCATAGAGGCAGGTTGATTGTTCCCAAATTACAGAAATTACATATACCAATATATGACCTCAATCGTGTTAAATTGTTGAACCTTGTACAAAAGGATAGGCAATTTATTTTAGATCATTGGTCTGTGGGTGCCTAGTACTGTGTTTAACCTCTGCGTGGCTTTATCCTCTAACACTTATTTTTACCTCTGTGTGCTCCTTATGCTCTAAAAATGGAGTTCACTTGATAACTTGCTTGTATTAGTTCTTGTGATCACTTTTCATTACCCTGTGCTTGCTGTGAATAATATATTGAGTTCAAACAAAGCATGCAGTGCATATCAGGATTAATAGACCCAATTATTGATGCCAATTTCTTTTTTCATTGGCTAAAACTGCATAAGGAATTTGGTAGAAGCATGTACTTACTTACCAGTCCCAAATGTTCTGCAAAATATTCATACCGAGTTATAAGGTTCTCAAAATTCATACCTCTAGTTCAGATACAACCATAAATTACACTTGTTTTGAAACACGTTTTATGAAAGACCTTAGACAAACAAAAAGTCTCTGTAGTCAAAATATCATTCTTTTGCTACCCCACCTCACCAGGCAATGAGAAAGTCCTTACCTGTGATCTGGTGTTTTCCTGTAAGAAACCCATTGCGCCCTGCTACCTAGAACACCATACCTTTATATGGCCATCTTAGACTTGTTTGTACAGATTTACTTATTTTCGCCTAATCATGGAAATGTATGCCCTGGAGTTTTCTTCAGAAATCAATGTCCTTGTTCAGTGTAAAGCAAGTCTTTCCATTTTGTCTAAACCTTTACTGACTATTGTGAAGTCCATCCATTATATTGAGTGTAGACACTTTTAAAGGGATACCGTACTTTATCCATTTAGCAACATCTTTGGAGTCTCTAGATCAAGGTGGTGGAGCTAATTCTGATGATTACCCTATTGAAAGCAAATATAGTTAGTTTGGTCTTTTACTCTTTTTGGACTTAGGCTCTTTAATGTGTTTATCCATCTAGTTTCTTTACAAGATGGTATCTTGTGTTAGTTTCCTCCCCTCCATAGTCTTGAGACACAATTCTTCATTTGTAGCCTCACTTGTGAGACTGAATAGGTTTTTTTCCATGAGTGTCCTGAAAATTGTACACCTTTGGTGTCTGCCCAGGTTAATAGCGTAACAGGCGCAGCATTTTGTGTATAAAACGTGGCATGTTAGGCTGCGTTGGATCCTGTATGATTTTCCTGAATATATGTGATATATCTATTCTGACATCACTCTAAAACAGAGAGGGTGGATAATGTAAGTAGTTAAGTAGGACATGGATCCATCGGGGGTATTCAGCAATTTGATTTACTTTGTAACTATGGATAAGAGATTGGGCATGGAGACGGAGGGGAGAGAAACAAACTGTTTATAAAAGATGTAAGGGTGATATGAGATGTGGTGAATAAGGTTCTATTCAGTTATAATCAAATATTTGCATATACAGAGCAGATATCTTTTTCAATTAAAAAGAGGGTGGGGCGTGAGTTTGTGACGGTCACCAGCAGGAAATGCATCTTAGAATTATTATATTCCATGATATTAGTTTGAATGAATGGTGTTGCAACTCCGTGCTACATTATTGAGGCCTTTGAGTATCGTGCTTAGAAACTCCTGATGAAGAGAGGGTTTGGCTTCTTCATGTTTATGAATAGTTGCATCAATATATCGGTTGAAGACAGATGCAAAACGTAAACAACTATGGAAATAATGAAAGCATGATAGTCATTTACATCAGTACAGGGTATATATAAACTGTGTTCAAGAGGCAGGCATTTTCCTACTTCTCTTAAATTCCTAAATTAACAGAAAGAGAGAATCGATACTCAAGGAAAGTCTTAGAAAATGGACTCATGTGACAGTGAATTCTGTGACAAGTTGCCAATCTGAAGTGCTGAGGACAAGTATAGTAAATTAGGTCAAAAAGGCCCAGGTAGACATAAGAGTACCATTTTACTGTTAAAAGATATGTAAAGCTAGACCAGGTATGTCAGCAGATTGGATTCACCTGTCAGTCAGTATGTGCTGTCAAATACTCTGTTTCTAATTGATAAGTGGATACGTGGGTTGTTAGGTGTTTTGGGTTGGTAGGGTAACTTGGGGATGTGGGTATTGGGGTACAGTTACTCAGATTCTGTTTGTGTGCCCCTTATGAGATGTGAAGTTTTGCACTTGCAACTTTTCTATTGAATAATAGTTTATTTAGTCTAAACCCACATATGAATTCACTAGTAGATATATGAATACCAGTAGATATTAACATTTGAGTTTTAAGCTTGCAGATGATTATCAGTCGACATTAGCATTTGGGTTTGTAATGAGCTGTCGTGAACAAAATCCCTTTCAATTCCAGCTGCATCTTCAAACTGGGTGTTGCTGTTTATTATTTCCAGTTGGTTATTGTGTACCCTGAACAACTGCCCTTTATTGTCAAGTAGAGTAAAGTTTAATGTCCAAAGGCCCATATACTACAACTGGTTCCAGTAGAAGCCACATAACCCATATACATCTCCTGTCGCTCGTTAACTGCATATTTGCATTTGATCCTATACCTCAGCCTTTTTCTAGGTTCATGCTATACACATACCACATATGCTCATACATACATAAAAGCCATTTGCAGAGCGGTCAGCTAGAACTTTCACTTGGACTATCCTTATAAAGATGGAAATGAGATAATGTGAATCTCATTATAAAATGCAGTGGCCTTGTGATAGGAATTTCCTGTGCTTGCTTCAGAAAAACCGCCACATGCTACACCTCGTCTACGTGGCTATTATTTTACTGACTAATGTGTTTTAATGCGGAGAGTCTGCTGGGTCATGTGTACATCTGGGAACCCAACAAAAGTTCAGCTGCAGCATATGCTTCCCCACTTCTTATTAATGGCCGTCAGCGACATTAATATCTTCAAAATGATTACGTTGCACTTTCTCCAACACTGCACCAATTTGCCTCGCTGTGTGAGCAGATGGTGCTTTTTCAAAACGTGGTTTCCACAGTTGTTCGGAGAAATTTCCTGCAAAAGGCTGAAATGTAATGAAACCTTTGGTGCAAAAATATCTGCCCTGCCAGCTTCCCACTGTATGTCAAAGGTGGGAGATAGTATGCTGTGTTTTCAGGCAATGCTTGCAGAAATAGACATTACTGGAGGAGTTCACTTCTAAGGAAGCTAAGAGGATATGATCATCATTGTAGTACTGAGATATGTTGAGCAGTGCACTTTGGACAGAATGCTTTGCCTACTTGGAATTGACAGAGCCGCATCCCAACCTCTTCATTGGTAAGAATAAATTGATTGCCTGAAATACTGTCAGAACTCGAAAAATCATTAAAATGTTACCAGACCTGCAGGTATAGTAAGTTGAATAATCTACTCCACCTAACTGTAATGTACTAGACCTGTAAACGGGTCTCAAATTAATTGATCCCAGGCAAACATTTTATTTTACAGTCACCTTTTTTGTCATTTTCACGAGTGCATCTTCAAGCGTGTGAGTTCAGCATTTCTGCTGTACAAAAAAAACTCTTGTTTGATTAAATAGACTAAAGATTTGCTCCATGTATAAAAATAATCTAGCCCACATATACAGTACACATGATCCATGACTTGCCTCTTAGTTTACTAATAACATTGCCATCAGAAGGAGTGTTTCTTAGTTTATGTTCAAACACTCACTTTTAAGAAATATATTACTAAAGCATAATGTAGTAGTGCACTGTCATTTACAGACAGTCAATTTCCATGAAATGTCCAAAAACCTTCCTACTAAGGTGCAGCTTTATTGATAAAACAATATAGGGGGTCATTCTGACCCTGGCGGTCCAAGACCGCCAGGGCCATGAATGACGGAAGCACTGCCAACAGGCTGGCGGTGCTTCCAAGCCCATTCTGACCGCGGCGGTAAAGCCGCGGTCAGAAAACCGGGGCTGGCGGTTTCCCGCCATTTTTGCCCCGGCTGGGCGAATCCGCCACGGCAGCGCTGCAAGCAGCGCTGCCCTGGGGATTCTGACCCCCTTACCGCCAGCCTGTTTCTGGCGGTTTTCACCGCCAGGAAGAGGCTGGCGGTAAGGGGTGACCTAGGGCCCCTGGGGGCCCCTGCACTGCCCATGCCTCTGGCATGGCCAGTGCAGGGGCCCCCTAACAGGGCCCCATGAAGCTTTTCACTGTCTGCCTAGCAGACAGTGAAAAGCGCGACGGGTGCAACTGCACCCGTCGCACCGCCGCAACACCGCCGGCTCCATTCGGAGCCGGCTCCTGTGTTGCACCCCCATTCCCGCCGGCCCAGCGGGAATGTTGGAATGCCGGCAGCGGTCTTTTGACCGCATGGCGGCCGATTGGTGGTTCCCGCTTGAATGACCGCCATAGTGTCTTAACAATAACTGTGAAAAATAGGTTTTAGAAAACATGTTTATCATTTGCACATCACCAAGTAAATTGTTCTGATTTGTTTTCATCCTGTTAACATATTTTTTCATCACAGAGAATTACAAAAAATGGACTTTCACAACTAATGATATATATTTTGAAAAGTTTGTACAGTTGACTTAGTTATTTAAATGTTGTGTGTCAGGCAAAACCTGACTCCCTACAGCCTTTCATAATCTGTACAGGTCAGACAGTTGCCTTACAAAATCCTGGAACTCTACAGTCAGAAGGTAAAGTCCTTGTAAGAAGACAAAATTACTTTTGGCTTCTGTCTCTGAACACAGAGCAAATGTGACAAGAACAATATTTAAAGGCATCTTTATTGCTCCTTCCCTTTCTGGCTGAACAGAACACCTGTTCTTTGTGCCAGAAAGGCCAGTAAGTCCTAAAAATAGCTTAACCTAATAAAATATGAGGCATTTAGGGAAGCCTGACAGTACAAATGTAAGTAGTTTGATGCACTCAGATGTAGTGCCTGGGGTCTGATGATGCTTTATAGCAGCAAAATACCATAAAGTGCAACTTAAAACACCATGATTATTCTCCTATGAGGTGTTACAATACAATGCATTTAAGTGTCTTCGTATGAACCAAACAATAGTTTGACAAGACATCTATAATTTGAAAGTCAAACTTGCAATGTGTTTTTAACAGAAGAAATTTATAAATTATATCTATTAACAAAAAGTGCCTCTATTTCAGAAGGGGATTTCATACATGCCATTTGGCAAATATCAGACAGTGCTATGCTCAGATATGGGGTGTCACTCTTTGCATATATTTCCTTTGTGATGATTATGTGATATCTAAGGGGAAAAAAACAACAAAAAACCTAAAGAGTGGAAAGTGTTACATTCCCTAAAGTTCAATTCAATCACGTTGTTATCATCAGACTATCTATTTCTATAAGAACCAATTGGAAGAATGTAGGACCAGGTTTGAGAATGAAGAATTGAAATAAATAATTCAAGATGCATTATTATAAGTGCATGGAGGTATATAACCTTAAGAGACAGCACTGAAGATGCAGACAACTAGGACATCAAACAACTGCGCAAGTGACACCAAGGCTATGATCTTCCTTTACTAAAGAGCAGGAAGTGAGTCTGCACTCTTGACAAGCCTCCCTCCTAGCCTGCCATGCTCCACAGAGAATTGTCTTGGATGAATTAACCGTGGGTCAACTCAAACTTGAAACCCCTAAGACACAGCCCAAGTTCTGTCTGTAGCAGTGAAATGAACTGTAATTTACCTCACTGAATAAGATTATGCAAAAAGTATGAGAACTGGATGCGATTGCAGCACCTTCCTGTTGTTGGACTCACATCCGGTTGTACATCCTGGATATCCTAGATTTGCAAAAAGTGAGTTACAGATTTTCACATATTTCTTGAAGATGTAGTTGCCTGTATGTGTGAAACATGACAAGTGCAATGCTGGAACAAATTATTAGACTTTTTACTGAATAATAATTATGTTTAAGCAAAATTTGTAATGGCCTTGGAGCCATGAGGAAGGCAAGGAAAATATCATGTGTGTGCATGGAAATAAGCAGATAAAGTAACTTACGTAGCATGCATCATTAGCGCCACTGTTCCAAGCAAAACTTAAATCTGTCAGAAAAAACGGACAAAATTCCAATACAATGTTAGGCTGCACGTACACCAGGGACGGCTCCTCCGTTTGGGTGGAGGATCGCCCCCCCCCCCCGCCAGCAGCAGCAGCTGCCAAACTTCTACACTACAACAATAATAAACTGTGTTTATTATTGTTGTAGTGTAGAAGAGGTGGGGCCACTGGCCATGAGGAGCACAAAACAGTACGCATGTATGTTTGGCTGGCCGTCTCAGGTCGGCCAAACATACATGCAGACTAAGCTCTGTCCAACCCGGCCACGCAGTGCCGGGTTGGAGAGCGCAGGCAGACTCTCCTAGTCTGCTTAGGAGCACCCTGGCTGGGCGCCCAGACCAATCCGAATGCTGCTGTCATACTGGCAGCAGCATGAGAGCAGTGTTCAGATTGTCCACAGGGCAGGCTGGGAGCAAAGGAAAGAGAAGCTGCACGGTTGTGGTGGTGGCGGCGGGGCATTCAGGTAAGGTTTTTTTTTTTTTTTTTTTAATTATTACATTTTCTTCACCCTCCACCCCCCCACCGCCCCTGCAGCGCGCCGCCCCACCCCTGCCTCGAGCTACTACTCATGTACAGTACAGGGTGAATTAATGTACAGCTAAAAGACTCTTTATTAAGAAATTAGGTAGTCATAAGGAGAGTCATCTCCAGAAAATCGGTTTAAGGACAGGTTAATCCATTCGAAATTAATTTATACTGATTATCTTGATGGAACTTCTCTTATTGCTCACATGCAAGGCCGCCCTACTTTCAGGCCTTCGGTAATGTTCTGGTCAGGTTTGGGAGAAGGACAATGAGAATTTTCAGAATTAAAATCTGAGAAAATATTGGAAAAAGACTTTGATATCAACCCAGCTGTTAAAAAAAAGAAAGGTAAGCTAGCTGTACTCCAACAATAAAACATTATTTTGTGAGTCCTTTACTCAGCAACTGCATTTCACCTTCTGAAGTGACTACCAACCTTTCTTTTCAGTTGCTGAATTGACATTTCCTCTTATCCACATACACAAAACAGGCAAACCAGTGATTGAGAAGGCACTCCCTCTGCTGTCCCATCCAATCACATGTTGGTTGACCTGAGATAACTCTATTGACACCAGACCTAGAGTGAGTAAATGGGTGCATGAAGACTTCTAGCCAATTAGCACATCTTTTAATCAGAGAAAGGGACTGACATTGCACACTGAGGCTCCTCATACCATAACCCAGCTACCCATTCTACACTAGTACTCCTAAAACCACCTGTTAGTTCTCTCATCCCATTTGCAAAGACTGGAGGAATTACAGGCTTATCACTTTGCACTGACGTATATCTCAACCACCACAAAAGGAGGTGAGAGGTAATCATTCATCAACCATCCTCCTAACATTCAGTACCACACACAACATATGTTTGATGAAAGGGAACTTAAAAAGAAGCTGCCCTCTAAGGAATCCCTTATTGTGGAATAAGAATGCCTGACGCTTCCGCTCCTACCCCAGATTAGAGTTTTTTTATTCTGTCAGAGGAGCCCACAATTAAAGGATCTAAATTAACTGGGTATCCCTAAAGGAGCTGTAACCATATACGACTACAAATGATTCGATCCTACCATGTACTGTCTATAACTCAAAAACATAATTTTGCTCCAACCCTGTTGATGGCAACACAGGGAGTGTAGTAGCAGACCGATGGAGCATGTCACGGATAGTGGGAGAGGTCATTCTTATTCCACTATAAAAGATTCCTTAAAGGGTAGCTTCTGTTGAGGTATATCTGCCAAATCTCCATCCAGTAGAAAAAATATCTAAAGAAAAATTCTGGACTTCTATACTTCAAAAATAGGGAAAATAGAAGAATTTAGGTGGTCATAATGAACATGGCAGTAAACGCCACCCTGCCGGAGGTGGCGGTAACTACCGCCAACAAGTGACAGTCCGGACCACTACATATGCAGTTGGTGTGTACTGTTGCTGACCAGCATATATCACATGTAAATGCCAGGTTCCCAGGCTCATTCCATGATTCCTTTGTCCTGAGAAACAGCAGTGTACCACACTTGATGGGACAACTACAAGGGGACAGAGGATGGCTCATGGGTGAGAGTGTATGACAATGGTTCTGTACACAGGTGACAGCCAGCCAATATGTATGTGCAGTCAGTTCAATATGGTCCTGTTTGCGTCTACTATTGTAGGTGATTTTGGCTACCACAACTTGCAATGGCTCCGGACACCAGTGAGGAATCCCAGGATAGAAGCAGAGAAGAATTATAATGAGGCCCATGGACATACTAGGAGGGTGATTGAGCACACTATAGGTCTTCTGAAGGCTAGGTTTCGTTGCCTCTATCTCTCTGGGGGATCCATGTGCTATGTCCCTGACAAGGTGTGTAAGATAGTGGTGGCCTGCTGCATGCTGCACAACTTGGCTGTGAGGAAAGCTATCCCCCTTCTTGAAGGGGAGGGTGCTGTCCAACCAGCCCTGCAACCCCAGAGAGGGGGATGAGAGTGATGGTGAGCAGGAAGAAGGGGAAGACCTTAACTCCAGGACTAAGCTAATCCGCCTATACTTCCAGTGACCCTAAGGTATTGTTCAATGGTGCTGTTGTCTTCACAGCATAGTTTCAGTCTGACTCATGTAATTGGTAATGTGGTGTCTATAGTCATTGGCACTGTTAACTGAGTAGTGAAGTGGCATGTGCCAGGGAACCCAATATTGTGTATATTGTGACTTCCTTCAGACACTACAGTGCGTGGGATCCCCACCTGCATTAAAGGTATAAATATGCAATTGGCCGGCTAATGCATACACACTCACAATATGAACTCATGATGACGAGGGACATACAATTTAAGTGCATATGTGTTTTTATTAAGTGACACTAATTTGGTATATTGTTGTACATTGATAGGGAGTGGGCTCATGGTGCATATCCTTACTCTAGTGCATGTACTCAGCTGTTGGTGGCACTGGGTTTTGGTCCATGTGCCCATTTTTAAATGGTGTGTTGGTAGTGGCAGGTCTACTAGGTATCACAGTGGCACACAAGGGAGACTGTTCAGGGCAGAGTCACTTCTTAGTGGAGGCCATAGTCTTGGCTGGTGTTCCCGTGCCATGTCTGGGTCTGAGGGCATGTTTGCGTGACTGGAGCTGGGCTGCAGGGCTAAGGTTGCTGGTCTCCTGTGTGTCCTTTAGCAGTGCTACCAGTCTAGTAGCTGCTGCAGATGTGGATGGCAGGGCTGTGTCCTGGCTAGTGGTAGGGGCTTGCAGGTGGGTGGAGGTCTCAGTCTGGCTAGGGTAGTGGTGCTGGAGCACCCCTTCAATGGTGGCCATGATGGCATTGAGCTGTTTCCATCGCTCCATGGCCTCTTGGTGGTGTGCTATCTGCAGCCTTTGATTCTGCTCCAGGGTGGCCAGGATCTGGCCCATCCTGTCCTGGGTATGGTGGTATGCTCCCAGGACCTCAGATATTGCCTCCTGGGCTGCAGCATCCGTTCTTTGGCTTCCCCCCTGGGCCACTGATGCCCTCCCACTGGCCCTTGCCCCCTGTGCCTGTGTCCCCTGCACATGTCTGGCAGTCCCACTTGCACTGGGGCCTTTGTTATCCTGCCTGTTGGTGGGTGGAGACTCTGGCCTCTGTACATGTGGGTCACCAGTCTGTGCACAGGAGACACTGGTGTGGGGTCATTTGGCCAGAGCTGATGTTGGTGGCTGGGTGGTAGGGCTGTCAGTGGTATCCTGTGTGGGGCTGCTAGAGGGTGACAGTCCAGGACTGTGTGATGGGCCAGGGTATTGCTCACTTTCCAAACATCCCTCTCCAGTCTCCTAAGTGTGGCCTTGGTCTCCGTGTGAGGCGCTGGCACTCCTTGGGCTTTCCGTCCGGGTGGCATGGGTGGTGGTGCCGGTGGGGGGGGAATGGACATGTATGCATCATGTACTATTTCGGAAATTGATGCACAGCTTTGCCCTATTTTGTGCTTTTATTCCTCTGTCATGGCATGCCAGGGTCCTTTCGTGTACTTATCTTTGCATTTTGTGTAGGGGTTGGAGTTGCATTGTGGGTGCCGTGGTGCCACTGTCATTCATTGTAGGGGTTGGTGACTGTGCATAGGGGGCAGGATGGGGGCCTGTCTGTGGGATTGTGGGCATGCAGGGTCACTGGTTGTGGGTGTTGTGGACTGGGTGTGGATGGGGTCCTGGTGGTAGTGAGAGGGTGGGGTGCTGCATGCATTGTAGGTGGGGTGACTGTTAAGGTATTGTAGTTGACTTACCCGAGTCCAGTCCTCTTGTGAGTCAAGTGAGGCCCTCCGGGTGCAGGATAGCCAGTACCTTCTCCTCACATTCGGTGTAGTCGGGGGTGTAGGTGGGGTACCGCCACCAGTCTTCTGTACGGCGATGTTGTGCCAGAATGCCATTGACCACACCTTCCCGTGTAGGTCCTTCTATCTCTTCTGGATGTCCTCCCTTGTGCGTGGATGGTTTACCACTGCGTTGACCTTGTTGACAATCGTCTGCCATAGCTCCATCATCCTGGCGATGGGTGTGTTCTGCACCTGTTCCCCGAATAGTTGTGGCTCGACCTTGAGTATTTCGTCCACCATGGTCCTTAGCTCCCTATCTCTGAAGCATGGGTACTTAGGGGGTGCCACAGTGTGTGTTGTGTTGTGGGTGTATTGGTGAGCATGCTGTCGTGTGGTTGTGTGTGGTCTCTGAAGGTGTTTGGGGTTTGTGTGTGTTTTAGTGGTGTATTTGTGCATGTGAATTTTGTTATGTTGTGTTCAGTGTATGCGTGTTGTGTTGTCAGTCTCAGTCGTGCTGTTGGCAATGCAAAGGATTGTGGGGTGTGTATGTGAGTGTTTTATAGTGTTGTGGATGTGTGTTAGGTGTGTGGGTTTCAATGTTGCCAACGTGTGCATTTGTTGTTGGTGGGTCCCATTGCTGGCCATGCCGGTCCGTGCCGCCAATGGTCATTCAGCATCCACTATCCACCACGCTGATTTGTGCATCATTATTTGGTGGGTGGAGGATTTGTCTGCATGGCGGTGGCAGGGTGGGGTGTACTGCCTTTCTGCTGTCGTAGGCCCTGGCAGTGGGTGGAGGTTGCAGGATTTTTGAATGTTTGTCTTTTTGGCATCATAATTCGGTGGTGTCCAGTCTTCCGCCACTGGTGGTCTTCTGTTTAACGTTGCCTCGGCGGTGTTTGACGCCAAGTTCATAATGAGGGCCTTTGTGTGGATTGAAGAAGCCTGTGCTGATCTACATGTGAGCAAATTTTAGTCATCAAAATAAAAACCTGCTCTTTCATCCTTTAGAACCATTCTGGTTTAATCTGCCATGTGCCGGTGACTGGTACCAAAGACCACGTTTTACAAATGTCGGTAGCTTTAAATAATTTAAGGTAAAGTTCGAAGTGGCTCAAAAAGTGGAATCAGCATCACCTAAGTAATGTCTAGAATATACCGTTCTATTGTATCTATTTTACCGTATTTGTAAATCCCCTTTTTGGAATGCAGTTTTGGACCTCCTCACATATTTTGCATATTTTGTCTTAATGTTTTTGCACAATCCCATATTTAGTGAATGCTGTCTTTTGTTTTGCTTCATAACATTTCACTGGGTTTCAGATTGAATCTCCTGTGTTTTCTTTTACTAAGATTGTTTTATGAGGTTATGGTATGAAATATTTGGGTGCAGAGGAAAGAGAGACAGGTTGTTCGCATTAGACATTTGTGTTGTAATTGTGGAAAAATGACACTCATGCAGGGTGCATGCAGTTGTTCTTAGATTGGAAGTTTTCCTACATATTGATACATTATGCTTATTTTACTGTGGCTGGGGAACGATTCAGAGTAAGTTTCTGCAGAGAAAATGACCAGACTTTTCTAAATCAAGGCAGTACAAGGCAGCTGGACATCATAAACCAGAGGCTACATGATAATCCCGACAAGCAGAGCCATCTGCCACTGCAGTGAGGAAAAGAAGTCAGTAAAATGCGCCAAAAATAATTTTACCTTCACTTGGCTTGCATGATGTCATGGTTGGAGAACTATAAATCCGCACTCCTACAAAATACTCCATGCTAGGGAAGAATACACATTACAAATCTAGCATAAGCTGGAACAGCCTTAGTGACTTGTGCAGCAGACCACTTTACTCTGTACTCACTGCTGCCTAAAACATCACAGGCATCCAGGAACCTCCTTGGGACTGACCCTCAGTACTCTGACCCCAGAAAGTGTGACTATATCAATACTAGCAGGAGTGCTACAACCAATGCTAGAAAACCTCTGGTGATTTGAGTGATTGTCATTGAGTGACCATGTTATTAACACTGGAGAAACTGGAACTCTCCCAGTGGTCGACTGTAAGGAAATGCCTCTTTTTTTATATGATCACTCCGAAATATTTGTACTGATACTGCTGTTTTTTTTTACACTGAAAGGCAATGGACCCTGCTGATAAGGCCGTAGTGCATGTGTTCTGACCTCCTCAAATGTATGTGCAATTGAATAATATCTGATTGGCAAATGTAACTTAAATATAAGTCACTAGTAAATGGTACAAAGTGTACTCCAAGCCTGTAAGTTTATTGGCACTAATGGACTACAGCGCTTATTGGGCCACCACTGTAGTGATGAAGTGATAACATTATGGGAGGTCTACCTCTGCAGCCTAGCCACGCAGCTTTTAAACTGAGAACTCGACATGGCCAAATAAACCCTGTTGCCAAGTTCAAACCTTCCTTTTTAATATACGTCACCCAAAATGTAGGCTCAAAAGGCCATAAAGCATGGTGTTGAATATTAAAAGGAAAGGACATGCTTAGTTTGTCAATGAAAACTCACCATTATCATTTTCAGTGTAACAAGGCTGTCGGTGCAGTTGGCTACCATGGGGTTATACTGGCCCCATTAGCGACCACCAGATATAATATTTGAAGGTATCAAATTAATTGTTACATTAAGCCTAACATATTTCTAACATTGGATTTAAAGTAACTTTTAATATAAAGGTTACTTCAGAAAGTCACCAATTTCTTGCCTCAAAGTACTAGTAGCAATTTTTCATTAACTTCAACAGTTGTCACCTGAGACAGCCTGCTGCTCTCCTACCAGGAGGTATGAATGGCTTCCAGGAAAGGGGAACAAAAGACCTGTTGGTGGGATGAGGTGTGACATCCTCCTGACAGGATGGCGAGAGGGGTGTGGCTGCAGATGGCCATGCTTCAAAGAGCCAGCTGCCTGTCACAGGCAAATGCGAGTCACACTATAGGCTGCCCTCTCCTTTGTCCAGATAGACAGGCTGGCATCTCTTCCAGAGGAGGAAAACCTGTTGAAGAACCAGTTTTCAAGGAGGAGTTGCTCATTATACTGCAGACACCTCCTGGTGAGCCAGTAGCTCTCATTCAGTAAAGGAAGGATTTGGGCAGAGATATTCAATGTGGGATTGTTTAAAGCCAATCCTTCTCTGAGTAATGTAAAAGTGGGTAGGGTTGCCTATGGGAATATTACCCTCATGAGTAGGGAGTCCTCCTCACCCACAAACTTGTAACTGGTGTAAGTGGCTCCCCTAGCTGCCAGCCTCAGAACACTACTGCACTCGGTAGAATAAAAAGACTATACCTACTGAACCTGTGGACTTCAGAGGGAAAAGCTTCACTGAGGACTGCACCTGCTGAACCAAAGGCAGGACTACAGAAAGAAAGGACTGCTGCTGATATTAAAGTTGTGGAGAGAGACCCAAAGGGACGCACCTGCTCCCACTTGGGCTAAAAACCAGTGAGTAGACTCCAAGGGCTAGTTAGCTAACCTCCTGTTAACCTCCTGGAATACAAAAGGTACAAAAGCTGTGCTGGTGCAAAGTACCCAGCTGGGCAGTTACAAGTGGGCTTGCCCTGGACTCCATTGGTGCAGCAGAGGAAATTTACTACGGGTCTCCAAGAGGTGCCCCCAAGGTCCTGGACCTTTGGCTGGTGCTAAAGTGTACTCTCGCCTAAAAAAAAACTGCAACTTGTGAGTCTAGAGCTCAAAGATCACAGTTAATGACAAAGAACCAGAGGCTCATTCACTTCCACGCCTGAGTCCCCATCGTTGTTGAAGCCTCCCTGAGATACTGACTACATATTGCACCTGCTGATAAGTTTTGCCAGTTTGTGAATGGCCTCGAACTCCTGTTGAGAACCAAGGCTCAGAAGGGACCAGTGATGTTAAGCCCAAAGCCGGATCCAGGTTGCAGAGGGCCCTGCCAATAAGCCAATTGATGAGAAAAAGAACCTGAAAAGTTTCAAAGTGGATCTGTAAATGTTTGTCCGGGGCCAACTTGGCCCCTCCATCCGACCAGGATTCCATTGGGGTAAGCCTGAAACTATGACATTGGCCCAGACCCTCAGGTTCGAGGCTCAGAGACTACCGCTATTGATGAAAAGCAATGATTTCTAAACCTTTTAGAGTGAATTGCTTTGATTTATCAAATCCTTTGAAATATCTCAACCCTGATTCCCTTCATCATTTTTTTTTCATTTTGTTGTCTATTGAAAGATAAAAACATATACTATTTTTTCAAATTGGAGTGGGATATTTATTATGCCATATGTCTCATTAACTGTTTTGGTAATGATAAATGCTTTACACTTGCTTTCTTCCTCTGAGTAAAGCCTGACTGCTCTGTGACAAAGCTACCCCTGAGGGAGCTAAGATTTGATTGAAATAAACCTAACGGGACATGCAAAAGAATAGTGACGTTATTACTTGGTAAGGTATCACAACCATCTCAACTAACAATCCACTTTCTCAAGGTGTTTTAACCCAACCACTATACAATTTACAATGATACAGAAACACTGAAAGTCCAGGACACTTAAGGGCCCTTACCTTCAGAGCATGTTAGAAAACCTTCTCTACTGGTGCTGGTATGGCGTTTTGTAACACAGAGGCACCCATTTTAAAGATAGTAGGTAATTTTGCAGTGTGGTAGGTCTCTTCTAGTGTAGATATGGCCTGTTCGGTAGCGTTTTGGTGCCACTTCCTTTGGCATGGTTTATGGCTCACGAGTGTAGACTTGGCCATGGTAACGGTGTAAAGCACCTTTGTAGTACTGAGCCATTTCACTAGTGTTAAAGTAGCCCAGTAGTGTAAAGGGGGGAGGGGGGAGGGGACAAACCTACAGAGGAGCCACATTCTTCCCAAGGCTAATGAACATTGGAGATTAGGTGCCCCAGTGCTTAATTTGTAAATAAAAACGTGCTGGTGCCCAAAGCCCTCCTCCTAAACATGCGCCTACTGCAATTAAATCTGCGAGCACTGAATACTGAGGCGGCATAATCCTGAAGCCACCTCGGGCCTCTTCAATCCATATAAAGCCACACCCTGCCCCTTCAGCTCACTCCTGCAGCTTTCCGCGCTTTTTCATTTTTCTTTTCCTCCGTCTTTTCCATATGCCTCTTTTGCTCGCAGCAAATGCTTGAGGCAGAAGAATAAGCCCCGGCCCTCAAAAATAAGAGTTGGTGCTCAGCACCGGAATAACAAGCACAAATTAAGCACTGGGAGCCCCTCTTTACATTCTGCAGTGGGTGGCCCATCATTGTTCTTTATACCGCTGAAATAGCAGATGCATATGTTGGACAACGGTGCTGTACGAGAAACATGTGACAGCTGTGGTGAGGGTCGATGCAATGATACGTTCATTGCGCCGGTCAGCTTGCAGCATTGCCTTCCAGGAGAGGCATGCTTAACGTGTAGTATATATTTTATATGCTTTCACAGGACTGGCGTATAATGGCAGATACTACAAATGCATTTAATTGAACCTTCACGTTGTTCCACGTCCAGTGTGAGCAGCAGACCAATGCCTATTTTTCATTCTTTTCGTCCTTCATTGAATAACGAGACAAGCAAAATTAAATTGTTAAAAACATTTTTTTAATCCAGACATGTACAAGTGACACTCGGCCGACAACGAGCAATGTCAGATCTCCACCATGTAATTTTCCGACACACTGGAATCTGGCCAAGTGCCTCTCTCTTTCGCGTCGGCAGCGATGCGAGCATTCTAGCAGCCAGCACTTTACAATCTGTTCGTCAACCGTGACTGACTTTGACATTGAACGCCCCCCCCCCCTCCCCCCTCCCCCCCCCCCCTCCTCCTCCTCAGGGAGTGGGACTCCCAGTGCTGGCTTCTTAGGCAGGCAACCTCGACTTCAGCAGTGATCTTCGCCGTGTGCTTCAGTTAGAGGTGCCCCACTACAGTGTGAACTGTCGGAATAAAAGAAGAAAACATGGCGACGTTTTAGGTACCTCGGGAAACCAACCAAGGGCAATGTGAAGCGCGCCATCTTTGTGACGCCTAAAGGGAAAGGACAAGCAACCTTGCTGCTTTTAACGTTCGTGTCGAATTCCCACATGTGATGTAAATTACTTGGCTCCTGATTACGCTCGGTATGGAGTCCTCCACAGCAACAACTTTTTTGTGCTTTCCTATTATTTGAAATAAAAAGTCAATAATTGCTATGTGGTCGTAGTTTCCCATCCCACCACTCGTTCACTATAATTCATCTGACAGTGTGTGAAAGTAACAGTTAGCACCATATGATGTGCATGCTTATGCATTAACATCTGGTACCGGGGCTAAGCTACCATTGGTGCAGCAGGTGCAGTGGCACTAAGGGTCTATGACGTAAGGAGACCATTAAACCCTGATAATTGCTATATTTTAATTCCCCAACAGCCGTCAAAGGGACCGTTTTCCTTGTTTGAACCAGGGTCCATTGCACCCTTGCTATGATACTGGCTGGTACAACTTTGATCGGCAGTCTTACCCAAGACGTGTTATTTTCCCTAATTTGTTGCTTTGTTTGGCCTAGCCTCTTTACATGGGCACAGAGATGAGCCAGAATGTGCAACCTTTTCTAGATTTTTGTGGGGTAACGGTGAAAGGCTGACAACATTGTAAAGTGACAACTACAAAGGACAACTGTACATTCCAGCACAATGAAACAAATGGCAGTGTCCTTCTGCAAGGTCATTTATACTCCACGCATAGCCATAACAGGATCTAGCTGCAACCTCCCAGTCGTACTAAGACTGGGACACAGCAAACGAGTGCCGTATCTTTTCCTGACGCTAAGAATTGGTATTAGGACCATATACACATGTTCTGCTCAAAATGAATATTGCAATGCCTTGAGAAAGCCCTAGATGAACGCACCTTAGAGGGCAAAACACGTGTCGGCTGTGTTCAGTCTGCAATTCTCAAGTTTCTTCTAAAATTGAATATCACCGAACAAACGAATAAATATTTTAAAACATAATCTATGGACTACATGATTATTTGACTGCTGAAAAGACTGAATTATGTAATACTATCTTCATAGCATTACTTAAATGGGTTCTCAATCTCAATATTTACGGACTTTTGTTCTTTGAGGGGGAATCTGGTCCATATCCCTTGTTGAGTTCCCACCACCAAATCCTTAAACCCTTATTGGGCATTTACACAGGAAGGAAATTTGGACCTTCACTATCTATGGTAAAAACCTCCCACTGTAACCTGTAATTAAACAGTATGTTAAGCCTATCCTAACTTTACTTGCCACTATGCTTCCGAGGCCCCGTCATCGGGTTTTTCATCCTCCAATATAAGCTATCTCCAAGTACCTCAGCCTGCCATATTCTAAATCCCTGCATGAAAAATTAACCTTGACATAAACTTTTAATTCTTGCGTCCTTTATTTTTTTTGAATGACCCTCTCCTTCCCTTCTAAATGCCTCCTAAGTATATAGACAAATCTCAGTTGCATGCCTCTTTGCCTTGACCTCTTTAAAATGTATATCCCTGCAATCTAACAATATATTGTTTCATTCCACCAACCATGTGCTTCTCAAATAGACTTAGGGCCTGATTCTAACTTTGGAGGACGGTGTTAAACCGTCCCAAAAGTGGCGGATATACCACCTACCGTATTACGAGTCCATTATATCCTATGGAACTCGTAATACGGTAGGTGGTATATCCGCCACTTTTGGGACGGTTTAACACCGTCCTCCAAAGTTAGAATCAGGCCCTTAGTCCTCTAACGATCACATTAAGGTATCACAATGAAACTAGAATAAATGCATGGATTGGTTTCCTTGAGAGCATAATAACCATTACCTCCCGTCCCTCCCTCGCCTTCCTTGCCTTCCTTTAAACCAATGAGGCTCCCTGCCTCCCCATAGACCCTCCCTTCCCCTTAAATGCCCCACCCACCCCCACCACCTCCTGTTCTTTTTTGGCTAGCCCCGCTAGACTTACCTTCTTCTTCCTCCACGGCGGGGCCTGGGGGTCATCAGCTTCGCTCTCCTCGAGGCGCAGAGCTTCTCGTGGAGGGTTCCTGGCGGTCGCGTCTTCGTGAGACAGGTGTTGCTGCCTTGGAGACGCGTCCTGGGAGTCGGCTGACAAGGTCGGTCGGCTCTTTGCGGCTGGGGCTGAAGTTCCGGATCTTTGGCTCGCAGGGACGAGGTGATGTACCGGTTGTGGTTTTTTGGCATTTCTTGTGGTAGGACGGGCGTTCTGCCCGTGTTTTAGTAGTTTGGGGGCTAATTGTTACTGCCTTTTCATTTGTTACTATATTTTTAAGGGGGGGGCTTTCTCCTTTATTTAAAGGCTGGGACCTCTGGCTTGCATTGATTGTTTACATTATGCCGAAGGTTCCTGCAAAGAGAAGGAGGATTGTTTCATCTTCCTCTTCATCAGGGGAGGATGTTGAGGTTCCCCTCTCAACTCCTGGGGGTCACCAAGGGCAGGTGGGGGCTTCTACACCTCTCATGTCCAGAGAAGAGGTTCAGGACATGATTGCGGTGGCTGTCTCTTGTGCTCTCCAAGCAGGGGTGGCCAGGCCTTGTCGTTCTTCGGCTGCCCGTCCTCCTGGGGCTGTGGAGAGGTCCTCTTCTTGTGATGATGATGACGCACCGTCTACTTCTTCTGGTGGGAAATATGTCTCCAGGGAAGAGATGTGGGAGGTGATGTCTCGTGTTCGGGACAATTTAGGTTTTCCTGTTTTTCAACCTACAGGGACGGATTTGCACTTGTTCCCTCAGTATCAAACACCTTCAAGGTTTGCCATGCCTTTTCAGGGCCCTGTGAAGGATATGGTACTCCGGGAGTGGAAGGATGTGGACAAGTCTCAGGTTCCAAGGTTCCTTCAGAAACTGTACTTGCTGGAAGGAGAAGGTGTGTTGCCACCCTCAGTTAAACTAGATTCCATTCTGACGACCCTGATTGGCAAGACGGCGGTCAATCCGGAGGATTGTGTGCCTGCTGATGCCACTGACCGTAAGGTGGATTCCGGTCTTAAAAGGGCATTTGCGGCGGAGAATTTGGCCCTCAGAGCGGGTATTTTTTCTGCTTATTCTGCACAATCTCTTTGGTGCAGGATTTTGACAAGCTGGCGGTGGCTGTTCAGGAAGGTTCGGAATGCTCAGAACATCTGGCTGTTATGGAGCAGCAGGCCAGGTTGCTGGCGGACATGTCTTCTGATGTGGTCCGTACTTCGGCTCTGGCATCGGGAGTTTTGATTTGGGCTCGTAGGTCCCTCTGGTTGAGGATGTGGAAGGCGGATCCTGAGACTGCCTTTTGAGGGTCGTAATTTATTTGGTGATCAGTTGCCTTCCATGCTTTCAAAGGCCTTTAAGGAGAGGAAACACGCCTTGCCTTACAAAGGTGGTTCTTCTTCCGCCAAGGGTTGGCGGAAGCATTCGCGCTCCTCTCCCAAAATGGATTCCAAGTCTTTTTCTTTCAGGAAAACGTCGTTTTCAGCCCCGTTTTTCTCCTAAGAAGTCTGCCCCTTCGAGTCGGGGTGGATTCAAGAAGGGGTCCTGACAATCATTGTGGGCCTGGCATAGGGCCGGTTGGGGGACGGCTGAGGCACTTTCTTTCCGTGTGGCAGGAGAGTATCAGCGATCGCTGGGTGCTGGACATTGTGGACAATGGCTACGCCATAGATTTTGAAGTGGTGCCTCCAGATTCCGGGGTGCGTCCCACTCCTCTGCCTGCGGACGGGGTCCAGAGACAGGCGTTGTTGGATGGGGTCCGGGACTTGCTTCTCAAGGGGCCTACTCCCAGGTTCCTGTGGGGGAGAGAGGTCTGGGCACTTATTCCATCTTGTTTCTGGTTCCGAAGGTGTCAGGGGGTTTTCGGCCTGTCCTCAATCTGAAAGGGGTGAATTCCTGGATCAGGACTGTGCATTTCCGTATGCTGTCCATTCAGACAATATTTCCTCTGGTCAGTCCGGGGGATTTCCTGGCATCTCTGGATCTGCAGGATGCTTACCTGCATGTTCCAGTGGCTCGGTCTTCACTGCGATTCCTACGCTTTGCGGTAGGCCTGGACCATTTTCAGTTTTGTGTTCTACCATTCGGCCTCAAGTCCTCTCCCCGCATTTTCACCAAGGTGCTGGCCCCTCTGGTGGCTCTTCTACTTTCCGAAGGGGTGTTTATTCATCCTTATCTGGACGATATTCTAATCCAAGCGTCCTCTCAAGGGCTGTTGTGGAGGCATGTGGCCCGGGTTCTGTTGGTCCTGCAAAACCACGTTTTTTTGGTCAACTGGGGGAAGTCAGATTTGGTTCCTTCCCAGGATCTAGTTTTTCTCTGAGCTTGGTTTCTGACTCTTCAAGGCTTGGTGACTGTGTCGGAGAAGCGGTTAATGGGCCTCCAGTCTCTGGTGAGGTCGATCTTGTCGCAGCCTGCTCCCAGAGCCCTTCAGTGGTTGCGTCTGCAGGGTCATATGGCGTCGGTGATTTTTCTAGTACCCTGGGCATGGTTCCATCTTCTTTGCCTGGTAACCTGGTTCCTGGTTCCTGGTTCCTGGTTCATTGGTCTCCGGGGTCAAGTTCTCTTCGGGTGCGGATTCCGGTGTCGGGGTTGGTTCGCAGGGAGTTGGGTTGGTGGCTGGTGCCAGCTCATCTTCGAATAGGGGTGTCTTTATCTCCGCCTCTCCCGGTGGTAGTGACGACTGATGCCAGCCTCTCAGGTTGGGGGGCTTGGATGGGGTCGGCTCAGGTCCAGGGGTTTTGGTCGCCTCTGGAAGCCAGACGTTCCTCGAATTGGCGGGAGTTGAAGTCGGTGCTTCTAGCTCTGATTCATTTTCAGGACTCCCTGAAAGGTGTAGCGGTTCTTATTCGGACAGACAACTTGGTGACCAAAGCTTACGTGAACCGGCAGGGGGGGACCAGGTCATGGGCGCTGTTCCGCCTTGCCAGGAAGATTTTTGTGGGCACAGAAATGGGTTCTTTCCCTGCGTGCCACCTACATTCGGGGGTGGTCAATGTTCGGGCGGATCTTCTGAGCAGAGTAATTCATTCATCTCAGCTTTTCTCCCTCCGGTGGTCTCTGTTTCATCATTTGGTTCACCTATGGGGTCTTCCGGTGGTGGATGTGTTTGCGTCTCCAGAGAATGCGAAATTCAGTCGCTTTTGCTCCCGGTTTCGTTGTCCTCAGGCTTGGGCGGTGGACGGGATGTTGTGTCCTTGGCCTCAGGGTCTTTTGTACGCTTTCCCGCCCTTTCAGTTGCTCCGTGTGTTTCTGGTGAGGGTACTTCTTCTGAAAGCCAGGGTTCTCTTGATTGCGCCCCATTGGACGAGGGCAAATTGGTTTCCGTTGCTTCAGTTGATGGCTTCGGATCGCATGTGGACTCTTCCTCTCTGTCCGTCGCCTCTGGATTTTCCTTACCTCTCGATGGGGTCGTTGAGGCGGTTGCACTTGACGGCCTGGAAGTTGAACGACGGGGTTTGACGTGTTTGGGGGTTCCGGTGGCTTTGAGTTCTACTTTACTGGCTTCCCGACGGCGTTCCACTTTGCTGTCTTATGGTCGGCAGTGGAAAGTTTTTTCTTCTTGTTGTTTCAGACATGGATTGGATCCTACGTCTGCTTCTCATTTTGATGTGATGCAGTTTTTACAGACTGGAGCCCAGTTGGGTTTGTCTGTGGCTTCTCTAAGGGTGCAGTGGGCGGCGATTCAGGCTTTTAGGGGTCCATGGCGTAATTTGTGTGATGAGGGTCATTTGATGCCTCGATTTTTCCAGGGTCTTCTTAACTTGTTTCCTCGTCCGGTGCGGTCCTTTCCTTCCTGGGATCTTTCGTTGGTATTGGATGCTTTGACTGTTTCTCCCTTTGAACCTCTGGGGGCCTGTGACTTGCGTCATCTTTCTTTGAAAACTTTTTTTCTGGTGGCCATTACTTCGGCCTGCCGTTTGCGGGAATTGGGGGCCTTGGCCTGCTCGTTTCCTTTTTGTAAGGTTTTTCCGGATCGAGTGGTGCTTGTTCCGGTTCCTTCATTTGTTCCCAAAGTGAATTCGTCTTTCCATGCTCGCCAGGAGGTTATCCTTCCTTCGTTTTGTCCAGATCCTTCCTCGGATGAGGAGGTTCGGTTGCATTCTTTAGATGTGCGTCGGGCCTTGTTGGAGTATCTTCGGGTGGTTGCTCCTTTCCGTAAGGGTGATTCTCTATTTGAGAATTTCGGTCCGGCTCGGAAAGGGGAAAAGCCATCCACGGCTTCCTTGAGTCGGTGGGTTCGCTCGCTGATACTGATGGCTTATTCTTTGAAGGGGGTGGTTCCACCCCAAGGGATTCAGGGCCGTTCTATCAGGGGTATGCTGCTACGGTGGCGGAGCTTCAGGGTGCTTCTGTGGTGGAAATTTGCAGGGCCGCGACTTGGGCCTCACCTTCGACCTTTGTTCGTCATTACAGACTGGCGGACTTGGGCAATTTGGAGTCGGTATTGGGTCACTGTGTCTTGTCCTCTATGATGTAATAGGGGGGTGGTGATTCGGTGGTCTTTATTGGTTGTGATTAAACTTGTTGCAACTCAGTGTTCGTCTCCTGTTTTCTCTTGCTATGTCTCATTGGTTTAAAGGAAGGCGAGGGAGGGACGGGAGGTAATGCGTCCATTACTTACGTTAATGGCATTACTCCTAGTCCTACTCCCTCGCCTTCCTTTCCGTTCCCTCCCGCCCTCCCGGTACGGACCGCCTGAGTTGCTACTTGGGCTTGTTTTTGTACAGGAGGTGGTGGGGTGGGGGAGGTTTAAGGGGAAGGGAGGGTCTATGGGGGGTCAGGGAGCCTCATTGGTTTAAAGGAAGGTGAGGGAGTAGGACTAGGAGTAATGCCATTAACGTAAGTAATGGATGCAGTAACCACTGAACTCACCACTACCTGTGTTCAGAAGTAGCGTGCTACTTGCCATAAATCACTTAAACACCTCAGAAGGCGTAGTAAGCACTACATAGATTCAATTTCACTATAATTCACTGCTAGACGGTATGAAACATGCCCACATTTAATATCAACAGGCTATTTTGAGGCCAGTAAATGGGCAGCCCAGAACGAAGTTGTAGTGAGAACCACACAAATGATCATAACATCACATCTTTAACAGGGGTACTGGAATGATTGATGTTTATTGCAGCGGCCATCATCCTCACCCAGTGATTAAAGTAGGCATGAACTATACTTTGTCTCTCTCCCCTCTGGGCTGACAGTGGAGAAGGACTCAGTGATGTGTTACAGACATGACTTTGAGAGGTCAGGCAATAATCATCCTACTTTTAAAATAGTTCATTTCTAGTGGCACTTATCAGCCAGAATTTAAAAGCACATGTTGATAATTTAAAAGTACTCCCTCTATTAAAAATGGGACATAAACCATACTCAATATATGTAGGACAACATTTTAATTCATTTGTGTACACAATTGGGATTTTTTGTTTCACTTTCACTTGTAATGCCATTTTGCATCTTGTTATATGTTTGAAGCCACAAAATGTGTCTGTTCTCTCAATAAAGAGGGACTAAGCGAGTGCAGATAGGCAGGCCAGCGGGTGAATGAGAGTGTGTGCCATTGAGGATATGGATACTTGAGAACAACTGGCTGAGTGGGTGAATGAACATGAGTGAGCGAACATAGGGGTGAGCAAAGACGACCTGCCAACTTTGGAAAAGTCTTCACAGTGTGAGCTGAGGAAGCGTGGCATTGGAGAGGGGCGGGCTTTTATGTTCTCACTGCCTGAGCAATCATGAAGGAACACTTGCAGGGATAGGGCCTGGAGAGTGCGTAGAGCTTTGTGCTTGAGCAGCCTTTGCACCAAAACACAAACAAAGGTGTTCTGAAGCCGCTGCCTTTGACTCTGGTCAGTTGAAAAATCTGTAATGGTTATGAACTGTTCAGAACACCCCTCACTGCCCAGCAGGGAACCGTCTCTGTTCAGGGGTTTCCAGCTCGCCTTGTGCTCACTATCTGATATTCACCCTTCACCAGTGACTGAACAAAAAGTGCCAATGACAAGTGACACATGGTGACACAGTGCGAGCTTGCAGATCTATAAGTAGGTTAGTGAATGAAAGGGCGAGTACGTTTTAGCATGGGGGGAAGTGAGTGTGTAAATGAGGATGACTGAGTGGTAGAATTAATCACCTTCCCTTAAATTGACCTTCAAGTCACTGAATCATAAAAAAAAAAATCCAGACACATTGCCAAACCCCAGTAATACAACTGCGAATATTTATTCATCTACAAACTGTCCCAAAATCATTTGGCTCTAGCTCCTTAAAAAGATTCATCCCCATGTTGTGGTATTAACCTTTTATTGGTTTATCTGCTTATTAAAATCTAATTTTGTCCAAGCCTTGGCAGGTGGGACCCCCTGCTGCAGCTGAAAACCATGAGGTCAAAGTAGAGCGCTTCCCATGGACACTGGGGAAAAACACTTTTCACAGGACATCTCTCTAAGTGGCCACAATGTAGGCTGTGGAACAAGGTAACTTGGAATATAATCTCAGTTTCTCAGTTTTGTCATTCTGTGCGTCAAAAGCTCTATGATGCAGATCAGTTTACCAACCTGTGCGCCATTTTCCATGGATGGCTTCAATATGAGTTCTTGGAAATGTTCTATGTACTGATTAAACTAGCATTATTCAGCTCACTACTCGCAACTCTCATTGTAAATTCATTTCTGGTGTTTTAAGATGCTTACGCTCGATTACTGATAATTAAGTGCAGAGAGCTATCAAAGTACTTTCTTTAATATTAGGTCAAGGTGTCCTCCGCTTCATCCATATGATATATCTTTAAATGTTTTCATGTAGCCTTTAATACCAAGAGTTCCTGCTTCTAAGCACTCCCACTTTGTGCACACAATAGAGCAGAAACGGAAAGAAAACAATTTGCTTAGGATCACACTATTGCATACTTAAAAACATTTTGATAACCTTTTGGCAGAACTGATAGACATTTCTTTCTTGTTATTAGGGTCAAGCATAGAAGGTCAGAAAAAAAAACCAAGACGTGCTCACAGCCTACCTACAGAACTCTGAAGTGGTCAAATTAACTTGCTGAGCCATATTACTCTCTGCAAAGTGAACATTACCAGGCTCAGCCCTAAAAAAATCTAAATTTAAGTTTCATTGTGTTTGAGCCAGGTGCTAATGGGATAAAATCTAGCAAAATGAGGGATATTTACCTTCGGAAACAAATCATGCTATAAATGCATACTAAACTAGCTTCCGAACGTAAGAACCATACAAATAACTTGATATGTTCTGCGATTCAAAAATGTTTTTAAAAGCGGAGTATGGGATAACAGGACATGCCAGGGGCGCAGCTTCAGGGAGTGTGTTTGGGGAGCGACTCCCCTTAATAAATGTATTTTGTGAAAAATAGTTGGGTGAAGGTTCTCTGAATCGGGTATGGTGAGGTGTCCGTCGGCTTTCACCAGACATTTTTACACACACAGACAAAAAGGCGCACACACTCTCTCCCTCTCTGTTTTGAAAGGCTTCAAAAATGTTGGTTATTTCACAACATAGTGTATTTTCCCTTCCTCAATACCCCTTCCAAACATCATTGCTCTCCCCTTCAAGCACTGCCCTTTAAGCCCCTCTTGTGCACCCTGCTTCTTGTATAATGTATTTTAACATGATATGTCAACCTGATTGTTGGAAAATCTGAAGTCCTCTCAGTCTTACAGACCAAGCTACGCCCATGTCATGAGGACATCTATAGTGTATGGTTGCCTGATCCAAAAATACTGCCAAGCTGTTTGCTAATCCGGGGACTGATTTAGTCTTGTGCAGGCTCTCCAGTTCATGCCTCTGGGATATTTTCGTACCCTCTGCAGCCTGGGAATTCGACCCAGTGCTATATTCAACCCCAGCTCTGGGTTTTATTTTGAAACCCTACACAGCCACGAAGAAGTGGAGCCTGTATGCGGCTGTCCTCGTTCCGCATCTGCCCTGATACAATTTCTCAATAGTACCTGACAAGAGACCGTGAGTGACATATTAGCAATGGCAGGGCCCAGAAACCACAGTGGACACAGGCGATCCGCAGTTGCAGATGTTTCTGTCAAAGTTTCTGTTGCCATCTGGCAATATTGAAAACTCACAAGCTCCCTTTGTTTTACCCCTGCATCAGGCTGCATCAGTGTTTCAAATGGGCAGGTACTCACAGGTGCTGAGTACCTGCACTTTTTAATTCGAAAGAGAGAGTACCAGCACATCTGAGAAAGGGTGCTGTTAATGTCAGTATGGAAGCTCTAAGTAGCAACCACGTGCTCTGGGATGTTGAGTACCTGCAGTTTTATATTTCCATTTCGGCCGCTGGCCTGCATGCATGCTCTTCTACACTAGCTCTTCCTAAACTCCAGGAGCGGCTCGCGTGGCTGGGGCTGGTCCTGGGAGGGGGGCACAGGAAAAAAATAATTAAATACTAATAATAAAATTTTAAAAACCTTACATCTGCTCGCGTGCCGCTCCTCTCCCGTTGCTGCTGTAGGCACAGGCTCCCAGCCTGCCCTGCGCCAGTCCTGACACTGCTCAACGCAGCATCAGGATTGGCTGGGAGCACCCAGACAGGGCGCTCCCAGGCAGACTGTGCAGGCTCTCTCCAGCCCGAGAGCCTACAGCGCATGTGTGTTTGACCGGCCCGAGACGGCTGGCCAAACACACATGCGCGCCGAGGGGAGTGGACATGGCACTCCCCCTCGGCTCGTCACCCCCACTGCCCTGCCCCTTTTACATGGAAAGGATAGTAAGCAGAGTTGATTATCCTTTCTGTGTAAAAGAATTTGCAGCGGTTGCTGCTGGCGGGGGACGACACTCCTCCACCCATACGGAGGAGCTGGACCTGCTAAACTCCCTAAAACAAAAATACCAAACAGTTTATCTGCCACGTGTGTGAGTAAGGTTGTTGTTTAACATGAGTATAAATGAAGCACGCTGTATCTCTAAGACTGAGGATGGAAGTTCATACTACACCCCTAAACTATGGCACACACCCAAACCCCTACAAGAGTATAAATAAAGCTTGCTGTATCTAAGACTGTGGCTGGAAGTATATACTTCAACCCCCCACCCCCCATGGACAGTGATACAGCAGGCTTTTTGACAAAAAAGACTACAGTAGAAAAGCAGGCAATGCAAGTTTCACTCACACATTTGAAACAGCAATCATGGCAGAATCACCCGCATTGCACACTTTCTTACCCACACAGCAGAAATGCAAGCTTCTGTGTGCATGTGAGAGACACGAAGATGGCATTTGCATGATGTGAGTGTGCCCAGTCGTGTGTTGTGTCTTATGATGTGTCCTGTGGGGGTCTGATGTATTTTAGTATGAGTAATCAGCAAGTTCCAAAAATCGAGAGCACTGTGATTTTTCAATCAATTAGGAAGTGTAAGCAGAAGAGAAAGGTTGATGAGGGTAAGGTGCCACTAGGGTCAAAATATGGCTTCTTCAGACAAGGTGCGACACATGTCATTTCTTTTGAGGTGGTGACTACATTGCCTACTCTGGGGCGTGTTGTAATAAACTACTTTCTCAAGCTCCGCCTCGAGTTAAATGCTGGTGTGTGGTAGGCTGCAACAGACAGGTGCTCTCCTCTGTGTTCTCCTGCCACTTGTAGCCTTCTACTTCCCATTCACTGTTCCAAAGAAAGAAGGTGAAGGGAGTGCCAGATGCTCCTGATCCTCGCCTCTGGGCAGCTGGCATGGGAGCTCCAGCTTCTGTGGTGGTAAGGCCTGGGGGAGCAGCTAGACTGTGCTTGAGCTCTGAGGAAACTTAGAAGCAGATATATGAAAAATATTATTTAATAAGTTATATAGTTCCTACCCTTCCCCCTAATCTAATTATTTACTGGCTTCCTTATTGGTCCTTGTTGTATAAGGTAGACATTATTATCTGATGTTAGAAAATAACCACATTGACAAGTTGTAGGAGTCATTGTAGGGTTTTTGGAGTTGTTAATTTGTTGGACATTAAAACATTGCCCACAATCTTACTCTCGAAGTCTTTGTAAATGGAAGCATTCCAGGCATGCTGCTGTTTCCTCTCATCTTAAACATACAGAACACACACACACACTGGCAGAAAAATTCAAAATGTAACGGGTTGGAAATAAGGGAAATGTGAATTTGTACATGTTTTCCCTATTGTGTTCTCCATGTGAAACTCTCCAAGTGGCTGTTAGTGGCTTTGCATTTATGGGTGGTTTTGTTTGGGGTGTGTTGTGATTTGCTTTGCACACAACGGACTTATGAGCGTGTTAATGTGAAAAGGGAGCCATCGACACACCGCTAAGACAACCTTTAAAAACATGCACAAACTACATATGTTGATAACTTTTTTGAACTACACAAAAACTGTGTGTTGAGAAGGGGCAGTTCAAGGACTTCTTAGTCAGGTGGTGTAAAGAATTTGACCATCACATGCAAAACTGCCTACATGTTATGTAGTGGGAACTCCTTTGAATTCTGCATAATTCTGTGTGTCGCCATATTTCAGTGGATGCATGTATTATTTATGGAGTGTATAAGCTTACCATCTCTAAATCTTTAGGCTATGTGAGCTCCATATTTTTTTTTGTCATATGTTTGACATAATTTTAATCACATCACAATCTTTTTACACATTAAAATTTTGACTGTGTTTCAGAGAATGCCCAATAGTATAAGATTATGTACGTCGCATAAGCCTTAAAATCTGTGTGTGTGTATTTTTTGCGTGCAAATCTTTCCATCTGTTATGTATAACACCTTGTGCTTGTCTACATCAAAGATTAAACCTATATCATCTGAGGGCAAACTGGCCACCTGATCATTTTAGGTATAGGTTTTGACAACTCTGATACCAGCGGACCTATTCCAAACAACATGGTAACTGATTATCAATTTCAGTTTTAGACGTTAGCCATTGTTTATTGATTACATCAGTATTAGTCGATTTGCATAAGATTGGCTCTTCAAATTAAGGTACCCAAAACAAATATAATGAAGACCAGCACATGTTTCGTACTTTCATAACTAATTATCGCTTCTTCAGGGCATGACAATCAATCTAACAAAAAAGAAATAAAAATCAAATGTTTTGGTATATATCTTAATTTATGAATTGTTTACACCCAGTTTACTTAGTTCAAAGAATAATTAGAGTACCATTTGACCAGATAACTTTAGAGTGAAGCCATTGGCTTGATACTTTGCAAATCAAATCTTGACTCAATGAGTATTTTCTTCTCACATAATAATATTGGCTTTTTGGGTGTATCCTTCTGCCTCCACTTGAGTTCATACATTGAACTGCATGAGGTACTACTTTACACTTCTAGGCCTCTCAGTCCTTCCTGTGTGTCTCTCTAATACGTTAATTCTGCATTCGTTAGCACATTAAACCCATATTTGTTGGCTTTGCCAATCCTTTTTGATGCATTTCTTGACAATTCAATTGTTAGATCAGACTTTTATTTTCATTTCATTCTGTAGGCTGTTCCCCAAAAGTCATTGCTTGACAGGCAATATAACTGAAGAAAGGTAGATGTATTCATCCTCTGCAAGTGTCTTGTTTTGTGTAGGTGAGTCTGGCTATCTATGTGCTTGCAAACTACAATTCCAGGAGTCAGTGAGTGTAGAGGTTGATTACATGCTATACAGATCCATATTAAACCTCCCAGACAAAGGATTTGAACTTTGTCAGGTGAATAAGGCGGTTATCCTTTCACAGGGTTTTAGAAATGATTTGAGTTGGGGGTATAATAATCTATGCTAGTTACATTACTTCACAGCTGCAATCCCGTGCCAATAATGCACTTTAAATATACTGTATATGGCCTGGTACACCTAGCTTCAATCTGACGTTTGCATTGTCCAGACCAACACCAGACACAAGTTTAAACAAGACCAACCACCACCTCCCTTAATTGGAGATATATTTATGTCATGATTGTTTGACAGTATTATGAAGCTGGCGAGTTTTTGCTAAACATCAGTCAAGACCACCCTTGACTCAGTAACCTGGTCCTTGTATTTCCAGCCCTTCCTTGTCCTGTACATCAGTGGAACGTTCTATAAAAAATAGTGAAGCCCAGCTTTATGTAAACATTCCACTAACTGTGAACCTCTGCTGTTTTGGCACACTCACTCATTCGCTGAGAACCAAAGCGTCTCCTCCTTTTCTGCACCAGTTATTGTTTTTAATGTCAATTTTAGTGCATTATATAAAGAGCTGCTTTTTAATCTTGATAGTGAGAGATATAACATTTTTGTCATTAAAAAAAAAACCTATCACAGGTTTTGGTGCTTTTATTGCACAAAATGCAGTGGTATAAAATGCATAATTCACAAGGAACTGTGCTACACAGGGAAATATTTCACAGCTGTCTGTGAAATACAGATTTTATGATCATAGCAAAACCCCCACCAATCCACTCTGCAGAGCTGTAACTCTGTCTGGGCTACTACGCTTATGCGGCATGGAGAACCAAATTACAATAAGGTTGTCTAAATTTAACAACTAAAATGCAAAATATGCAGCATATTATTTTTACCCATTTGTGATAGAAGCAACATTTTGGTGTAACCTCAGTCTGCAAATAATGTGTAAATAAATCCATCATTTTGTGGTGAACACTTCAGCCACAGAATCACCTAAAACCAGGGACCCTCCCTACTGCTATTGTTTTAGGGACAGTTTATCCTAGAAAACAAACCCTAAATCTTCTAATTCCAATCAGTGCCTATAGTTAGTGCCACTTAAAAGAAAACAGCTTTTTCAAGCTAGCAGCCCTAAAATAAGGATGTAATATAAAAAGTACAAAATAAATTCAAATGATTCTTTATTCACGTTAGAGACATACATAAATGCACATAGAATAATGTTACATAAGTGCAAGTACACAATATCACAAATCGGGGGTATAAATGTAAATAATGTAAATAGATAAGCAAGGTATTTAAAAATTATAAAAATATGGATTTATGACTAAATACTGCAGATTTAAGAAAACTTCCTACCTTAACGCAGGTCTGTAGTTGGACCAAGGGCAACTCTGCGTTTAACAAACGTGTGTTTCCTAAGTAAGGGTAAAACAATTTGTGTAGTAAAATTGACATTCAGCATAGACTGTTCTGAGACCTCATTGCATGGACATGGGTAAAAGCTTGATGTACTATATTGTCCCAGTGGAAAGCACAATCTACAAAGGAGCAATAGAGAGCTCTGCCACCTACCTTTTACTACTGTTAGTTATAACTCAAGGCCAGGAGAAGACTTAAGCAGGGCGTGGGCTTAACAGTAGGTTTACCTAGTTCTGCACATTCTCTTGTAAGGAATTGTCTTTCCCAAAATAGCTGTTTCACAGATTTTTTATCTTCAATGCAAATTGCACGAGCCTGGGTAAATTAAAAAGTATATCCATTAAAAAGTATATCCGCAGACTGTAAGCCTCAATTGTCTGTTTAGGATATTGGGCGACTGACTTCCAGGGAAATCAAAGTTTACATCTACATAGGGAAAACAGATGATAAGCATGTAATATTTAAAGTACACAAAATGGTCCTATATTGCCATCTCTGGGTTCTCGTGATATATACAAACCACTTGGCCTTTGGTCTTGTGGTTGATGCCTCCAGAACCCGTTGATGGTGGACCATATTCCACAGTTAATGTCTATCTATCTATCTATCTATCTATCTATCTATCTATCTATCTATCTATCTAGAAGACATTCAGTCTACAAAGGTTCACAAGCAGAGTGATGTTGAAATATAGGAAAATAACGGCACAAATGCCATTATAACTACACCCATTGTTTTGTAATTGCACTTATATAACGCTTACCCCCCCAGAGGCACCGAAGCGTTAGCTACCACCTTGATAACGCCAGCGTTAAACTTACAACTGTTCGTGACAGAGACATTCGTCAACAAGCCAGCCTTTGTTTGGCATTGTCGCAGTTGTTCCTATCAGTGAAATCCATCTATATGGCACCCAATTCATCTCAATCCAGGTTCAGTGCCGTTGTTCACAACCCCGGCGGCTGCCGTTGGAAGATGATGTGGTGTCGGGAACTCATGAAATGAGCCAATGGAGACCGATGACTAAAGTCATTGATAAGTGGCATGAACGTTCCAGGCAAGGTATCCCCGCCGCAGCGGTGCGGCAGGTGCAGTGGTCAGCCGGTGCGGAGAGCCTGAAGGCCTGTCGTCTCCACCGGTTTCACCTCTTACTCCAGATATAGGTGACAGTCAGCTTGTCGCTTTCACAGGCAAAAAGTAAAGAACACATTCAATATTGAACAACGATTGCAACACAGGGTGGGGGGGCGAAGTGACCCAGAGCAGCCATTTTAGGTTTCCATTCATCATTAAAACTCCTCCTAACAAGAATACAGGAAGAGAGTCAGAAGGAAGACGGAATAACGCAGTGATAGCTACACCAGCAGTGGAGCCCCTCCTGGCTCATTGGCTCACTACACGCATTCAAGATTTACAGTTTCATTTCTAAGTCAATTTTGAAGCATTATTCCCTCTGGACCGTGTGGTCTTCTTCCTGCTTCCTGGTGTTCCCGGTGCCTTGTAGGAAATGGAGGGCTCCTCACGAGCTCATAATGCAGGCCTCGCGTTCTCTCCTTCTCCACCACAGCTCCTAATGTCAGCTGATTATGTTATGAAGTGCTAGGATACCTTGGGCCTCATTACAACTTTGGAGGAGGTGTTAATCCGTCCCAAAAGTGACAGTGAAGTGACGGATATACCACCAGCCGTATTACGAGTCCATTATATCCTATGGAACTCGTAATACGGCTGGTGGTATATCCGTCACATTTGGGACGGATTAACACCTCCTCCAAAGTTGTAATCAGGCCCCTTGTCTTCAGAATCTGTTGATAAAACCCACACACAAATGTTCCAGAAACAAGAGGGGTGAATAAATATCAGTATTCCCGTTGCCGCAGTTCATCAACACTGGAAATACACAAACACAAATCCTTTCTGGCCTATGTAGTTTTGCTTTATGTTCAGGTATCGTGTGTCGATGTGGCACAATGCTTTAGTTCAGAGAGCTTTATTTTCCTGCTTAAATGGCCATTCATTAATGTGCCTCTGTGGAGAGCAGACATAACTGCAGCATGAGAGATGTCATGAGTAACCATACACTGAGCAACGCGCCAAACAGGATGGTTTAACTTACTCTGTTAGGCTGATGATAAAGGTAGGAAAAATAGTTGAGTAGTTTTTCATTTCAGACCACGGTATCAATAACAAGGTAACCATAAAGAATTTTCAATGTGCAATTCAATTGCAGGGAATTTGACAACATCTGAGCAGTGCAATCTCACCAATGCAACCAGAACACTGAGAGGGTCATTCTGACCCTGGCGGCCGGTGGCCGCCAGGGCCACCGACCACGGGAGCACCGCCGACAGGCTGGCGGTGCTCCAATGAGCATTCTGACCGCGGCGGTTCAGCCGCGGTCAGAAGCGGAAAGTCAGCGGTCTCCCGCTGACTTTCCGCTGCTCATTGGAATCCTCCATGGCTGCGGAGCGCGCTCCGCAGCCATGAGGATTCTGACCCCCCCCTACCGCCATCCAGTTCATGGCGGGAAAGCCGCCATGAACAGGATGGCGGTAGGGGGGGTCGCAGGGGCCCCCGTAAGAGGGCCCCAAAATGTATTTCACTGTCTGCCTTGCAGACAGTGAAATACGCGACGGGTGCAGTAGCACCCGTCGCACCTTCCCACTCCGCCGGCTCGATTACGAGCCGGCATCCTCGTGGGAAGGTCGTTTTCCCCTGGGCTGGCGGGCGGTTTAACTGGAACCGCCCGCCAGCCCAGGGGAAAACTCGTAATACCCGCCGCGGTCTTTTGACCGCGGCGCGGTAATTTGGAGGGCGGGATCCTGGCGGGCGGCCTCCGCCGCCCGCCAGGGTCATAATGAGGCCCTGAGTGACAAAATGGAGGACCTTGTGCAATTTAGATATTTTCCCACCTATTGAACTTAAAATCATGAAGTACATTTTTTCCATGTTCTTCCATGTTTGTTTCCGATAAGTCTTTGCATTAACAGCAGTGCAGTCAAACACTGTGTCGTAGATTGTAGATATTGTCATATGATGGTTTCTTATGTTTATGGTCCTTCTAAAAATTTGGCATTGCACTTTCCATCTTCGTTCTACCCTGGCTACTGCCCCTTCACTGCCCGTAGTCTACTCCCTCCCTAATTAGTCTGAAGCTTCTGGAGAGTGTCCTACTTCAAGGCACTTTCCCCACACCTTTTTGCCCCAACTTTAACAAACCTTGTTTCAGTGCCTTGCCGTATTTGTGCTTGTCATTGGCAGCCATGCAGATATCATGCTCACATGTCTTCTATGACTAAGGTCAGTTTGTTTTTAACCAGTGTTAATTTGTAAATAAAAACGTGGTGCCCAAAGCTCTCTTTTGAAATACACGGCTGCTGCATTTAAATGTGCGAGCCATCTTGGGCTTCTTTAATCCATTTACAGGCACTCCCTGCCCCTTCAGCTCACTCTTGCAGCTTTCTGCTTTTTCCCTTTGTGGAGTTTTTTCATTTTTCTCTTCCTCCACCTTTCCCATATGTGCCTTTTGCTCGCAGTAAATGCCTGGTGTAGAAAACCAATTGGCGGCCCTCAAAACCGGAAACCACCGGCTCAAATTAAGCACTGGTTTTAGCTCGAAGAGCAGTGCAGCAATTCTGTGTCTTCCTGTTTGGACTGCATCTCCTGGGAATCTCCAGGTAAATCTGAAACATTTCTTTGATGATTTTCATACCAACCACAGGACTTGAATATTCTTGTCAAATGCAGTGTTTTTTGGGATATTGTTCAATCTGTGTACACTTTCAAAGTGTATAATTTCGGGCTCCTTTGTCCCTTAACTGCTTATGCAACAAAATTGTGTCTTGATGTATTCTCATGGAAAATGCCATTGGTATGTACATTTTCAATAAAAGAAAGGTAGGACACATGCTTACATATTGTTTGGTGGTAAACCCACAAAAGTACCATTCCATATCTGAGCTCTTAAGTTTTTTGCGTCATTCTAACAGTTCTTTTTTTTTTCAATTTCTGTTTGAGGAAAGGTGACACAGAAACCAGTGTTTCATCACAAACATGCAAATTTGTTAAACTAGTTAAATAAGTGAATGGGACCCATCCTACCCATACCGTATCAGGAAACCTGTTTAGTGCAAGGAGTATGTAACTATGGAAGTGTGTCTCAGTTTTATTCTCCAAAAGCCAGCCTGGCCTGCTAGTTCATTTATTTCTTGTTTTATTGGCTTCCTCCTGAGCCAGGATAAAAAGCCATTGGGAAGTTTGTTTAAATCCCATGGGTCAGCAGTACCTTCATATTGCTATGAATACCCAAATATTATTTTGGCATTTCTCAACTTTGGTTGGAGTACCAAGAACGATTACCTGTAAACACAATGGGAAAATTCTACCAGACTTGATAAATACCAAGGTGGTTCCCCTTTATATTTTGATTCCACCTTCTGCCTCTTTATTCTACCACCCCAAGCTTCCTGATTCTGCTTTTGATGTCTCTTCATCCCAAGTTTTTCAATGGGAGCCAGTTGGAGGCATTGCTCTGGATGTCTTTTGAACTTCTCATTTCTTTACCTCTTTTTTGTAGGATGACCAACAAATCCCTGGAATGTTGTTGGAGTTCATAAACAATAATTCGAGGCTGCCTGAAAGCCAGGGAGACTGTGCTGATTCACCAATAAAAGTCCCTCCTGTAGCCCCTGGAGAGCCCATGTGATGAAGTTATAAGCCAAAATGAAGTTTTCCTTCTTGGTTCACTAATCTGTGTAGATTAAGGAGTCTTATTTTCTAACACTCATTCATCCTGATGAAGGCTGCATTTAAATGATTTGAACAAAAACATGTGGTGATGCCCTGCCGACCGTTTGTACCTGCGGCCCTGTATTGGTAGATGCTGTCATTAATTCTGAATATGTTTGGACGTTTTACTGGATAATCACATAACAATTTTGTGGGGCAACAAGGGTTTTGTTTGGATGTAAGGAAATACATATTTTTGGTATCTCAACACTGATTATTTGGTCTAACACGTAATGAACAATAGATCACCACTAACACTCTGGGCCTGATTCTAACTTTGGAGGACGGTGTTAAACCGTCCCAAAAGTGGCGGATATACCACCTACCGTATTACGAGTCCATTATATCCTATGGAACTCGTAATACGGTAGGTGGTATATCCGCCACTTTTGGGACGGTTTAACATCGTCCTCCAAAGTTAGAATCAGGCCCTCTGTCTTTTAAATAACAAGTGTAAACAACATCCCAGTATGAATGCACCTCATCTTTGAAAGGTAAAGATGGGAATATGGAACAGGAATTGGCAAAGCAAATCAGTCTCGCCTTTGGGGTTTACTGGTTTTGGAAAATGCTTCTTGGTGATGCTTTATAATATTGGTAAAAAGCAAGCAGTTTTTTGACAATTTTTCGTTGTAAAGGCATTCCTGGTAAAGGCATTAGTGATAGGCATGCATGGTTCCAGCATGGGTCCCCCCTGGCCCCCCACCCCTAAAAATTACTGCGACTCCCCGAGCCCCTCCTCTAAAACCACGCCAACCCCCACCCTTGCCCCTAAAACGACCCCAACCCCCACCTCGTCCCTAAAATTACCGCGACCCCACCCTGCCCCTAAAACAACTCCAACCCATCCCTGAAACCTAAAGTACCCCAACCCCCACCCAAAAAAACTAAAATCACCCCGCCCCTAAAACTACCCCGAGCCCCCCACCCCACCCCTAAAACCTAAACCCCCCCAACCCGCCCCTAAAACTACCCGACCCCCAACCTACCCCTAAAACCTAAAACCACTCCAACCCCCACCCCTAAAACCACCCCAACCCCATTCGATCCCTAAAACCTAAACTACCCCAACCCCCACCCCTAAAACCTAAAAGCACCCAACACCCCTGCCCCTAAAACTACCCCGAGCCCCCCACCCCACCCCGCCCCTAAAACCTAAACCCCCAACCCCTCCACCCGCCCCTAAAATTACCCAGCCCCGAACCCACCCCTAAAACCACCCCAACCCCCACCCCATCCCTAAAACCTAAACTACCCCAACCCCCACCCCTAAAACCACCCCAACACCCCTGCCCCTAAAACTACCCCGAGCCCCCACCCCGGCCCTAAAACCTAAACCCCCCCAACCCGCCACTAAAATTACCCAACCCACCCCTAAAACCACCCCAACCCCCACCCCAAAACCTAAAACCACCCCAACACCCCCACCCCTAAAACTACTCTGAGCCCCCCACCCTGCCCCTAAAACCTAAACCCCCCCATCCGCCCCTAAAATTACCGACCCCCCCAACCCACCCCTAAAACCACCCCAACCCCCACCCCTAAAACTACCCCGAGCCCCCACCCCGCCCCTAACACATAACAACCCCCAACACTCCAACCCCGCCCCTAAACCTAAACCGCCCCTAAAACAAAAAATAACCTGACCCCCTTCCCCTAAACCACCCGCCGCACCCTCCCCTAAAACTAAAAATAGCCCGACCCCCCCAGCCCCTAAAACAGCCCCACTTACCTGACTCATCGCGTCATCCTCCTCTGCCGACTCCCTTCTTCTGTGCCTTAACCACGCATGTGGGTAGTTCAGCACATGCGTGATTAAGGCACACAGCAACGAAGTCGTGGTTAACAAAAGCGTTGTTCCGCTTTCGTTGTCCACGACTTCGTTGTTACGGAGTCGTGGTTCAGGGCGTTTCCCGGGGAAAGCAACGTCCACTGTTTGGGCAGTATAGTGGGAGGAGGAAGAAACTCTGCGTGGGGTGGGGGACATACAAAGCACACCCAAAAGAGAGAGCAAGGAGGGAAAAAAGTGTGGGAGCAACACAGAGCCCTCATTGGTGGGATATGTTGGGGAGGGAGCAGACTGTTCCTAAATACACATGCACTCTGGAGGAGTGCTTAACCAAAAGAAAAAAGTAGCTCCTAAATGTGAGCAGTGGAAGGATACAAGTCAGCCAATGAAAAGGATAGTAAAGAAGCTATGCTTCAAAGGAGAGACAAACACAAGAAAAGAAAGGAACACCATCAAATAAAAAGCAAGAAAATAATAGTGACCTTAATGCCAACCAATGGAAGCAATTGGCGGGCTCTAAACCCATTAAGTTCTTGGTGCAGCTCATGAAAGGTCTTGCACAACCAGACAGTTAAAATCTCTAGGGCAAAGTAGAGGGAAAAGCCCTGCATACATGAAGTGATCCTCAAGTCACTAACAGGAGCAAGGAATGGAACTTATTAGGTATGTCTTTTTGCAAAAAAAAAAATAATAAAAAAAAAAAAAAGTGTACTCCTATTGGGCTGCTGGCAAACTGATTTTGCTCGGAAGGCACACATAAAAAGCATGAACTCCAGATGACAGTTAAAAAAAGCACAGCATATCTAGTGGCCAGGCTTCCTTCCCCTCATGTAATTGAAACCTACCCTACATCAAGGATGGCCTGTCGCAGCAGCGTATACACAGAGTAGGACGATGCGTTGCAAATTATTTCAGATTTTGGAAATCGCGTGGAATCAGGCCAAGGCATGGAGACTGTTTAATTATAACATGACTGTACCCGGGCGGAACTTTAGACATCCTTATCTCCAATTACTTGCTACCCAGCCACCATGGAAATAGATTGCAGATACCCAGGTTTTTTTTCGCATGCAGCTCATGTGTACTTGCATACATGCATTTAGGTTTAAGTACGCAGAGGTCTTCAGAACATAGTGTATCTTTATATTGTACACATATTGTTTAAATGCCGTATGAATACATTGAACGAAAATATGTTGAGATTGCTCTAATGTTAAAAAGAGTACTTTCTAGCAGACAGTGTCTCGATTCACAAATGTGAAGGTGGAAATCTGAACTTAACTCTTGTAGGTTTACTTCTACTTTTGGAGCACATCTCAAACTGTGTAGCAATTCACAAATAATTTCAGGATTACTGCTGCCAATCTGTGGCTATCACAAATTTCCACATATAGTATCCCGTCTCACTATTTCCATATGTTCAGTAGTAACAATTATACTTAACATGCAGATGTTAGATCCAACATGTTAGTGCTTTTAAAAACGTTTTTTTTCTTTCATGGATGAAATATTTTTCTTCTATGGATAAATCTTGCCCCCTAATCAATTTTGGAGGTGTCCCTGACTTATTTGTAATCAGGCAACACATTTACTCTTGTTCTTAATAGCTTTTCTTGGGAGAGAAACTGCCTTCATATTGCTTTTGAATACCCAAAGGTTATTTTGGCATTCCTCACCTTTGGTTGCAGTACCTACCCAGGAACACAGTAGCGTTCCATCTATAGGGGCTGAGGGTCATCCCTCTCACCTTTAACCTGGTGTGAAGAGTGTCTCTCAGGCTGAACAAAAGTCAGCCTGACAGACACTCTTCTGTTTCAGATCAGGCAGCCAGTAGCTGAACATGCGCTAAATGTGCAGACTTCTGGCTGCCTGAGCCGAAGAAGTCACAGTTCCTGTGGGAGTGACCTCTTCAGCCTGGCAAAGGTGCCTCAATACCCTCCTCCTCATGACAAGGGGGAGCGTCACTGATTGCTTCAGACCAGGGTGCTTCAGTTTTCAGCCCTGATGTGCCCAGGGCCGAGTGTCAATCAGTGACACCTCATCACAGAGTGGGGCGGGGTCAGCAGTCTCACTGACCCCATTCCACTCTGTCACAAGACTGGGACTGCTGCCGTCCCTCATTGGCTGGCCTTAGGTCAGCAAATGAAGGAAGGCCGCATCCCCACCCCTTCTGGGACCTCTGAGGCTTCCCTGTCAGAGCTTCTACTCTTGAGTTACGATTTTTTAATATGTCTGGCGCATGTGTGCATGCCTGTATGAATGTATGTGCATTTGTTAGTGAGTGTTGAGTGGATGTGAGTGCGTTTGTGAATGAATGGGTGTGGGTGAGGTGTATGTATGCATGTGTAACCTCCCTCCACCCCCTCTCTTGTAAATTCCACCAGTGCAGGAACAAACACCTGCAAACACAATGGGAAAATTCCAACAGGCTTGCTGAATACCAAGGTGGGTTCCCATGATATTTTGATTCCACTCCTGCCTCTTTATTCTACCACCCTACTCTAACTGATTATTTAGCTCATTCTTGGAGGTCCTGTTCAGGTCTCGCCTGAGGCAGCATATGAGCTGTCGCTTATGAGATATTTTACTAGCTTCCTGTGGGATTAGGCGGTGGCCATTGCTAATAAAAAAACACAGTGGACAGTGCTGGCTTGTCATGGTGTTTTTTTTTTAACGCACCCTCCATGTTGTACCCCCTCCCTCCCTCTGTGATACCTCCCAATATTAGAAAAAAATTGCATTATGGTCACTCGGGTTCACAGGCATGCTGTACCTATGGTTGCCAGTCCAATATATTAGGCCAGATGCCAGTGCACTAAACTGTATTGCCTTCTTCCCCACCTTGTCCTATCCCAGGGCCTAGGTCCACAGGACTGCCTCCGTGAGGTGGCCGACCACAGCACAAGGCTGCATCAAAGGAAAACTAGAGTATGCTCCTTCATGTTGTTGCTTGCACCCACCTGCCCACCATAACAAAAAAAAAGACTCTACTACACGGCTGCTTCATAGCGCTTTTTTCTCCACGCTGTCTGTTTTTGTGTTACATCCGCTCCCTCCTAGTTGCCTCTCCCCTCTTTCTGTGTTGATTCCCATCCCACCCTCCTGCTAGCAATTTTCTTTGCTAACTTCCACCCATGTTGCACGGCAGCTGACAGAGGCAGTGGCTCTTTTCTCTTAGATGATTCCTGTTGGCCTTGCCAATGCTTGTTTCATCTCTGCTTTCATCATTTTCCCATCTTTCCACATCCTCCTTCCTTCTCCCTTTGCTCCTTTTTTTCTTTTGCTTTAGATGAACGTCTGATGATGAAAAATGAGTCCCGGTTCCCAAAAATGAGTCTCAGTGACTGCCCGTGTGGGCCGACACTAATTTACCGGTTTCTGTAACAGTTGCTGTAAGAGAACTTGTGAGGCACTGTAGTGTAATGACCATTCCCGCACATGCTTCTTTCGACCTCTCTCTGTCTCTCTCTCTCTCTCTCCCTCTTCATTAGTCTTATTCGCTATGAGATCACAGACGGGACAGAAGCCAATGCCATTCCCTCTAAGAAGCAGTCGGCCTTGGCAGCAACAACATGCGACAAGTTAATTTTCATGATGAGTGTACTATGGGGATATGCTTGGGCCATAGTTCACATATGGATATTGTGTCCGACCACAAGAATGTCTCGACTCCCCTAATTTGCTCATCTTCTGGGAAATATAGGAATCCTCTGAAATCAAGACTTTTCAGATCTCCATGAGAATGCTTTGCTTTGCCAGAGCTGCCCGCCGACCTCGCTAGTGTGGTGCCAGACCTTCAGGAGAGGTTTGAGAGGGGCATTCTTCTGAGTGACACGAAGAGATGGTTATGATATTCGATTATCTAGCGATAATTTAGGATTAACCATGGATCCTACTGCTGGGTAAGTGTTTTTGAGTTGCATTCCAAGAGAATACCCGCATATCCTTTGTCTAGGGCTCGTGTTTAAAATTAAATGGTGGTATTGGAATTGATTCATTGGCACTTCAGCTGTTTGCAACTTGTTATCAAAATATGTTTTTGCCTTATAATTGCTCGTCAGTCGCTCCCTCTGCTTCTAATAGCGCAATGCCATTGAGGCTGAAAGGGCATTAAATAATAAACACTCCATGATTTTCTCAGTTTCTGTTTGCGCTTGGGTCTTTTTAATGGTAATTGGCGGATTGCCAGGTGTTTAGTAGTTGCTTTCATATTGAAATTCTATCGGAGTGAAATATTGGCCTGGGGAGTCCTAACGTTTGTCCCTGAAAAGGGAGAGACGTGACACTGAATTTCTGTATAATCTATAGGTTTTTGCCTGCATTTATGGTTAGTATAGGTAAATGTTCTGCTGCCGCAGGCCGGATCCAGGCAACTACTCATACAGCATCTCTCGCTCTCTGCTTCTAACGAAGGAAACATCCAACTGTACTTTCAGGGCGCTGCGCCGCTAATAACTCCTAGTGTGAGTCGCGTGCATTTTCCGATGGATGTTCTTGCTGGGAGGCTTCCAGGCCAGAACTCGGATTTCCACTTAGAATGAGTGAATTAGGCTCTGGTTTCCTCTTCGTGAAAATGGATTAGTCCGGGTTGTCTTTATTTTAAGGGTCTGATGTCATTATGCTCAGAATGCAGCGGGCTGCTCGTCGATGACACACCGGTGACCCAGAGTGGCATCATTCTTTATGTCCCATTTTCCGTAGCAGCAGCTGAGCTCGTGGAATACAGACCAGCCGACTGAAATGATCTGTCTGGGAAGCCACCACCTTGTCTGAGCTTCTTTGGTGGCTTTACCTACCTCTATTACCTTTAGTAAGTGTGGTTCATTTTTAAAACAAAACATGCCTGGAAGAACAATCCAGGGATTTTCAGCTCTCCCAGAGGAATAGCTCCCTATACACTGAAATGAGGCACTTTTAGGACTGTCGGCCTTTTGCAGTAATTTGGTATAACCTCTATATGGCGCTGTTGGAATGGAGAAAATGTATATGCATGCCTCGTATTCACCCTAGCAAGCTGTAGCTTTTTGACTGCATCCTCAACACACACGATGATCATTTGTTTGCGCAGGAGGTATTTTTGGGACACAGACTGAGACCCTCCCCGGTTGATTTGGTACACCATGTGCACCCTCCTTTGGATGAGTGTGACTGCTGTCAGCTCACTGATCTCTAGAGGATGGACAGTTGTGGCAGCGATTTCATTCTAGAATCAGGGCAGGCCGTTTTACCTGCCACCTGATAGAGAGAATAGCCTATCAGCTGTTCTTGTGTTTCTAAAGGGGTCTGCCAATACCCTACATAAGGATCCTTTGCTCATTAGATGCATGTTTGGAGCATGTGTGACACAGGTGCCCGTAGCCACTCTGGGGTCCATTTTGTGTTTGCTGCATTCAAGTGGTACCTAAAAAAAAGGGTTGGAGGGATAGCATAGAGAGCAGATGTGAACTGCCAGGACCCTGCAAGGATATTTTGTTATGGGTCAGACTGAGGAGTGTTAAGGAAAGGAGACATGTGGCCCTTCTGAAGCTAGGGCGTTTTCTCCAGCCTTTTCCTGGTTTATTGTTCTCTGGATATGCTGCTTTCCCAGAGGTTAACAGATAGTTAAGTGGACCAGCTCCCCTTGCATGTGTGGACTTGGTGGAGGTTTCCCCTGAAAGGATCATCCCAGTTCCACTAATGTACTTCACTGTGCTGCTCACATCTAGTGACAAAGACTTAGCTAGTCTGAATGGAATATGCAAAATGGCAGAACTGCTCATAGCCTGTCTCGGTGTTGACCATTCGAATCCACAACTACTCCTTGCAACTTCAGTATAAATTCAGGACAGACGTTTCCAGCCAGTGTGCCAGAATTTCTCATCCGGAGCCCAGGGTCCTAAACCGCCAGTGATCAATTAACTCTTCTGTGCTCCAGGCTTGTGATCCACATCTCCAGCTACCCTTGCCAGGGGCAGGATCAGAACCTGAGGATTTTTGACCACTTGCTAGGAGAAACATCTGTTTAGGCCTCCAACTGTTAAGAAGGAGCACTGGAGATGCCCTTGCTGGTAGGACAGCAAGGAGCACTTAGGGAATGATGAAATGAGGTGGCCACTGCAGCTTGGAAGGGACCTGGAGTACTAACGATAAAGGGAAAAGCCCAGATGACCCGAGTTCGCCAGCAGTGTATGCTGTCTTGTAAAGTGTGCTATGTCAAGGAGTCTTGCTGGAGAAACCCAAAGTGCTTAGTAGGTGATTCTGTTAATAGAAGTCAGCGTCTAGGTCCAGAGGCTCCCATCAACTTGCAATTGTAGTTGGTAGTTACAGTGGACTGAGTTGTGCCAGAAAGGAACGGTGGCTTTATTTTTTATATTGATGTTCTTTTGTTCGAAACTAAGTACTGGTTGGTCACTCAGTTAATAATGGTTACTAGGTGCTTGAGCACTGTCTCTAATTTCATGCTAACTCCCTGAGTAAACCTTTGGCTAGCTGACTTATCTTTCCTGAGCGTCAAGGGCGAAAGAGGTGAGCAATTTTGCGTCCAATAGTAGGGCTAAGCAGCACGACACTGGTGGTAAGTGATTTAGGTTGCCACTGCCTGACCCAGTATCCCCTGGGTACCTTTGGAGTCTTGGAAAAAGTCCCCATGTGCATTACACAGCCTTACTTCACTATGTGGAAGTTCTGGCTCTGAAAGCCACTGCCTTGCATCTTTTAGAGTTTCATTACTCTTCCTTTGTTTTTCCACTGCTTTGGTTCCTCCTGTTATCCATAACTATTGAGACACGGATTTGTTGCAAAGTTGTCGGTGCTTCTGTAAGATGACCACATAGTGCTCTCAAACAATTTTGCACTAAACAACGTGTAGCCATGCTACATAAGAATAATTATATCTTACTTTTTACTACAATAATTTTGCTGATTTGTCATGCTCTCAACAACAGGTGTTCCTACAGCTCAATTTAAAGCTATTCTTTATTGACGTCAAAAGGATAATGGGATGAGTTTAACCTGAGGGCACTCTGTTGCGACGTGTAGGTTATACATTGACCTCAGCAGCCAGTTGTTAACTAGCTGAGCTACCTGTTCATTAATGTGGTAGATGCCCTGCATTTATCAGCTGCTGTGATCCTTGCTAGCATGGTATGTATATTGTGCTGTTCCCCAGCTGTGGTGCTCTTAGGAATAACTACACAAATCAAATATACTGTCTCCAGCTGAAACACTAGATCAGGAAAATTCATGAAAGTTCACATAGCATGTCCACTTGTGTAATTAAGTGAAAACCAGTCTTTTTTAACTCTTTGTTATGTTATACATTTTAGTCCAGGTCAAACAGCTGCTGGTTCCTTGACCTCTTGGCGAGTTATTACATTGTGTGCTAAAATGGGGTTTTCCCAGAGGGCTGAGATCCAAGTTGGATGTGGAAAGAGGTGGTCTGGTTGTACTATCTTAAACTAAGCCTTGGTGCTCAACCAGTGTATGTGCTAGGAGAGGGATTCGCGCCTACTTTTCTGTCATTGTTCCTACCTCTTCGTCAGTGTTATCAAGAGAGAGGAAGCAAGAGAGAGAGAGCAAGCTCGTTATTCGTGTTAAAGTCAGTGTGCTATACTATCTTGTGTAGGATAGACTGCTGCCAGGCCCTCTTAACCAGGATTCTGGAGTCACTTGCGGAATTGTCTGCTGGTCAACTAATCTGTGTCTGATGTGTCTGGGTGTTGAGTTTATCTGGAAAGGTTGGTACCTGCCCACTGACTGATCTTTCGCGCCAATTGCGGACTTTGGGGGTTATTACAACTTTGGAGGAGGTGTTAATCCGTCCCAAAAGTGATGGTAAAGTGACGGATATACCACCAGCCGTATTACGAGTCCATTATATCCTATGGAACTCGTAATACGGCTGGTGGTATATCCGTCACTTTACCGTCACTTTTGGGACGAATTAACACCTCCTCCAAAGTTGTAATAACCCCCTATGTCTCTATTAGCATATAGGAGAATCTCTGATCTATTTTCGGATGGTTCTTCATTTTTGCATTGCCCTTCTCTCATCCAAGCGGTAGCTGCACACATTGTAAATAGGCAGTTATTGCTATTGCCCAAATAAATAGTACTGAGTTTACTGACTTTTGCGTGTTGGGGGCCACATTGGCCTTGCTGGGTATTGAAATTGTGCACATCATGATAGATGTTAATAGTAAGGGTTATACCACTGAGCCATCTTTCCGGCTAGTAAGAGTTCAAACCAACAGCAGCCGCCGCAAATCTCGAGGGGAGCAGTGCAGGGGAGTGGGGTAGAGGGTGAGGGGAAATAAAATAATTATTCAATGAAAAAAAAAAAAAGCTTCCCTGTTTCTTCTACTGCCACCCACCTCGATCCTCTTCCCTCAATGTGGTGTCCCAGCATGCCCTTGCATTCCCAGGCTCCCTAGCAATCCTGGCGCTGCTCTCATGCTATACTTAGCATGAGAGCAGCGCCAGGATTGGTCTGGGCAGCTTGGTTTGCTGCTCAGACAGTGCACTGGAGTCTGTGAAGTTTCTCCAACCCAGCTGTGCCACCCAGCTGGCTTGGAGAAGCCTAAGTGCGCATGTGAGTTTGGCCGGCCTAGGAGGGCCGGCCAAACTCACATGTACACTTAGTGCACTGACTCCAAATCCCTCCTCGTCCCTCCCGCGGACCAGCCCCACCCTTCCCTGCACCTGCTGGCTGAGCCAGCAGCTGAAAAATAAAATTACATTAAAATATTGTTTTATTTTTCAGCTGCTGCCTCAGCCAGTGGGGCGACACACCTTTGCCATTGCGAAGAAGCTGCCCCTGGTTCAAATACTGATGACATCTTAGATAGCTGGAGGGCTGCCAGCTATCTAGTGCATGGCTCTTTTAGCCTGGAACAGGGTTGCCCATGTTCTTTCAGGGATATAAAGCTATATTCCACTTATATGCACCGACAAGTACTGGAATCCTTCCTAGGTTTCAAACTTTATATAATTCAAGCTACCAACCAATCACTGCACTGTCACTCCTACCACCAGCCAAGGACTGTACTCATGTGTGCTTCCAAGGTTGCGACTCTTCTCGATCTTCAGCCATCTCCATGGCTGTCTTTGAGGGTCAGCATGTATTCACTCATGACCACTGTGCACACTGTTGTCACAGCTTACTTTTCCCATGATCACCTGCGTGCACCACAGTGCTTGACGTGTCCTCATCCAGCTATTATTAAAATCTTCAAAGCTACTTTTCTTCTCACATATGGAAGACCTTTTGCCAGCTCTTCCCGGACACAATACATGATTGGTACAGCGATAACACAAAGTGCAAACATGTCCCACCCACCATTTGGAAGCTCTGTTATCATAGCCATAGGCTGGCACTGAAGCCTGTTTGTCACCCCACAATCCTGGGCCTGGTCCTTCATCTCCATCCTGACAAAGAGCATCATCTTTTCTCTGCTTATACCGGGGGTTGGTGGTGCTGTAAAGAACCACAACAAACACAACAAGTCATAAGAATGAGATAATGCCACTGTACTGCAGTGAATAGCTTAGTGGTGTGGTCATGGCACATGACCACCGCTTTTAGAAACACTTCATCATGCAGCTATAAACTAGGCGCTTTGGGATGGTTTGTCTGGTTTTATTTAGTTTGTGATCGGTTGCAGAAATGTTATTTGCCTGCACCACAGGGAAATTGCTTTTATTTTTTTTATCCTTAATGCAGTTGACTCTTGACTGATTTCATTGCAAATTACTGCAATCCTGTTTTGTGTGACTGCTTTATTGCCACCCCTGCTGTCATCAGTTGAGAGAATCTGAAATGTGGTGTGTGCCAATGGTTTAAGATCGCTATTGCTATCCCCTGTGGTATATTCAGGTGAACACTTACTGTGGTTTATATTAGCGTTTCTCCAAGATTAAAATAAGAATTGTGTTACTTAAATCAGCAGAACTACTTGCTATCAACCCAGCAGTCCTCATCTCATGAATAAATAATAAAGTCTACTGGATTGTGGATTTTAATTTGAAATTGTGAACCGGTACACATTGCTATTTTCAAAACAAATGGATCTCACCGCTCCCTGGACTCAATATAGGTTTTCATTTTACAGTTGAAGATAAAACGCGTTGTGCTGGTGTCTTGATTCATGACATGGGGCATCATCTAGTGATGGGCTGTGATGAGACATGTGACACTAAATGATGACGCCCCGTCCACTCACATCTCGGTGCCCCGGCTTGATTTAGAGGTTGGGGGATTCAGGTTTCCTGATGATGGAGCTGCTGCATCTCTGGCATCTGGAAAACAGTTGCGTGGACCTTTCACCGATGGGGATGGCTTCAGAGGGACCACCCGAACCGAGTGTCTTGTTTAGCCATTCTAAGGTGGTGACAGCTGATTACAAATATACAGATATTTGTTGTTGTATTTTTGCACAATTTGCCCATCCATGTTTTCACCCATTACTATGGAATACAGTTTATTGCACATGCTTACCAGTGTAACTGATGATGGACATTTGTGTTCTCTACAACAAAACATTGCCGAAATCCATAATAGGATTGTGTGCACCGCACAGGCCTTTGTGAAAGTTTCAGAAATCGTTTTGTCCCAAAAATGCTGTAGTAACCAGTGTCCATCTCTTGCTCTATCCTCTTCCAGATTACTTTTTGAAAAAGTCTTCGTGTGAAATTCGAGTGCTGCAACATCCCCTGGTATCTTTTGTGGGCCACCTATGTTGGAGCCCCCATATGCATCCCCTTGTCCAAGTTGCCATGCATTGAGTTTTAAGCCGAGATGAGTGGACCTCAGACAGGGCACACTGGGGGAAACATGATTTCTTTCTAGTCCGCCATTAACTATGGTAGAATCTGATAATTTCTAATTTCCATGACTCCTTTTCCTTTGGCCTCACTCTTCTTTTTTTTTTCTCTCACTTTATTTCTGTATTCTTTCTCATTATTCTCTCTCTCTCTCTTGCTCTTATTGTGCCCCACTGGAGCTCCCTCTTGTCCCCCTGTCTCACTTTATTGCATACTCCCCCCCATCATTTTCTTCTTCTCTTCTCTCTCCCCTCATTCCATTTATAGTGAGGACTTCTGCTAAGAGTATTGCCCCTTCTTTCCGATAGGGCATTCAGATTAACCGACATCACCTTGGAGGAGGGCTGGCTGATCGCCTATTAGTAGAGTGTGACACTTCCTGTCATGAACATGGAGTCTGAGGAATCTAATGTCTCTGCAGTATTGCAGAGATTTCTGGGACAGGAAAGGGGTTGAAGCCTAGATGCTGAATTCTAAAATGTGAGCCATGTTGAGTGACCACATTCTGAGAATGCACGTTTGGCGACCTGAGTGTGGTCCTTATTTGTTGTGAGAAGAACTCACACAAATAAAGTCTGCCACAGTCAGAACAAATAAGGATCATTGCAGTGCAAACATGATCAAAAAATTAAATCCAACAAAGTCCGTTTGGAGATGGAACATCCAGCATCTGAGATGATGGGTCACCAGCAGAGCGCTATCCTGAATTAATACTACTTGGTTCTTTAGGGTTAAGTGTAAAAAATGAGCCGCTATCAACTTCCTGGAGTGGGGCATTGTCAGGGAGTCTACGCAAAGTGATTGTGCTACTTGCTTCTTCTTCCTTACTCCAAGAATAAACCCTAACCAAGTCAGTCCAGAGGGTGTAAGCGACAGAGTGTAATAAGCAAGTGAGAAATGACAATGGTGTAGCACTGTGGGCTCTTGTGACGCTATTTATGCCAGCTCCTCTTCAGGCTATGTACTCATTTTGACGTGGGTGGTAATAGGACAGCTGACAATCTTTGGTAGCTAGCCTATCGGCCCATCTCACCCATCCCCTGTCTCATTTAGATGTTGTGCCTTCCCTGGTAGTGGAGCCACTACTATTGATAACAATGAGAAAGCTCTTTCAGCAGGGCAATAACCAATCATTCTGTTTAGGGCAGGCCAGCATGTCGTGGGAAGGCGCCTTCAGTTTAGGGTGGGTAATGTAGATTTTCCTAATAATTTATGACGCAAAGTCTTAATTTTATTAAAGACACGGAGGTGAGTATTATGCATTTTCTTTTCTTGTTTATTCAATAGCAGCAGTCAAGAAAAAAACATTTCCCATAAGGCCAAACAAAAAGTGGCCAATGGGAGCAAAACAGTAGTTTCAAGTGTCAACCAATGAAAGGGCACCCATCCCCTAAATACGTATCTTGACTGTGAACAGCCCTCTTTTCTTGTGCGAGGGTCAAACAGTATGAAACAAAGGTAGAGTAGAACAAATGATGCAAAAAGCCATTACGAAAGCCATAAAGTCCTGACAAAAGTTCTATAACTGGATCAAGGCAGGGGAAAGGATGACATCCGAATGGAACCGATGTAGATGGTGGTCCGCTGATGGATGACAATTACGTTGAAGCCTGTGACGGAGTAGTTGAGGCTACAAGGGCGGGAAAACAATGAAAGCATTAATTGTTGAGGCGGGATAATACTCGCCTCCCTGTCTTTAATAAAATTAAGACTTTCTGTCATAAATTATTAGGAAAATCTATATTTTATGGCTAGACCGGAGGCTCATATTATGCAAGTTTAGAGCAAATTAACAACATCCAACACAGCATGATGAACAGGCTTGCAATAAAATACTTTAAACACAGTATCTTTAGACCAATCAGCCGATTTGAGAATATCCTCCAAACGAGAACCATCCCAAAAGGCCTTAGATGCCATAGCATCTCTGGAGGAATGGGCCCCAAAAACGGAAGTGTCAATACCGGCTAAGGACATGACCCATTTGACCCAACGAGCTAGGGTTGGAGAAGAGACGGGTTTGAAGGGTTTTTTGAAAGAAATAAGTAGTTAGGAAGCAGAAGATGATCTCTAATCGACTGTTTGATGTTCATATGATTTTAAATATTGACCCACAAAGAGTTTAGGATGGTCAAGAAAGTAAGGATAAAACCCAGATGACAAATTAGTTTTAGTGCGTCTGTGCACATTGAATAAAATGCCAAGCGGAGTAAATTGACGGGCAGTGATATCCAGAGCTCTAACATCGGAAAGATGTTTAAATGAAACCAAGCATAGTAACATAGCTAATTTAGCAGACAGTTGTTTCAAAGAAGGCATATCATTGTCAGGCCAGGATAAAAACAGATTAAACACAGCATTGACGTCCCATAGCGAACTGTATTTGGGTAAAGGAGGATTAGAAAACTTTACTCCCTTTAAAAGTCGACAAATCGGGGGATGTTCCCCAACAGGTTTACCATTGATAAATGGGGGGTGTGAGGAAATGGCAGATCTGTACAAGTTAATAGTACGATATGACTTACCTTTACTAGCCTCAGCCGCCAGGAAATTAACTATAAAAGTCACATCTGTTGAAAGGGAATTAATACCTTTTCCCAAGCACCAGCTATGCCATAAGGAGAAAGCTGAGCTGTGGGCCTTTTTTGTGCCCCATGCCCAGGACTGTTCGATGAGGCTAGAAGCTTCTGCCGAAATTTCAGGGACTGGCTGGGGATCCCTGACAATTTCCAAGCTGAGAGGACGAGAAGATTGTGTAAAATCAAATCGTGATGGAATCCGAGAGGGTTGGTGAGGAGGTCCGGAAAGGAAGAAAGAAGGAAAGGGAAATCTATCGTTAATTCTAGAAGAGATGGGAACCATACCTGAGATTGCCAAAAGGGGGCTACCAGTACTACCACTGCTTGTTGCAGTCTGATGTGGGCCAAGAGTCTGTTTATCATAATAAAAGGGGGAAAGGCGTAATTCAGAGAGGTTGACCAATCCTGAGAAAAGGCATTGAAGGCAAGAGCCAACGGATCTGGGTGCCAACTGAAGAACTGAGGCCAATGATTGTTTAGACGTGATGCAAAGAGGTCTATTTGCAAAGAGCCCCATTTGTGAGAAATAGCCCTGAAAACCTCCGAATGGAGCTTCCAATCGCTGGACTCGTGGAGAAAACGAGAATGCCAGTCCGCTACGGTATTGAGATTGCCTGGAATGTACTGCACCTGTACTGAAATTCATCTTCGAAGACAAAAATTCCAAAACCCTTTTGCTAATTCCGCTAAAGGTTTTGATCTTGTGCCTCCCAGGCGGTTGATATACCTGACAGCCGAGATGCTGTCCATCCTGAGAAGAACTGAACAACAGACCCGATCTCTTGCCAGGCTTTTCACTGCAAAGAAGCCGGCAAGCATCTCTAAACAGTTGATGTGCAATTGTGTCTCCTGAAGCGACCATGCGCCCCTAGACGAGATTGTACCACACCGGGCCCCCCAACCGGAGAGGTTTGCATCCGATTCTAATACAAGATCTGGGGCTGACACAAATATGGTCCTGCCGTTCCAGGCATCTAAATGGTCTATTCACCACTGAAGCTCTTCGCGGGACTCGAGATCTAAAGCAATGCTGTCCGAATAAGCGAGTCCCCTTTGAAGATGACGAATTTTGAGTCTTTGGAGGGCTCTGTAATGTAGAGGACCTGGGAATATCACTTGGATGGAAGAAGAAAGTAGGCCTACTATCCTTGCCAAAGACCTGAGGGATATGAAGGATTTGTGAAGAGTGTGAAGAATTTTGGACTTGATAGACTTTATTTTTGCGCAGGGGAGAAGAAGGGTTGCAGAAACGGAATCTATCAGAAACCCCAGAAACTCTATGTGCTGAATCGGAACCAGGGAAGATTTTTCGTCGTTTATAAGGAAACCTAGGTCAGTGAGAAGATTGGAGGTCAAGAGAAGATGAGATTGAAGGATAGTCCGACTTTGATTCATGATGAGGATATTGTCTAGATAAATAATCATCCTGATTCCTTGAGCACTGAGGGAAGCTACTACCGGCTTCATAAGTTTTGTGAAACACCACGGGGCCGAAGAAAGCCCGAACGGTAGGGAAGAAAAAAGATAGAAGTGATTCTCCCATCCAAATTAAATATATTTTCTTGAATCTGGATGCATAGGAACTGCCAAATAAGTGTCCCGTAGATCCAAACGTACCATCCAATCGCCTTGAATAAGAGTATCTCTGAGATGAAGAATAGTCTCCATCTTGAAATGTCGGTAAACCACAAATTGATTGAAATTTTTAGGTTGATGACTGGGTGCATTTTTTTGTTCTTTTTGAGGACTAGGAAAATAGAACTGATGAAACCTGAGGGATCTGGCTGACAGGGGATGATGGCGTGTTTACGAAGTAAAGATTGAATCTCCGCAGAGATTGCCACCGTCATCTCTTGTGAAAACTTGGGAGGTTGAGGAAAGTGAGTCTGAATAGGCTATGAGTAGAGTTCGATATTGTAACCCTGAATAGAATTTAGAACCCAAGGGTCTGAAGTGATCGATTCCCATTTTGGAAGAAACAGCAAAAGACGACCCCCTACAATAGGATGGCCAGAAGCCAGACTTACCGGTTTGTGCTGTGAATCTGGAAGATCGGCCACCTCTGTTCCGGAAGCTGCGTCCTCTTTGCGGGTAAAATTGTGGTTTATAGTCTTGGTATGAGACGTTGGAGGCACCATGGGAACCTTGGTTATAATAGGAGCGGCCGGCAAAGCAGTTCCTACCTCTGCCGGCCCTGGCGAAAACCCGATTATGGAACATTTTCTTGAGGGATTGTTGGGCCTTGTCCAACGAGGCAAAGGTAGAAACATATTTATTTAGCTCCTTTATAAATGAGTCTCTGAAAAGGAGCCCTTCTGCCTTGATGCCAGGGTCTGACCCCGCTAGATTGACTAATTTCGGATCCAGCTTGAGAAGCATGCCTTTCCTTCTTTCATGCGTTATTGCCACATTTGCATTGCCTAAGAGGCAAAAGGATCTCTGAACCCACAGAGATAAATCTGCAGGATTAATGGGACAGTTGTTGAGACGTGCCGCTTCAGCCAAGTAAAAAATGCGGGTGAGGGGACCCACCACATCCAGAAGCTTGTCCTGGCACATGGACCAAGCTTTGTCAACACCTTTCCGCGGATCCTTCCCAAACTTAGAGAAGAAGGTAATAAGCGAAGGGTCGATAACTGGGGTGGCAGTAATTTTTGACGAGAGAGAAGGACGAGGGCATTCTGAGCGGAGTTTGGCTCTTGTTTGCTTGTCTAGCGATTAGCGTAATCTAGACACCACATAATCACCCACATGATCTGCTGGAAACCATTCTGTAGAATTAGGGTGATGTATGTCCTCGGGGTTAAACACTGGAACCCCATCAGCGTCTGAAATAAGTAGAAGTTGAGAAGACTCTTGCGCCATAACTTTTGCCTTTTTTGGAGGAGGAGACAAAACAGAATCATCATCATCTGTATCACGTGCGTCAGAAACAGAATCTGAACCACCATCATCAGTATCTGGAATACTGGTAATCACAATGGGCGCAGAGAGATGATTGTTTTTCTTAGAACACTTAGAAGACTGTTTAGATTGAGAAATGGAAGAACCCTCCTTAGCAGGAGCCTTGTGAGAAACCGCGTCCTCTGCCTTATGTGAGGAAACCTCACTGTCTAACGCCTGTTTAGAAATCTTTTTTATAATAGGGCATTTTCTGCATTTGGGCCAAAACCTTTTGTCTTTGAAACCAAGGACAAAATAGAATTTTCTAATGTTTTGGATAAATTGTTTATGGAATTGGAAAGAGCTTGCTCAACAGAGCTTTGAATAAAGTCACAAATATTGTCATTCAATTTTTGGTGCATTTGTTCCTCCTCCTTCAAGCTAATTCTGCTCACTGAGCTTTTCATATTAATAGAAAACAATTTTGTCAGATAGAAAGGATAAGAAAACACCAGAAAGGGTTAACAATCCTTTGCAGAGTGAGGGGAGTGAACAGGCTCCGCCTATGGGCGTGAACCTGCAAGTCCGTGTTCACAGAAGCAGCAGGAAATACCAGTAAAAAAGACTGGCTCGGCGAGGACGCCAGAAAAGGGGAAACAAAACCAGAGTCCCACGAAGAGGTAAGCCAATGCAGGAGAAAGCCGGTGAACCACCGTTTCTGCCAAGCGACGCTCGAGAAACAACACTCTTGACAGAAAACGGCAGTTTAGAACGCCGGAGTGAAACTATAACAAAGAAATTGCGGCTACAAGCCGACTGGGATTACAACATGTTATATACACGTCAACAAAACCATTAAAAGTCTAATAACTAGTCGCAAACAAATTAACAAGAAAACACGAGTATAGAAATGAAATACTTAGCTTGACTGCGAGCAGCAAGAAAAGAGGGCTGTTCACAGTCAAGATACGTATTTACGGGATGGGTGCCCTTTTATTGATTGACACTTGAAACTACTGTTTTGCTCCCATTGGCCACTTTTCGTTTGGCCTTATGGGAGTTGTTGTTGTTTTCTTGACTGCTGCTATTGAATAAACAAGAAAAGAAAATGCATAATATGAGCTTCCGGTCTTGCCATAAAATTTAGTGCGGTTGCAAGCTGCTTTTTTCCTGTCTGGGACTGCATTGGCACACCAAGGCAGCCTTGTGCAGGACAATGGCAAAGATGCGCTTGGTGTGTGGAGTGCAACTCCCAGCATGTCAGGGACATTTGCCTTTGACAATAGATCCGTGCTCCTGCTTTGTGGTGAGGTGAGAGAGGCCTGTTTTCCTATCTTCAAAGGAGGAAAAAAATGACAACTTCGATGGCAGACAGGACACAACTCTTTTTATTTTGGGGTGGGAGGTGGGTGGGAGCCCTCCTAGCAAACAAGAGGCTGATGACCCAGGTGTCAGCTCTATATTTAGCAAGCTCCCTGGAACTGAGCTGGGCCAGTGGTGGTGACACCTCTTCCTACTGACCTGTTTGGCAGCTGAACAACCATACTCTGGATCTAATACAACAGGAGGCGGCCATCTTGTCTGACTAGACCCTTCTGAGTGGGGGTGCCTTACATAATACCTAGCACTCGATACTCAAGAGCTAAGTCTGCCTTAGCCCAAGTCCATCTGGAGATTTTCAAACATGTGAAACCATTGACTGAAACCGATCAAGGTGCTATTAAGTTTGGGGTTTTCAATGGCTTCTTTTCTCTAGACCATTTACAGTGTCCTATGTTTGATACTTTGTAATGTTTCTATATTTTGGATATATCTTGCCAATCACAGAAATGCTCAAATCCGACCAGTTCCCAGTGGAGTAAAGCGCCTGTTCGGCCCTGTCCCCGGTTAATTAAAGAGAAGCCTTGTGCTCGGTCTGCTACCGGAAATGGGGCAGTTTGGTAACTTAGAAGAAGCCTCTTTTCTGCCTTTGTGGTGCATCTAGACCTAGTTTGGGCCTGCACTTTAGTTGAAGTAGATTTTCAACACCTTAGTCTTCTCTGAAGTTAAATCACCACAAGAACTTTGCTGCCTGGACTCTGCAACGGAAACACATATGTCATTAAAGGTGCAATTACGGTGAAGGAGTGCAGCGATAACCGAGAAACGCTTTCTCTGCCTCAGAGGGACCGCAGACAAAGGTCTCCCAGACCCTGGAAGGGAGAAGCCAATGAACCACTGAACGGCAGATGAGATAAACCTCCAACCGATCAATATCGTACATAAGCAGCAAAGCAGGTTGTCTGTTAATCTCGTGTCCAACAGGAAATTGTTTCACCATCGACCTCTTAAATAAATGGTGGAAGGATTTACTCCCTGCAGTTTACACTGTAGGTGCCGGATTTATCATCGTCGGCTTGATTGCTTTTCATCATCTGTCAGCCTCTGGGGCCAAATCTTATTGAGTGGAAATGAGTGGGCAGAAGAAATGGTACCACCTCCTTGCAGGGGAGAAAAAGTTTAGATAAGTGTAGCCTGAACTTTTTACTTATTGTTTACGTTTGAGGAACACCGGCCATGATTGCCTTCTCCACATTATCTTAATGTGAAACATAAGCACCAAATTGAAAGTAACAACTTCAATTATGGTAAGTTTGAACATGCTCACTGTGATTGTGCTGCCTTGGAAAAGACATTCATTCACAGTACTAGGAAATGATTGTCTGTGTGTGATAAGCAACAAAGAGCTCCCTGGGTATTGCTTTGCAGTCTTACAAATGTTACATCATCAGTCTGCATCATCCGTGGTCTTGGGGGTCTTCACTTTTATCCTGAGTGTGAGCAATTTGGGTGGCGAGTCTCGCCTATAGAGAGAAAGCAAGGCCAATAACAAATGTTCATTTGCCTTGATTATACCATAAAATTAGGTGACAGAGATTGAGAAAGCTTTCTTATGTGCAGGTTTCTTCAGAGGACATGAGGCTTGATTTAGAGAAAGGTGGTAGATACATCTAGATCTATTCCGAATTACTTACAAGACTTCTCCATTTTCAGAAGATATATGTCACCATCACTGTTGAATATGGTGCCATCCATATCTTAAAGAGAAGGACGAAAGACTGTATTTTTAGGTCTGGATTTTGACAGAAGATCTTTCAAACAGGCCTGTTGCTTAAAGTATACATAGAGTATACTTTGAGTTTGCCCCTTTTAACCATTGGCTTTCCTCAACTAGCCTCTCTTTACCATTTGAAGGTGACTTTGTCAATCACTTCTTGACTTATTGACTGTATCTTTCCATATCCACTCCAGTGCTTTCATTGAATTGCCTGAAGCACTATTTCGCATTTATAGCCCTCTCAGTCCTCTCTTGCTGGCTCCTTGTTGAATGTCTTGCTCTAACATGTAAGCACTGCATGTATTAACACACTAAAAATAGATAAATTGGCTTCCCCACTCCTTATTTCTTTTGGTTGTTAACTTTTCGGTCAGTATCAGCAGAGGTCTTCTGTATTTCTACCTCTGGGAGGTGTGATTTTGCTCGGCCAAATGCCAGTCATTCTGAGCAGCACTGAGGTTACATGGAGAGGGAAAGACAGAAGGCCTCACATTACCCTGCATCTAATCTTTGAGGTTGCTGGAAGATATTTTAAATAACAAGCGATGCTTCCTCATCCATCAGTGACTTCTTGAAAGGTTCAAACGTGAGGTTTACATTGATGCATGGTTTGTATGTCTTTTCATACTAACCAATGTTTTTTTATCCTGCCTGTTGGCACAGGCTCTCCACTTGACCATGCTAAAGGATGGCAAACGGGGCACTTGCAGAAGTGAAGGAATCACGTGACAGATGTTATTGGATTAAATAAAACGTCTTTTTTACGTTAGGAACTTGTTTATAATTAGACCTGTATTTCAGCTATATTTCCTGAATGTTCTGCATAAACCTCACTGCACAATCAAGTGCATATTTTTGGGGAAATTAAGGAAATAAATACATTCAGCCTGCTTCAGATTCCACGCATTCGATTTCCTGTTTTTAGATCATTTAAATGATTACAGTAACAATAATCCCATTGCTCCACTTCGTACCTCCTCTTGTACAATGTGTTCATACCCCTCCCGTCCCGGCTGCATGGAAAAAAAGTCCCTAATTAATGCCTTCCACATTTTGTGCTGCGGAGCCATGCCAGCGCGGTTCCCAGTCCCGACAGCGGATTAGCGGATTAGCAGGCCCCGGCCCTCGCGGCGAGAGCACAATGCGTCCTCTTCCGCTCTTGAGAGGGGTGTCTGCAGAACATTTCTTGCCTGAAGGTCACCAGTGGCAAACTAACTTAACAGGATCAGAGTGACTTTTAGGGCAACCACACTGAGCTTCCGGCTGTGCCTGCAGTGTGCACCACAGGGCACTGCCATGGCAGAGAAGCAAAGGCATGGACGTCAACTCATGGAAATGCCAGGGGTAGCAGAAGAGACACCACACGCCCTTTGACCTCCACTTTCATACATACTCACACTTACACACACTTCCTGACACAAAATACACTCTCACCCTCAAGCATGCACACAACATATATTGAAAATAATTTTTACCTACCTCAGCTGCCATGGAAGGGCATATTCCAGCTAATTGTCCTCCATTTTTATTACACTCATAGTGAATAATATACTATCAGAATATACTATTATTTACTATTAGTGGGATAAGGAGAGTGGAGCCCCAACTAACGTCCATAAGGACGAGCTGCCACTGTGTTCCTGGCACTGAATTTGCCACCTCTGAGGCCAGGGGTCGCAAATGCACTGCCAGGGGTGGCAAAGGGCAAGCCAGGGGTCGCAGCTAGGGCCCCTAAATGACGTCCATGAGCAAAGGCAAGGCTCCCAGGAAAGGGTGGCAGGAGAAAGAGGTTGTATGTCTGCTTGCGTAGAGCCTGAGCAGGTGATCTGCTGCAAACAATCAACAACCCCCCAGGCTGTGCAATTGCTGAGGGAATAAAGTAACAGATTGCCATCTATTAAGCATTTTAAGAGGCTGAGACAGTTCCTGTTCTCTGCCTTGTGGGTTGTGCTTTGGGATTTACAGCAATTATAAATTGAGTACACATTGACTTACGTTGCCATTAGCAAAAAATACCCCTCAGACTTTCCTGCACACATCAACCGACAGTGGCAGTTGTAGCATGCTTCATTTATGCAATAGCAAAGCGTTTCCTTTCTAAGTACAGCACTGTTGAGTACTACAAGCCGCAGTCACATGACTGCGGGAGAAGGCCAGATTGCTTGGCAGTGCAGTCATGCATCCTGCAAGAAACACTCCCTCACTGTCAGGCAGTGGCAGTAGCTTATTGAATGGTGGGTCCATTCCTCACGGAACTCTAGAAATATGTATTAAATGGGTACAACTTGAAAAGAGAGCAGTTTACACCATGCAGTTGTACAATGTGCAGCTGTTGGCTGTGATGTCGATTCATCCTAAAGTCCTGTGGAGCGTAAGCCACGTCATATGTCCTTTAAACCTCTTATGACATCACAGGAATGGCACCTGTTGGCAAAAATGGATAACCTGGTATAAACTTTCTTAGTTTTTATTTACCAAGCGTGTTTGTAGTTCGCTATCATTGCACTACAAGTCCACTTGCCACACACTGTATCCCAGTGCTCGGTTTATTTAGTCACTTTCACATTTTGTAAAAGTTTGTAAAGACAGAATGACAAAGGTTTCAAGCAGGAGTACAGGGGTAGCAGCTCCTACCCCTGGTGGCCACTAACTGGTGTCCATGGATGTTGGATATGCCTTTAGCTACATTAGCGATATTATGTTCTGGTATAATACATTACATTCCGTTATTTGACTCTTGATTTGCGACACACCACAGGTCACGTTTAGAGAGGTGCTGCTGCTTCATTATAATTATTTACTTTGAATTATTGTGGATGAAAAATGGGTGGTTGAATTCATATACTTCGATAATGGTCTTCAGGGCTTCATGAACTGAGACCATCACAAATAATAATTATTGACTGGTGTAAGCTAGTAGATTGTTTTTTCACACTTTTTGGGTATCATATCAGGATGGAATTTAGAGATAGAAATACTTAAAATGGCCCAGGATAGTTTCTTCCTGTGTTTTCTGTTTGTGATATCTTACAATGTTCCAATGGTGCTTCAAATGGCATCGCTTCCCAGAAAAAAACATTTTTAACTGCATTAATATGGAGATGCCTGGGCCCGATAACCTGCACAACCATAAGGGGCGGCCCCTTCACTATGACAGAGAAGCATCGCCCCACTGCTGAAAGGCAAAAAAATAAAATGATGATAAAAGTATTTTATTCATTTTATACTTCCGCGGATTGTCGGGCAGGGCGGGGCTAGCATCCTCCATATCACCAGGTAGGAGGAGTGCTAGGTGCACTCTAAGTGTGCATGTCAGTTAGGCCGGCTGGCTGAGGCCGGCCAAAATGACATGCGCACTTAGAGCTCTGCACCGAGCTCTATTTCACAGCCGGGTGGAGACCAAACGCAGGCTCCCACACCCTCACTGAGCGGCATTTCAGCCCGCTCAGGCCAATTCTGGCGCTTCTCTCATGCTGTGTAACAGCATGAGAGCAGCATCTGGATTGGGTAGGGAGGGGAGCAGAGAAGCACTGAGGCGCCAGGAGCATTGGAGCACAGAGGTGAGGTCCGTCAGCTACAGGTAAGTGTTTCTTCTTTTTCTTTACCCCCCTCCTATCTACCACCTGCTGTCCCCCCAACCACACCCCTACTCTGTGCGCTGCCCCTCCTGCCATTCCTGCACCAACTACCACTGACAACCATACACTGTGGGATGTAATCGAAGCACCATGTGCTCTCTAACCTTTTCACTGCTTTAAATGCAGCAGAATGGTCTCTGGAATCACCTGCAAATTAGAAAAAAAAAAAAAAACTATGGTCAAAACCGCTGTGTTCATGCTGGCGGTCAAACCACTGACCACCAGCGTCCCCGGATCCTCGCCAGCCATATAATGTACATTGTTTCCACCCGCCGTCCCACAGGAATGCCTGGCCGGGACATTGATTGCGGCTCCACATGGAGCCGCCGCCAATGCCTCTATGCGGCGGGTGCAGCTGCACCTGTCGCGCAGATTACTGCCCGAAAATCTGGCACTGACCTGCGCAATGAGGCACTGCACAGGGGCCCCTGCATTGCCCATGCCAAGTGCATGGGCAGAGCAGGGGCCACCAGGGGTGCCCTGGTGCACCCCTTCTGCCAGCCTTTCAGGCTGGAGGCTGAGGAATCATTAACCGAGGGGCAGCACCACCTCCGTCAGGCAGCCTGGCGGTGAGTGAGGCCCGCCGATGGCGCCCCTCATGGTGTTCATAATGTGGCGGTGTGGCCCGCCAAGTTCAAAATGACGTCCTATGTTTGTAAGAAAAAAAATCCTCACATGGTCCAGGAATATTTACAACCAGTATGGTTAATCACAGCCCTAGCTATTTACATGCAGTGAAAATTCTGGACAGAGGGAGATTAAGTTAGTGAAGGAGATTGTCATGGGTTTATTTTCCTTACTTAACACATATTATTTATTTTTATTATTTTATGTATCAATGGCTTTTATGAGGCCATGTTCTCAGCAGGAGTTGTTTTGTAATTGAAAACGAAGCCTAAAAGCAGTACATATGGTGATATTCAAAAGATAGTGTGTGTGTCAAGGCTCCAATTAATGTACCTCTAAAAGAAAAGCAACAGTTTTATGTAAATTAGTGCTTAATTTGAGCCAGTGGCTTCTGGTGCTAGGACCTGGAACTTTATTGTAAACGCTGGCCCTTATAACAGCCTGCCACACGGTGACGCTGTTTATCGGATTTTGTGAGAAACACACCAACAATTGTTTAATATTTAAGTATATGTTAAAATTACTAATACCTGCCACCCAAAGCTATAGGAATAGATTGGGTGGCATTTGTGAATCGTTTTTAATGTATGTTTAAAGTCTGAAGTGTCACGCTTGCATGTGTGTGATTGTTAGTTGTGATGGTACTGTGATTGTCAGCACTAGTGGGGCAATTGGTGGTGTAAGCTACAGGGGCCTGCTGACAAGAACCCTGGCACTTATTTTTGTGTGCAAATGCAGTACTGAAGTAAATCCTTATTTTACCTAAACAGTTTCTTGATTGACCACATAAGGATTTTCTTTTACAATTGTGCTTTCTTTTGTCTCCCCCTCAACGTTAGGTGTGTTTTTCAATTACAGTTGGCCAAGTGATTTCCGTTGTGCAGAAGTTAGAGCCGTTTGATCCAGTTTTTTGTAGTGCCACATAATCATAATGCCACAAAGAATGGTTTATTGCCGCAGATTGTAACCTCTTACATTTTGTTCTCCCCATCAGAGCTGCCCAGAAGCTGAACTTGTCTTCCAAAAAGAAAAAGCATCGACCTTCTCCTTCGCTGACTTTAGATCCACCTCTCTTCTCAACCAGCTTCTGTGGAATCCTTCAAACATCCCCACCTCCTGCCCCACCATGTCTCCTGAGGGCCGTCAACAAAGTGAAAGATACTCCTGGGCTGGGCAAGGTAGGCGTTTCTTCTGTCAGATTTTGATTAATTAGGATACAATCTACCTTACAGGGAACCCCTTACTGAATTAGCCCCTCTTGGCTGTGTGATAACGTGAAATCAATTGCAGATGTGCTTCTCCCGAGGGTATGATGAAAGAAGACCGATGTTTGTTTGGATGCAATTTTGTACAATAAACCTAACCATGGATTTTATAGTGAACCTCTTTTCTATTTTATTTTTTGTTCCATAAACTATCCTTTGAACTGTTGTTTCCTTTTAAATAATTGTTTAAGGCAGCTTCATTGTCAATTTTTAAATAGAAGACTACATATTGTGTAATCTTTTTGTTTTTCAACAGAACAATAAATAACAAAGCTTCAATTACCTTAAATTCCAGGCATCTAAACCTGGGTGGAGCGCAGGATGTCTAATCCACATCCCACTCCTAAAATACAAGACCTAACAAAGTATTGCTGTGATTAGATTTTAAATTGTCTCATCAAGAACGACCAGAATCCAGGAAATCCTCACAATTTATAGATCACGTGATGAAATTCTTCCCATCTAGTGTCAAACATTCTAGAAAAATTGGTTTTCACATTCCTCAAAATCAATTGGAGCTGAATAACACTTTTTTTATCCTCCAATTTGCCTTTTGGCTTAACTTTCCAGGGAGACTGCCATGGTAAATCTCTGAGATGGAGTGCTTTAGAGAGCAGACGTGAAACAGGAAACTCTGGTTGTGCATGTCCTGTTCCGTAAGCACTGTTGGTTATGAGTTAATCCTATGAATGTGGGGTACCAGAAAATCGGTGCTGAAATATCCTTTGTCGTAAGTAGTGACCTAACCATCGTCTGCAAAAATGTCGCTCCATTGGAGTTAATGCGAGATAAACTACGTCCAATGGGACAGTATTTTTGTAAATTGATTGTCAGACGATGTTTCTGTATATTATGTTTTGACACAAAATTCCAATAAATACATCCCTCAGTAAGAACAATTGGATTCAAAGCGTTAGACTGATGAAGGCATTTTTGCGTAAACCAGAAATAATGGGTGTTGATTCGTAACTATTTAGTCAGAGCTATTGGTCTCAGAATCAGAAGTGGGCAAATTTCTGATAATTGTGGCACAATTACGTGAAATTACAGCTAATTAAGTGAAATGCTGATCTATCATTTAGTACTATATTTGATGTGAGGGTGCATTTCACATAAGAAATTGCGCAAACAGCACAAGTGTTGTGAGCAGCAGCTCCTTGCATACTAGCCGTTCACGTTGTTCCTGAGCACTCACTCTAAAATGTTGCTGCAAATAGCGCGTAATTACGCATTGTGGCGTAATGGTGTATTCTGCAGTCAATGCGCTGGCATATTTAAAGTTTCACCCAGACCTAGTCAGAATTCACGGTCCTTCAAGTGTCCTCATTATTTTCCACTTTTTTTTTTTAGGTCTGACTTGACATTGCAGCCATGTGTAAGATGATCGTTATTAATTCTTTAATATGTTCATAGAGTGGGCTTCCACTGCACTACACAGGAGTTTCACTCACTCACTTTATGCTATTGGGTGTTTTGTGTATCATCCTTTCTCCTTACATTTCAAAGCTTGGGGGACTATTTTGCATCTCATAAGGACTCTGAACCCTCGCATATTTTGTAACTCATAAAGCATTGTCTCAAGAAAAGAATCCTTTTTTGTTTTGCTTTTTCATTTCTGCAGGCTTTTTGAAACAATGTTACAGAGAATCTAAAATGAAATCCAGAGCTATTGGCTTTGCCAGTACTTCTAATTTGAAGTCACCCACACTAATGCTCCTGATTGGGAGTCTTGTCCATCAGTCCTCCAGTACTATCCCTTGACACGCAATAGTATTGATCAGTGGCAGGCACAAAGGAGGAATCATTCAATTTAGTCTTCCTAAATTCAGCCATGAGAAAGCTGGTTGGTCATTCACATCCTACTCCCTTCCCTGGTTTCTTTGGTTGAGGCACTCTCCATCCCCCCTGTTACCATACCTCTGCTTTAGTATGACATTCATGGCAACATTTTAGAACAGGACAGTGGGAGATTTTGAGAAAAAAAAGAGGGGATTGTATTTTCCCCCATGGATTTTTACTGAAGCAGAGGCGATTTCAGGCGGGAGAGAGGTGAAATAAAGCCACATTGGGCTTAAAAATCGTGAGTCCCTTGCCTGAATTGGGTCTATTGACATGCATGGTGTAGTCTGAATGGAAAGAATTTTTTTTCTGCTCATTTGAGTGTTGTGGGTACACTCCGAGTTGCGTTCACATTCTGCCTATGAAGGGGCCGCACTCTTGACTTAATCATCATGTGTAGTAGAGCCTGTGAGTTCCTCCAACACAAGAGAGGTAAAGAGGCTTGGAGTATTACAGGTACACAAATGACATCAGATACAAAAATAGTAATATGTATACCTCAAGAACCTGAAAGGTCATAAGACACTTAGCAATGTTAAGCTGAGATGTAGAAAAGATTTCTTAGCTCTACCGTGAGCAGCATAAAAAGAGGACTAGAAACGGGAGACCCATCATTGGTTACACGTTTTCTGCTTTCATTCTTCCTTACTTGTTTGAGATGTAGAGTGGTATGTATCCTCGTGCAGGCATCCAAGAGTAACATAGCTATCACACTGACAAAAGCTTTAAAGAAGGCCTTATGGCATGGACATCTGAAATCCCAGTTGACATAAATTGAATCATTTGAAAGTTCACAGCAGGAAACTGGTGAATTTTTTTTGAAGGCTTACAATGCTAAATTGAAGACTTAACCTTACAACTGTGGACTACTCCCAACTATGGAATTGAAGAAAATCTTTCACGTGCAGCGTGATGACAGCTTTGATGCCAGACTGAGGTTAAGAGTGTACAGATGTAGCCCTGTTGACACAAGAAAATGTCCCTTTGTGTCACCATGTAGTTACCTCCCTGAAATATTGAATCTACCGGAAATGCCCAATCATTGCTTAAATGTTGTGTACAATGCAACTTGTGGAAATGTTGGACAGGAAGCAAAGGCTATTTAATGGCAAAAGCGTGAGGTGAAAAGGACACAAGTATCACCTGGCTTCTTGAACGATGCGTGTCAAGTTTACTGGCCCTCTTCTAGTTAGACTTTAGCAGCACTGCGGAACCTTCGACTACTCTCAGAGTGGGAAAGCATTTCAAATCCTTGAGCAGTGTAGTTTGATTAGACGTAATAGTGTTTGTAAAGGGCATCAGAACTCTGGCAATGGCCCTTAGCAGGTTGAGCAGCTGATTGTGAAGCTACATCATACATTACCCATGGTTGGCAGAGTGAGGTTTTACAATGTGGTTTGTGTCCGGATCATTGTGTGCCTTGTGTGTAGTTTAGAAACATTCCACAATTGTGTCGTAAGTATGGGTTGCTGCAATTGAGCATGGAGGTAAGCAGAGAAATGCAAGAGAGAGAGTCACAATGCAGTTAGGTGTATGATTTGACACAGTGTAGAAGAGCATCAAGTTATCTTGATTACTAGGAAGGAGGAAGCAGATGGTACTCGAGACAATTCCTGGGTTGTTCAGCATTAATTTATGTATTCCTGATTGCCAGAAGTTGTACTGGCCGTTTGAAAAGACAGCATGGAGTCCTTCACAGCCTGCAGCTATGCACCTGTGGTTTACATATCTACACTTTATACATCAGTAAGTGTGTAATTCCCTAGTTGTGGAAGTTCTTCCTGGGCTCTTGTAGAGACAGTAACAGATGACTGTGTTACGGAAAAAAGGGATATGATGCTTTCGCCAAAATGCAGGAAAACTCTTAAGGGCTTTCCTGTGTACTAAGGAGAGGAATCCTGTATTGATGAAGTGGAAAGAGCCCCCCTTCAACATTCTATAATGTTTTCACTCTACCTTGATTTCGATTTCCTGGGTGAAAGCAGTCACTGAGTCATGTAAATTAACAGTAGATTGGTATAGTAAAACAGGGCAAATCCAAGTCCCGTGCTTTCTCCAGTATGTTAGTGTCTTTAAGGCAGTGAACTGTGAGAAGTTTGGAAAATTTTGTGCACGACGGCCAGCACTCTTTATACTAAACAAAGTCTAATAGAGCCACATAGAGGAATTAGCTTGGTCTCAAGATCTACAACTTTCAACTGTGCGTTGCCCAGAACTTCACCATTACCTTCCCACCAAACACACAGCATTAATCATTAGAGTGATCATATGGTCCCACCTGAATTCTGTAACGACTCCCTCTATACTGGATTCCCACTGGGGTTTATGACAAAGTCGATCCAAAGTACAGCGGCCAGATTAATTTTCAACGTGAAGGCCTGGGCCTGCATTCTTCTTATAGCCATAAAATGTCTCCTTTGCCTTCCATTTGACAGTGACAAATTATTCATAGTACTGTTAAGTAGCAATCTTCATGTATCTCAGTTGTTGCTTTCAATGGTACTGGCCAACTGAAGATGCTCAGACCCAATCAAAGACAATTTCCTTGTAATTTCAACAGCCAATAAATCCAAAGACAGAGAAATACCAATCGGTGTCCCTGGCTCTAAACTCATAAGCTCCTTACCAGCCACTATCAAAGCCATAAATAATAAATAATAAGTTGAGGCCTCCTATAATCTGACAGCACTTCGGCGCATTCATTGCTGCCCTGGCATACTAATCCACCTCTTCCATCCTTCTGAAATCTTCTTCTTTCTGACTACTGCTGTCCCCCATCTTGGTTGTAGCGCGTTGTAAAGCATTCACTTAGAAGTTGCATGCAGCATGCCAAAAGGTACCCACAATAGATGCATACAAAGACCTTTGCTGAACTGACGTCTCTGCAAATCTCATACAAAGAATGCACATTATTTAAAGATTTGTTTTATGCAACTGGAAATGGAAATGGAAAGCATAAATGGTTTGCTGGAACGCATGGGATTTAGAAACCTGGATCAAGTAGACCTGTTTCTGATTTGATTAAGCCCACAGGAATTGAGCTTGGCCAACATTTAGGTTGATGTATACCACAGATGATTCAGTCGTCATGGGAGTTTAGTGTGTGATTACTTTTTGGCAAGCCTTTCCCTACGCAGTGAAATACTGCAGAGAAACTACAGTGCGAAGCATAGCAGGCGCATTGAGCTGACAGCACAGCCTTCATGTCCCCAAGCAAACCTCTGCTTTGGATTTTTTTTTCTCAGACTAGTCTACTGAAATCCAGGACAGCCACAACATTTTTATTAGAAAAATTTCCCAAAGAGACCTAAACATGCTTTCCCTGGTTCCTTGTTCTTCAAGGTGGATCACAAATCTGGTCTCTGTCAACACGTAGGTATGTCATTTAGTTGTTAGTTACCTTGCAGTGAAAGCCAGGTGGGCGGCTGCTTCTAACAGGGGATTTACCGAAACTGGATACCTGGTTGTTGAATGAAAGTGAAGCGCAATGTGATGAGGTTTTTCAGTTGGATCTCTGCCAGGCGAACTGAACTGACATTGTCTTGTAATATTAATATTGTCCAGATTTAATGTATATGTTTTTAATTTTGTTCAAACTCCTCCAGAACATTTATTGTGTTAGGATACACCTACTGAAAGCTGATTTCCTGGAGTCTTGATATATATTCTCATGACCTCAGAAATGTACATTCTTTCAAGCGGTTTCCCTTATGCCCTTCTTGTATGTCCCATTTCATTAAGCAGGTTGTCACTAGTTTGACACTTAAACGTGTTTTTGTAATGTATAGTCAATCAGACTGCATTGACAAAATCCAACTAAACCCTGCCAATGTATTTTTTTATTTCTTGGCTCTCTTTGTCTTGCATTTTTCCCAAATCGTGTCACAATACTTGCTTTTGGAATTATCCAGATGCTTTGTATGTTTTCAAAAAGTATAAAATATTTGCCTTGCCGAGTGAAGGCAATAGTATGCAGGCGGAAGACAGCGGTACACAAGGGCATCAAATGATGTGGACGATATCCCATGACATATTATATGCTCTGAATTCCTGTTTATGAGACACATTCACTTGTCCTTAAAGCATGCAGATAGGTGAAAGGCCCAATGCCCCTGGATCTTAACATTGAAACATCCTGTCTGACACCTGATTGTTTTCTATGTACGTAGAGAATAGCTCTTCTCCCATCAGGGAATATTCTAGAACATCTGAGGAAAAAGAGTTTTGTTGTATGGCACATTGCACAAATCGTTGTGTTCAACCAGTCAATTATATTAATTCAAATTAATAGAAAGTTCATATTTTCTTTCTGGTCAGAATAAAGGTGCCCATCGGATTACTGAAAAAGTGTCAAAATACCATGCAATTTTTTTTTTTTTAAAGACCAAAAAAACGAATAAAATATAGGTGGCCACCATGACACAAAAGGTCAGTTGTCTGCGATGCGTCAATGGCTGGTTAAGTTTTTGTGGACATGGCCCGACATGGACAATTTTTAAATGCTCAAGGCAGAAAACATACCAAGGCATCCTAATAGATTGGGCGGGCCAGCAAATTAACAGGGCTAGCCATTGGACATGTAAACCTTGCAACAAACGTCATGTTTACATGAGATAAAGACTACTTACTTATACAAGATGTATTTCTTTGTAACATGGGAGCGTGCCACTTTAGATGACATCACTGCACTGAGTGTGATTTATTAGAAGAGATATTTTGTAAATATGAACATTCCTCCTAATGACGAGGCCATTAGTTAATCCAAGATGCAAGTCCGGTGTCATGTGCCCAGTATAGGTGGTTTATGTCCTTGGAGCACTGTTATAATCTATACAACCAGGTACAAGGGAGGGTTTTGTGCAGCACTCATCCTGAATGATGTACTTCAGGGTGCTCTGAAAGCGACGATGGTGTGATAAGCAGCCCAGTGGAATACAGTAATTGCTGAGGATCAAACCTGTTGATCAACCGAGTAGGACGGAATTGATCACAGGCTTATTTAGTTTTACATTGTGCAATTCAAGCAATTAGATGGGTAAAGAGATACTTCAAAATTACTTCAAAGGTTAATGCTTTGTTTTTAATTACATGTTAAATCAAACTGACACCAGAAGGCGTTCTGAATAAGATTACAAAGCTAGATAAAGTGAAGGCAAGGAACCGAGACTTAACAAAGGGGCCCACTATAGAAGAAGCCTAGTAAGTAAAATTAAATGTATTAGCAAAACAAAAGGTGTAGAAGATCCAGTACCAATACTCGACAAAAATGAAAGGCACAGCTCAGCTGCAGAGCTGTTGACAGACTTTAATGCAGAGCTTGCACTATACAAAATTTTTGCATTTTGAATTCCCCCCTGAGGGTAGAGGGGCAGGTACAGATGGGCTATAGGGCTCTTCAAAATATCCCATTCTGCATAAAGAATATGACCGCACAGTGCTGGCCTGCACTGAGGGTGGGTGATGCGCAGAAGCCACAGTTTGCGTCAATTTGAACCCCAGGGTCCAGGAGGACCTCTTGCTTAGCCAGGGACAGGCAATGGGCTCTTTAATGACTCACCCACCTCTCCTTCCTAGCACCATTGCGGAATACACTCAGCCTGGTTTCAAAATGGCCTCCTAAGTTAATAGGAGAAATGAACACTTTTCAAGAGAAGCTTCACTCTGGCCAGGGCCAGGCACTTTAAAACCATATTGCCATCCGTATAGAAGATTTAGAGTTCATTAAACTGAAGCAGAGCACAAGCCGAGCTACATCTGAAAAGGAAAAAAACGCAATGCCTCTTCCTGGAAATGTGCTGACGTCTCTTATTGAAAACATTTGCAGCAAGCATGACCATATGGATTATAATTCTTTGCATCCCAATACACTTCTGTATTTTCGGAAGGCTGGTCTCCCAGCTATGGTAGTTGGTGGATATATCTTATGTCAGCACTAGTTAGCCCTCGATCTCCTGAGTATTCTAATGGGTGACACTTCATAAGTATGCAAGTCACAGATGCCCTTCCATTTGCTCCTTAACTAGCTCACAGCACTGGGCATGTACTGTCAATAATAAGCCACGTGTAAGATCTTCAGCTCTCTGTTCCTGGTTTGTCTCATATAACATAGTCTCATTGTATATTGATTCATATCCCTGTGGAGTCCTTGATGTTACATACAACTTTCTAGTATAGCTAGTCTTTAAGATAAAGAATGAAGGTGAATAGGGAGACCCTTCAGTAGAAGTTATCCCTAACCATGGAAGATTCCTATAAGGTTCTTGGAAGTCTTCAGACAAGGGAATCATGGGCTGCCACTGATGTGCCCAGGCCACAGTAAAGCTGTCTCTGCCTGCTGCAGCTCGGGTTGTCAGCTTAACAATTTTGGGGGCCCCGAGCAAGACATATTTTGGCAGCCCCTGTTCGGAACAACTTTGAATGTTATTACCCATTTTATGCTAACTCAAGTCCCATGATGCCAAGCAATATAGAATTCAACAAAAATGGTTGGGATACAGAAACTGACTGAAGTGAGATAGAGAGAAATGTCACTTTCTCTGAGGCCCTGTGCAATTGCCCGCTTTGCATATGCCATAAAACCTTTATGACAGCACTAACTGAGAAGGCCAGCCTGATGCATGCCAGAAATGATCTGAAACCCCAGCACCCTGAGGTGGCATTTGCAGCAGACCTCAGTGTTTTATCGGAGCTCCACCTTTCCTGTCTAGCAGAAACCACCTAAATCATACAGGGTGTGGGCTCCCGGGACACAGCCCCAGCAGAAAAGCAACTCCTTACTTCGCCAGCACAGAATTCTACCAATGGTTAATTTGGGACCAGGACAGTTGCCTCTCCCATAAATGAATTTAGTGCCGGCGGGATAGGCAGGAAAGAGAGTGCTGTGAAATCTAATCTACGGTTTATAGACTACAGCTTTTGAAGGTTTTATGACATGCTAGCTGTTAACCCTCACTTCTTATCACCTTGACTTTAGTGAGTCTTAAGAGGTAATCTCTTTCTAAACTGGCCCAAAAATAACTGAGTTGGAGGTAAGCTGGCAATCATGCCCTTTTCTGTTGTGCGCCAAAAATATATGAGAAATGCACACATGCCAGCTCACACTGTACCACGTTGGGTCCCACCAATATCACATACTCTGCTCAAACTGAGCCAGAAACACCTTCAGAGAGCGAGTTTCCAGCGTCTGTCTGAAGGGTCGCGCGGCCAATGTCCATCTGTTTTTTTTTTTGTGATCTCCCTAGGATTGTAACAGCCTCAGGGGCCTTCATTTCTTGATTTTTAAAGAGGGCAAGATGGTCAGCCTGAATAGTGCAGGTCTGTAAGAACCACCACACCCATAGGTGGCGTGGTGGTGCTCGGTTCAAATCCTCGCCCCCTTCAAAGCCCACGCAGTAAAATTGTTTTCAAGGTTGTCAAGTCTGAAGATGAGGTAGATAGTCACAGAGGCACACCACTGTTGTTTTTAAACTGTTACCTTGAAGTCAAATATCTCTCTTTGAGGGTGTCCTATTTTGATGGGAACAGGCAGAATGTCTTCATTATAAAAATCACGTCATTGTCTTCCGTTTCATCAAAACGTACACTGTGCTTTGAAGACTGATCGCAGCTTCACATTAAACTGTTTTTGGGGCCTGGGAGCCCGGCTTTGTTTGAATAAACGCAATATCTGAAGCTTGTTGCGAGATGTATTGTTCCTTCAGTGCAGCTAAATCACTCAATCCAGTACAGAAAACTGGGGCATACAATCTTGCACCTGCCACAAAAGAAAGTGAAAACAGAGAACGACAATATCGAACAGTGATTACTTCTAAACAAAGACATCACTGTGTTGCACGCAGATCCCCTGGGCAAAACCTGTTTATGGTATTAGGCCAGAGATGCCCAGTTTGGAACTGGGAACCCAAGTTCGAATCTAGGCATGGGCTCCAGGCGTTCGCTTATGGCCTGATTTAGAGTTTGATGGACGGTTTACTCCGTCACAAATGAGACGGACATCCCATCCGCCGTATTACGATCTCCGTAGGCTTTTATGGGATTCTGATACAGTGGACGGGATAACCGTCAATTTTGTGATGAAGTAACTCCCTCTGCCAAACTCTAAATCAGACCCTCAATCACTTGATTCTGGTCAAGCCACTTAATCTTGCCTCAAAAAATGAATGTGATCTTGTGTAATGTAACTGGCGCTCACCTAAAGCACTCCAACCCCTTCAGGTCGAGTCCTCCCTATATAAAAACGCAAAATAATGTGAAAACGGCTCAGTAGGTTACAGGACACACCCTTTGTCAGTTTATAACCTGGATGCTCATGTGCTGATTTTTACATACCAGTCAACAGAATGGGCTTAACATAGCCCCTTGCACCCACCCAACATAGCTCTGGGGGGCCAGTAGATGGATATCTTGTCTCCCCCAACACCGCTCCTAACTTCAGTTAATACACACAACATGCCAGGCACACGACTTGCCAAATAACCCACTCAGAAGATAAATGCTGTGTCAAAATCTTCGGCCACACCCATTGAAGGTGATAATGCGTCCCTCTGCTAATTATTCAAGCACACATAGAATAAACAATACCTAGAATCCTATGTACTCTACTGACTTTGATGTTACAGCTCACAAACGCTTTTGGCAAACCCTTTGGCCATGCCCATTAAACACCATATCAGTGCCATCTTTTAATTATTAAAACAGAGCTAGAATGAAGAGCTCTCAGAATCATAAATAAAGTACTGACTTTGATGTGACAGCTCACAAACCCAAACTGATTCCAAACTATGTTGGAATGTTGGAAATCAGGGTGAGAACATTTTGAAGCCTGATGGCGTGTTAGATTGGATTAGGACAGAAGGTGTGCTCCAAGGTATGGATACCTTCTCTGTATGGAGTTTCCCCTCATGAAAGTCCGTTTTTCCTCAATACTTTTCATAGAGTTTTGCTTTTTGGTAGAACATTGGAATGCTGAGAGCTCCATTGAAGACAATGGCGACAAGCGCTTTTATCATTGTTTACACTGATAATTTAGGACATTCATATCTGCATCACATAATGGCTTCTTTTGGCATTGAGAGCTGGAGTTCTCAATGTGTATGACATTGTGCCTCTTGCTTGTTGATATGTAGATGACAGTGGTAGCTCCTCACTGTAAGAGTAATTTTACAAATATTTATGTTATGGTTTATTGTTGCGCACTGCGCTATGCTTAGTGGCCACTTGAGAGCGATTGACTGCTGTATGGACACAGTAAAGGTGGAAGTACCAATCTCTAGTCTGATTGGTGGGACCCTCGGAACAAGTGTGGCTCAATGGTTAGAGCGGCAGACCCTGAAGCAGAGATCTGGCTCAAGACCAGGGTTCAAGTCCCGCTTCGGCAGGTCTTGGGCTCAATTCCCCTTGACCAGATAATTCTCGCCTCAGTGCCTAATCTAATTCATGGGTCCCACTCTGCAACTCTGGGCAATAGCTTGCTTAATCTCCACAACGGCCCCAACAGCGCTTGGATGCCTGGCTTCACCCTGGGGGTGCTCAGGAGTGGGCGCCTCACAGGGAAAATCCAGGAGGGGTTCCATAGCGGTATGAGTACAGCGCCTTGAGACCCTAACGGGTGAGTAGTGCGCTATACAAGTGCTAATTTACTGTGGGCACAGGATAAGATCTAGGAAAACTTGTGTTCTATTTGATCTACTGCATTGACTCATGATACTCCCACGCAGTTAAATCTCTCTGATTGCAAATGTAACATACTGATTGGCTCGAGCTGATCTCCGATATGACTGAGGGGTTTTAGTTCTTGTTAAATTGACTGATGAAATGCTAGGAAAGGGATTCAAACCTCGAAATCGATCGTTAGAGCTGAGGCTTTCATAATGAAAGTAAGGCTGCAGCTTTATGGCGCTATTTACTGGTGATTCCAAATTAAAGTTAAAAGCTCAGAATGTATTTTCCAGTATAGGGGGAGCGCTCCAAAAGGCAAAATGGCATTTTCCCTTATAGAAGTGACCATTTTCTCTCTGTGCCTGATAAACTGGAATATGCACATGGCGTGTCGGTAGCTTTATAACAAATGTCTGCAGAAAATAATGTATCAACGTTTGTTTAATCCCTACTGCTTCTAACATTGGAAGACAACACAGAGGATTTAACGCACAAGCTCATTAACACTGAATCTTAAATCAAAAATTAATTGTTTCTATCAAAACTTCTATTGGCTGTGGGTTCTCATCAGAAAGGCTGGAGAGACCAGGCCAGCCCAGTGCTCCATGTAGTCTGCCCCCATTGCTTCAAAGCACCCTATTTTATAGACGCCGTGAGGGTCCTACCGCCAGGGAACATGCCATGCTGTTTCAACTCAATACGTGTTTATCAACCAGAATGAGACTGTACCATTTCATCTGATTTGCGTGTCTATCGATCAGAATCAAAAATATATTAATATGAGATGGTAGCTTGAGTGCGCTATATCTGACACCAATTCTGTCCTTTTACTCTCTGGCTGTAATGCAGGGGGAAGTAAAAACCCTGTGATAATCGGGTCTGGTGGCTCAGGGCAGTGGTGTTAAAAAGGCCCCCGCACCTGATGCGGCGCAGGGAGCCCCTGAGCTCGGCACATTAAACTGGCCTGAGAACTCTTGAGTGAGTTCGAAGGGGGGCCCATCCGTGTACTTTGCAGGGGGCCCTCTCAAATTTTGTTATGCCATTGGCTCAGAGGACCAATACTTCTACTGTAGAAATTTGTTTTTGGCCTTATGGTCACAGGTTTGAAATGTGTGGGCCCACTCAGCCATTCATCCTGCAGAGGTCGATGATTCTAACAAGTTCAGACTGAGTGAGAGAAAACACCACTGTGCAGCTAATCTAGTTGGGGGAGTGGATTACCTGGATTTAACTCTGGTACAACATTGAGATTTAACCACAGGTAAATGTATGCTGCCGTGTGTTCCTTTTTCCCTGTTCAAAGAGAGCCTCCAATCTTTTCAGGAGCTTCTTTCTTGTTGTATATCCCACCCTCCCCTTTTCTAGAACTGAATCTGTGTATTTTTTCTGCTCCTTGCAGGTTTTTTCTTTAAACAAGCATTAGCAAAGCCAATAGGTCTGACACTGGCCACCACCCTTTTGACTTTGTTAATGCTTGTTTTGCTCTGTCGTGTTTTTTTGCAATTTTTTATTGTTGGGGAAGCAGCCGAGCCTGCATCAATCTAAAAAAACTAGCTAAAAACAAAAAATGTTTTGCTCATAGCGATCCTTGGCACTTGAGGGAGCTACTTTCTATATGGATGTGCTCTTTGTGAAAGGGCAGAATGCAGCCACACAGTGAAGCTAGGCAGTCCCGGAAGTGAGCTGACTCTTGGCCTCTGGCCCAAGGTGTAGCGTGTGGAACTAAAATGAGAATGATACCATAGCAGAAAAATGGATGGAGTGGGTGGCTGAAAGCCCCTATAAGGAAGTATATTGCACATCTAATTTATAAAAAAAAATCACAAGGTCTTTGCGAACACCAGATCTTAAAACGCTCTACAGGGGAGGTTTAAAAAGCTGAGTGACTGGGGTTGTTGTGCTTCTCAGCAAGGCGGAGGCTGGCTCCTGCATGAAATATTCCTGCTGAATGACTTCTGGGCCTTCGGTTGGAGGCGCTTCTGTGGGACCAGTGCTACAGAACATGTAGACGCCACACAAAGGCGATCGCCGCATATTGTCAAGAGAGGGCTGTGTGATGGGATTCTGTCCGGGATCAGACATTCATTAAAGATTCAGCGACTTAAAATGCTGGCGGGAGCCCCTTAAACTCACAAGTCTTCAATAATTTAGAGGAACAGAAGAAGAAAAGCAAAGGGAGGGCTGCCTGCAGGACAAGTAACCCAAACAAAGAACTGAGAAGACGAGCAAATATGAACTAGAACGTGTATTGGAGATTAGAAACAAAACTCCCCCAGATTATTTTTTGATTCGCAGGAAATCGTTAAATAACTTTTTCACCAGTTATTTAGAATCTCTTAGCTTTGGTGCAAAGTGATCTGGTTGCTGTGACATAAAAGTGCAGTGAGTGTTAGTACACTGCACTAATATGGGCTCTGGAGCAGCGTGCAGCTTGGCGTAAAGCACCTCAAAGCCTCATCATGCGTAGTAATCGATATATGAATACAATTACAATGCAGTACAATGGGCCGTGTGTCACAATGGAGAGTTTGCGTTTCTGTGGTAAACACTATGGAGAACGGGCCTAACACTGAGAGCATAACCTCGGTTTCCCTTTGTGGACCAGAACTGCTCTAACTGATGCACGCGTGAAAATAGTGCTGGTTTTTGAGTGAAGCAGAACTGGTTCAGGAAAGAAAGCTCAGTTGTTGAACGTAACCACTGTAGATGTTTGTGTGTAACAGGAGGGTCCCACGTATAAATCCTGGTTGGAGTCCTAGAGAATAGTTACATGTTTTCATAGTGCTTTGAGGTCCAGCAGGTGTCAAAAAGCACTGTGAATATGTAATTATTTTGAAACTGCATTATGCGCAACATCATATAGGCTGCTGCAGAATGCACAAAGACATTCTGTTTAAGTTAAAACAAGTACTTTGAAAATATATATTTATAGTAATACTCATTTAGACTGTAGCTAATGCAGAACAAGTTTCCATTTAGACACTCTCCCGAACTCGGGTGCTGAAACACTTCCACTGCTCTTAAAGAGAAAGCATCTTTGCCACCACGAAGCTCAAACAATTCTATTACTGAAAGCCTACACTGGCGCCCAATCATTCTTTAGATTCGGACACATTTACATTTCTTTCAGGTAGCATGCACCTTAGAGGGAAGTCCTGTTTCTTCTTTAGCTGCCTGACCATTCGTCTCTGACTACACAGTGCGTCCGACCAGCTCCCTCCCTTTTACCCTGAGGGACCTGGCACCTCAAGGTCAGCATTAACTTTTCAGGGACAGTTGTTTTTTAACAGAAATAAAAGGAACTACTTTGGTCAAAATGAAAAGACGCTGCCCCCAAGCGATCCCTCCTCCCACAAACTAGGAATTGCATTTGTTTGTAGGTTGGAGCCTGTTGGTGTCTGGAGATGACATGGGCTACCCCATTGGATGGGTCCAACACCATCATCCACATGGAGATGTTTCCTGAGAGTCTTCTTGCTGCCAGAAGATGGGGGTGGTTCACACTTTTGGGAGGCAGGACTTGTTGCAATTAGTCTCCACCTTGCAAAAGTCTGGTTTTCAGCAAATCAGAGTGATTTGTATTTGATTTAACCTAAGGATTCTGATGTATTTTGTGCTGCCCTTTCTGCCCCGCCTCCTGGCTTGCTTGCCGTGGAAGGTTTGTTGCAACTTGGTAATGGCACAGAAAGTGGGTGAGGAGCGCACCATGTGCCATACTCAGAGGATGCAGAAAAAGACTGCGAGGGGGTACACTGCCATTGCCCATTATATTAAGGGGGCAAGTACTGCTAACGCAGAGGAGACTCTAGTGCAGTTACTGGGTTTAAAGCTAGATATCAGCCAGCCATGCATGAATTGTGCTGGGATTGCAAACTACAAAGTCAAGTATAATTTTACAATTATTGAGGGACATTGAAAGAGGGTGGTGGGGATAAAGCAGCTGGATGACACAGGATCACAGGCAGTGTCAAAGAGTTTAACTTCCATCTTTTCTCTCTTCCTCACTTTAACCACATGCATTCTTCTCTTCTCCTCTTTAATCACAGAGAGTAGCAAATTATTCCTTGATTCAACAGTTTTCCCTTCCTTTCAGGTTGAAAATACAGGAAAACACATATTCAAAGCTACAGTGTAGTGTGTTGTATACAATGTTAATGGATGATTTAGAGGAGAATTTAAATGGACTATGGAAATGGATCACTGGGAACACAGGTATAGAAATCCTTCTTTTCTAGAGAGCAGTGGTGAAAGCAGTAGAAACTTCACCACTTTGCTGATGTTGCCGTGACTATGGTTGCTGGCCAACTGCAGTTGACGCAACAAGTGACTTTTTATATAAAGCACACCTTGAATTGAAATGTCTCTTGGTTTTGAAATAATGTGCATTAGTACCCACTTAACTGTCTTGAAAGGATGAGAGGCTGAGATGGCCCTGCCAGAATCCAGTCACATGACCTGCAGTTTGCACATAAGCACTTACATCGCTCAGTGATTTTTCAGACTAATTCAGTAGTTTATTCAGAAGGTACTGGGCCATAATTTTTACTCATGGGGAAAAGTCTCGCAGTCTGAAGTAAAGTATACCTGCTTGCATGCATTTGTCCTTATAACTGTCCTTAAGAGCACACACTATGCAGCCCAGCTGGTAACTCCCTTGAAATACCACTCAAAAAGAAGAAATCTGTGTCATCGGGAAGCTTTAAGTGACTCCATCAATTAAAGCCACTGTCCGCTTTTAAGCGCCCTTTACATTTGCAGACTGACCAGCTGCACATTACATTCCTTTCAGGGAAGCGGGCATCCTGGCAAGGAGGCTTGCTTAGCAGTCTGCCCCCACCCCGACGCCCTCGGTCTCGCAGCACACGAGACGTCCCGCCTTACACTTCAGCTGAAGCATTTCAGTTGTAGGAATTAACCATCCTGGGATGGTGCTCTCTTCCCAAAAAGTAGAGGAACTGTTTTACTTACATACAAAAAATATAAAAAAAAGTATGGGCAGGTCGTGCCCCTCAGATCCCGCCCACTTCGACCACAGGATACAGCATATAAAACAAAGGAATCGAGGACTGAGTGAGAACGCGAGAGTCGCGGGGGCAATGTCGCAGCCACCAAACCTGGTTTTTGCTTAGTCTTTCGCTGTTGACACTTAACAGCTTCACATACCTTCTAATGGTAGCATGTGCATACATGATCAAAGCTACATGTTGGCGGGAGGCCACACCCCTCCACCCTGTCCTAATTAAGTAAGTGTAATTGTTAAGCTCGAACTGAAACACGTGTTCGCGTTGAGTGGAAGATGAATGGACCCGCTGGCAGCGTGTGTTAAAGGCAATAACCCACACGGCAGTGATTAATCTGCGCAGCCCCCGCTGGAAGGCACAGTCAGCAGCTATTGTCTGCGAAGGCCGGGCTCGAGATCAGGTCAGGGGAATAAACGGATCTGCGTAGACAATTGCGCCAGGCAGGCCATTAATACTTCCTCACAGAGATTTGTCCGATAAACTCGCAGAAAGACTGCAAGGGTGAACTGAAAATTGGCGATTCTTATGAACTTATCTTTTCTGATTTGCTTTCTTCGGGCTCTGCCATAGGGGCTTCTGTCTGCTTTTCTTGTTCAACAAGCAGTGGCAAAGCTAATGTGTTTAAGGTTGCCATCGAGCGCGGACAAAAGGAGAGGTGGGCGAGGCAACGAATTATCAGGGCGAGCAGACCAAGGGCCTGGCTCGGATCTTAGAACTCGTGCACAGCCCTGAAAGTATGTTACGTAAATCATAGAACAAACCACGTAAGATAAGAAGTGCAGAAAGGGAATTTCTGTAGCATATGAGGGCTTTGAAATTACTATGGCATATTATAGCACTGCACTGAGAAGTGAGACTTATTAAAAGTGATAGTTTTATTCAGCTGGTAGTCTGAACTCACATGTTCGGAAATGCTTTCATAGGCGATAATGGAGAAAAAAGAGTTTTGGTGAAATAAATATTTGCCCAAGATTACACAATTAAAGTGGGAAGCTGCGGGTTATCCAGGTTTTCTGATTTCACTCTGTACAGATCGTCCAGTAAACGGGTATCTTTTTGTCTTTCCTTATGTTAAGGCTTTGGTTTTATTTCTTAGTGCGTTCCTCTTCAGTTTTTAAAATATAGCACGATCTTGGGCCAAAGGTATTGGAGTGCATTACACGAGCACCAGTTACATTACACAAGGCTGCATGCGTTGTTTATAGGCGTGGAGAGAATCAGTGATTTGTCTAGAATGCCATGACATTGAGCCAATGGAGGGACTCAAACCTGGTTCCCTAGTTCCATTGACAACAACTCTGGTTGTGACACCACATCCAGGGTAGAGGGAGGGAGGCAGAAGCCACCCACAAGTTTGGCTCAATGTGGGCTCGAGGTTCCCACAGGACCTTGAGCTGAGCCAGAGCCAGGCTTCAGGCACAAGTCTGGCTCGAGATTTCAGTGGATCGCCCACCTCTAGACAAAAGCAATACAAATCCATGCTGCAGTGCCAAACAATTAACATTTTGAATAATGAATTGCTTTGAGTACCTGGTTCACGGACAAGGAAAATAATGAATGTGTGATGTCTGAGTGTAGTTTTCCCTTGTAGAATAGTCCTTATGCATTCCAGTGAAAGCGGAAGGGCACACTCAGACAGACAACAGAAAGAAGATGAAACTAAAATACTTCTGTGGGATGATCTAACATGTGATTTAATATCTCTCAAACCTGAAGGTTCTGGAGACCAAGAAGCCAATGGCTGATACAGGCTGGTTTGAAGCCCCTTAACACATCCATTTAACACAATATGTATAAGCGCTTGGACATATCATATCACTTTAGGAAAAAGTGGTTTTCATGAAAATGTTACTATCCGAATTGACTTCACTATTCTGGCACAGTTAAAAGATTTTTCCCTTACCCCCACTCTGAGGTGAAATGAGATAGATGTGCATGCACAGGTGATGCATGTTTACAGAGAGGAGATGTACAAAGAAAGGAAATGGGCCTACACCAGATGCAAGATCATCGTGCGTATCAAAGTGCTAGAGATAGAACGGTTTGTGAGTTTTTTTTTTTAACAATAGTTAATGTTCTAACCTTGAGACTGAAGTGAAGTTGATGTGGTCCCATACCGTGCTCTAGAGGATGACTCTGTCAGGGGTGCACCTCTAATGAGCCTGTCTCTAGGCATCTCTTGTTCAGAACATAGAAAGAGCAACAAACATTGAGATCACCTGGCTTTCCAAAGTCTGGGGTGTCAATCTTATAGATGCCCTCATCCACAGCCTCTAGCTGCCAGTGAAGAGGTAAGATGAGCTGGCACTGCGTCTTATGGGGACATTCACTTTGGAATTCAATCTCAGAGGTGGGCCAGCCATGAAAGCTTGAGCCAGCCTGAAGCCTGGCTCTGACTCAGCTCAAGGTCCTGTTGGATCCTCGAGCCCATAACGAGCTGAACTTTCATGTGGCTTCTACCTCCCTCCCTCCAGCCGGGGTGTGGCGTTATGGCCAGTGCTGCCGACTTTGGAACTGGGGAACCAGGTTTGAGTCTCAGTTTTGACTTAAAATGCTACGATTCTGGACAAATCAATGAACCCTCCCATGTCGATAAGCAATGAATGTGACCTTGAGCAATGTAACTGGTGCCCATGTAAAGCGCACCGACTGGGCCTGCAAAAAATGCACAGATAGGTAAAAACAAAGCCTTAACATAAGGAAAGACAAATAGATACCCATTTCCTGGCTAATTTGCAGAAAGTGAAACCAGAAAACCTGGATAAATCGCAGCTTCCCTGCTTAAATTGTGTGATCTTAGGCAAATATTTTATTCAATCAAAACCTTTTTTCTTTTTTATTGTGCATGAAAACACTTTAAAATATGTGAGTTCATTACAACAGTTGCACAAAAACATATTATGCTTGATTTAATAAGTTATTATGTTGCTCTATAATAATCTGGACCACATACAGAGTGTTCATGACAATTGCCTTGCCTTTTAGAGCACTAACGGTTTATGTCTAAAAACTAACACTTTAATAAGTGCTTGACACTGCAGTGCCATAATGTGAAGTATTAGTGTCAAAGCTTTGCATCTTTAGGAAATAGACTTGTTTTTTCAGTTTTGAAGCAACATATTCATACTTTGTGATCTTTATGTGATTTACATAGGAAACATTTTCAAGGCTCGTCTCTTGCACAGACTCTAAGATCCAAACCAGACCCTTGGCTCTTCTCTGGCTCGACCCTCCCTATAAATTTGTTGGCTCACCCACCTCTAATAAATCTGTTTATGACCTGTTGCGCAAATATAATGACAGTCTACTTGAAAAAAGTTCCCCTTGGCTGCTGATGGTTAAAAGTAAGAACTGAGGGCGGTGAGTGAATGGAGACACAGGACCTTATTATGACTTCGGCAGACGGAAAAGCCCGTCTGCTGAAGTCCCGATGGGTAGGTTGCTGCCAGTATGGCAGCTTCCCTGTCGTGCCCATTATGAGTTTCCTGCCGGGTCAGAGGGCGGAAACTCAGTTTCAGCCTGCTGGCCCAGCAGGAAACAGCCTACAGCATTGTCTCTGGCTCGTAATAGAGCCGGTGGCAATGCTGTAGTGATAGGGTGCACCAAAATGCATCACAGTGTTCACTGTCTGAACATTGCAGCGCTGCCATGGCAGATTAGGACCGCCTGCACTGCCAGCACCGCCAGGCCGTCGTGAAGTCGTAATCTGGAAGTGCTGGCAGTCCGACTGTAATATGGCGCTCTGTCGGCCGCATTAGCTGCGGTCTGACTGCCACTACGACCCTGTCAGTCATTAGACTGTCAGGGTCGTAATAAGGCCCACAGAGTCCACCCTGTATATCGAACCCACAATATCAGTGGGACAGAAAACTGAAGACAACACATCGGGAAAAAAACAACAGGTAAGTACGTTTGGATTTTCTGTAACTAACTCCACATATGTGTATTTACATAGTACACATATCTTCAAGTTACATAGATGTGGAGTTCAGAATAGTAAATCTTTACTTCCCTGTATGAACTTACCTTTCCATATTTTGTCACTCGGCATTCCTCTGTCTCAATATTGTTGGTGTCAATATTCAGTAGGACAAACTGAGGCATGCCAGCATGGCCCAGTGGCAGCATCAAAGCATTTTATCCCTTTCGACACAAAGAGGATCCCAACTGCCTAGGGACCTATTCCCCATGAGCAACGGTGTTTGATGCCAACAGCTTCAGCTAGGCTAGGAGAATGTACAGTAGGCTTAGATCCAAACCACCAGACTCCCACACTGTGCTAGTAATGGTTTGTTTTTCCTGTCTTTTGCCTTATTCACTTGTTTTAATAATATGTCTTTTTATTGGTGTTTTCTCAAATCTGTTCTTGGAATGTGGCCAATATATATTTAGACAGTCCTAAGCATTGATCTGAAGTAGGCCACACTTTACCTTCAGCCAGCTCTGTGTGGTTCACAGGACTTGGTGATGGGCATAAGTGTTCTGTGCCTCCTGGAAAAGTCAAGCAAGCACAGCCTGGTGGAAGAGGTGAAGTACAGTATCAAGAGCTTTATGAAAGACTGGAAAGCTCCAAGAAAGGCCATATCCGTCTAATGTGTAGCACAACACTGGCCAGTGTCGGAGCACGATAGTAAACTGATAGATATTATTCCATAGTCTACAGTAACAATCTGGGTGCCCTATAATCAGACTTAAGGCCGTGAGGGTGAACAGCAACAACCAGAACTAGCACAGCAGCTCCAAATCCTTAAGCCTAGGTAACACTGTTTCGATTTTTTGCCTTTAACAGTACAACATATGTTTGTGTCACTTATGCAAGCGGAGGATGCCAGAAATCACAGCCACACATGTATTAGCTGTGAGATCCAAACGGTTTTTTATTACTATGACAATGTGGAGGTTATTTATAGTTTAGAAGAGTGTATACAGACAGGTATACACTCTAAATAGGTTGGATGGGGCATCTGTCAATTTCTGGAAGATGCCCCACATATGCATAACCCCTTGGTTAAGTGTGGGTGGTCTGCTTGTGTAGCAATATAAAGTTTTACCCTAGAGAGAGAGCAAGCTTGGTACTAACGTTTTATTGCCTAGCTGTGTAGAAGCTAGGAGTAAGGAACTAGTCATTGGCCTGCGTAGACCAATTTAATTAAATGTGTAAAAACTGCACCAGCTTTATTTATTTTTTAAATATATTGCTTACGGGGCTAAGCAGTGTACATAGCAGATGGTAGCAGGGATCCACCAGTCCACCTATTCAGCTCTTCTTTCTTGTGCTCTCTGATTTTTTTCAATTACTCCCTTTACTGGCCCTATACTGGCTGTAAATAATTGTCTCCCTCTATCATTGATACATAATGCCGCCCTGTTCCGATCGCTCACTCAGAATACGTAACCTTCGTAACTTGGTAATCTAAGGTAGGACCTCACCCGACCACCAACAGTTCTCTCTGATGTGCTCTGCACGTGTGACACCCGCATGACATTTTATGGTAGTGGGGAAGAGCGTGTCTTATCAGCACTCTCCATGACTGAGTTTGCTGGTTCCCATACCTTCGTTGAGTACCGCCTGCTTGCTGTCATCAAAGCATGCCGTCGAGTTGTGGTAGCTCAATGGGAGGGAGCGTGCACTTGGACGCTGTGTTGGGAGGCATGCTCCTGTGTCTGTGGGAGATAGCAGGATCTGAGAAGACAGGGGAAGGGGCAGGTGGCCCAGTGAAGAGCAGAGCAGGCGACATGCCGGCGGCTGGTGGTGGATGAATGGGGTCGAGCAGAGACAGCGAGGGATTTGAGGAGGGTATTAGAGGGGCTTTGCCATGATCAACTTGCAATGGTCTTTTGTGTTCTTGCAGTTCCAAGGGCCCGCTCCTCGCCTTTGGTCACGGTGGGGCTGAGAAAATATCTGCAGCGCTTTTAGACTGATTCTGCTGTCGTCTGTTGCAGGCCTCTCTGGGCAGACGTTCCTCTCGAGGTGCCCTTGACAGACAAAGAGAAACCTAATTTGCCAGTGAGAAATGAGGTGCTTATTAGGACCCGTGGCTCAGACCCGTGGCGTCTGCAGTCAAGCAGGCTAATCGTGCTGCAGGCAGACAAGCATGGCCGACCTCCCGCCTTTGTGTTTCCTTGATTAAGACACGATGCGCCCGTTGCCCTTTGCAGCGGAGACTCTCCTTGGCACGGTCTCCTTTGGGGAAAGGTTTTTATCCACCAGCGATGACAAGTGTAGCAAATTGCCAACAAAGCTCAGCCCAGGAAAACGCTGTGGAGAAGGGCCAACTTGGTAAGCTTCAGGAGGCCGGTATTCACTAACAATGTAGTTGTGAACCCTGAGTGAATAGAGCTCGTCTGCGTTTTCCTTTGCCTAGCGCAGTCGCAGTCGGTCAGCTGGAGCTACGTGATAATCTTGCGCCATGTGCTTTCATTTCTATGGCTGGCTCCTGTCGTCTATTAGAACAAAGCTGGGGCCGCCTAGGAATCACCGGGGACAGCTCCTCCAGTCATGCTGGAAGGCACTTTGTGTGGCTGACGTTAAACGGAAAAACATTTCACGTCCGCCGCCCAGCCTTGGGTGGTGCTGGCACAAACACGATACAGTCCTTTCACATGGTAGTACCGTGACTTTTTGCATTCAGAGTTGGCATGTGAATTTAAGATTACTTAAATCCGCCTTGACATTGCGAGTACACATTTTTCTGTCAGCCATTAAGCGTGTTCGTCATTTGGGCCAGATGGGCCAGAGAGTTAAAACACCTATTTAATCCTCAAAACAAACTGAAATCCAGATGTTCTGCTCAGATGGGAAATTATAGGATTTAGGCCCTCATTATGAGTGGCTCGGAATTCCTGATGAGGCCAATAACTACCTTTTGCGGACACTCGGGAATCATGAGGTCTACAGAGCTGCTGTAGGTCTTTAATGGTTCATCTGGAGATTTTGACTGCTAAACGCAGCGAAAATCTCTAGGGGAGAGTAAAGAAATACCTACTTATTCTGACCCAGAATATCGCTTCCCCCAGTACTTCCCAATTACTTAGGGGATTCTCAGGGTTCAAGTCAGAACCCCTGTAAATTCTGCTTATCCGAGGGTATTGGCACCTCAGTATTGCTAACTTGGCCAGGGCCAATGCCGAATTACCACCCCAGTTCCCAGGACCTCGTAATGATGACCTTAGACTCAGTGGTATTGTGGACTTTTGTAGGTCTAGGGAAATGTGTATTTCACAGTGTTGGAAAGCATACTTCCTTCAGCCCTCTGTGGATTTGTGCTTATTTGTCTCTTCCTTTAACATTTCGTATATTGGGAGGCGGCTCCTTGGTCCTGATAAAAGGTGTGTTTATTTTTGCCCAGCCAAGTGGTACTCATTTAATAGATCTCAGAAGGGTGAATGGATAAGTACATTTAAACCTGTGACTAGGTTGCAGATACATTTCTGCAACTGGCGCATCTCACACTGAGCTATTGTTGCAAAAATTGCAGTTTTGATGGAATTGCTTCATCAGCTCGACAGTTTAAGTGGCAGTTCTACCAGATGGCTGGGAGGAGGTCCACCCCACAATTCCTTGCTTACTACAATGTGTTTTATGCTGCGTGGGGCCAGTGTCCAACTGGGACAGAAAAAAGGCCATGGTACCAAAATAAAAGTGGCCCCACTAGTGGAGCTAAATAAGTGGCCCATGTTTGCAAATTGGGCCAGTTTTGACCTTGTAAAGACAAGCTGTATAGGTGTTTTTGCGAAGGTATAGAAGGCTGCATGGATTATGAACTCACTGCAGGCAATATTTGTTGTAATATTATGGTCATTAACAGTCAAAACTGGTCCACACACCATAAAACAGGCACACAAACCGCCAAAAAACAGCCCACATTGACCTATCAGACCAGATCTTTGGACACTGCCTGATTGGCCTATATGCCAATCCGACCCACTGCGGTGCTGCTCTCAGACATCAGCCAATATCTAGAAACCCTTGGTCCAAGGACATCCTTGGCTCAAAAAGCCAGAGGAAGCCAGTAGTAATTGCTTATTCAACTTAGTTCCTAACAGCAAGTAAGAGTGCTGCCTAATGAGTGAGGAGGGTAATGTCTGAGTCCAGGATACTGTATAACCCTGCATTATATAAGGGTCTCTGCTCAACGTGCTAATAAGCTGTATTTCTATTAGGTTGTTTAGAGTTCATTCCTTCTTGTGGCTCCAAATGGTAAATAGTGCATTGCGGCCTAAATTCAGTGCAGATACCTCCATGCTCCCCAAGATGGCTCTTTAACTTTATCTTTTTTTACAATTTGCCTCCCTGATGGGAATCCCTGGGGATTTAGACAGCCTAGTGAAATAACTTTGCAAATACCCTTTTCACTATTCACAAGTGGATGTATGACACAGTTTTAAAAAAGACACTAGGACATAGTAATTATTTTAATTTCATTATTTTTAGGGAAGACTCCTTTGGCCTTTTTGCTTGCACAGAAGGGAAAACTAAGGTCATGCCAAATGACCCATTTCTGATCCATGGGGTAAATCTTTGCAGTGCCTCTAATGGAGACCTCAGCCTTCATGTTGGATGTCAATAAGTAGCACACCATTACTTCTTGGTGGAGGTGGGTGAGCCACTGAAAGTTCGAGCCTGAAACCTGGCTTAGATTGAGGTCCTGCCGGAACTTCTAGCTTGAGGGGTTGACAGGAAGGCCTGGTCACAGACTGACCCACCACCACGCATGGCCTAAGGCTGTGCATTGAGTGCAGTTGGGTTTCTACGGGGGTTGGCTGTAGGGTGGGACTGGGGGCCCCTGGGGGGTTGGCGGAAGACCAGGGCCTGGGGCCAACCCCTACCACACACGTCCAAAGGCCATGAGTGGTGGGGGTTGGCATAACATAATGTAATTAAATATCACTTAACATTAAAAAAGTAGAAATTCACTAAAAAACAGAGGTTACAAGGACATTATATTTCGAAATAGAATTAAAAAAACGTTGGGAATTCACTGGGAAAAAAACAAAGGTTACAGGACTGTGACAGGTTCAAATTTTACATGCACAAAACCATAGAAATTCAAGTTATAGTTATACTTATCTCAAGAAACAATAACTCGAGCATGTCAAAATGTTATCTAACTATAACGTCCTTGTAACCTTAGTTTTTTTTTCAGTGAACTTCTACGGTTTGTTTAATTCTATTCTCTAACTATACATTCCCAGTACCCTTTTGTGTGTGTATATATATATATATATATATATATATCTAGATACATGCACACTTACCATATATATACTTACTGTTTTGTTGTATTGTTGTAAAGGCATGTGTGGTGAAGGCATATGCATGGTTAAAATGATTTGTAAAGGCATTGCATGGTAAGCGATGCGTGGTAAAGGCATTACACTGTAATGCCTGTGTGGTAATCACCTTTTCCCATTGCATAAACTCAGGCATGGGTATTACCACAAAAGGCACCTTGCTGTCAAAAGCAGAGCAGGAAAATGGTTGATTAGAAAAAAAGCTACTCTTCAGTACTTTTTTGCAACACTCAATTATAGGAAAGCAGCAAGCTAAACCGCGGCGACCATCACTGACTTGGAGTTTTGAATCTAATCCATATGTAGTAAAATTAGAGACAGTGTCGACATCAAATCTGGGGAATGTTGGGGTGCAAAATTCGTAGTGGGTTTTAAATTCATAAGTATAATTTACTGCACTTGAATACAGTAATTTGAGAATATCTCCCAATGCAGAAAAATGTCCCTATATTGTTTTCGTCTGCCTGCTTGCACGTATGTCTTCAGCATGCCTGTCTACCTACCAGTTTATCATACATAACACAGTAATTTATCACCTTCGTATAATACACTCATCAGGTTCTTGTGACACAGTAAATACATACAGTCCCTCATTACGATCCTGGCAGTCCAAAGATCGCCAGGGCCGCAGTGGCGGTCTCACCACCGACGGGTCGGTGGTGAAGAACGCCAAATTACAAGTTTGGCGATTTGGCTAAAGCCAAAGCGCCGATACTCCACCCGTCCCGCTGCTTTTCTGCGGTCCGCCAGGCTGGAGGCTAGCGGTATTACGATGCGGGAGACCGTCAGCATTTTTCTGGTGGTCGCACCGCAAGAAAAAGCTGGCGATCTTGCATCCTGGCGACAGGAATAAGCATTCCTGTCTCAAGGATACACTCACACACACTTCCACAAACCTGCATGCATGCACTCACACATTTCTACACACAAACACAACCCCACTCACCCACGCAAACGCGACATACACATCCATTCACACTGACATACATACACCAACACCGCTGACATACACGCATTCACTCCCCCCTCCAGCCTATACCCACATTCATGCCCTCCTTCCCCCCTCACCTGCATTTATCCATTCACTCCCTCCTCTGCACCGCACACCTGCACTCACCCCCTCCATCTGCATTCACCAACATACATGCACACACCTACCCCTGCATTCACCTCACACACACACGCACTCACGCACGCACACACACCCCCACGCACCACCCTCACCTGTCTGACTATCACTTACCTCATCCGTAGAGGAGGTCGCCCGGGAGGGCACGAATCCGGCGCTTCCAACGCTGGCAGCGCCCCACCATCAGGACACCGCCATGCCATATTACGGGTCATAATACGGCATGCTGTGTCCATTTGCTTTGGCGGTGCCAGCGATGGAACTGCCTCTTTCCGACCGACCGCCAGCTTGACTGCTGTTGGAGTTCCACCCGATTTCAGGTGAAAATCTGACAGCAGTCTTAATGCGGCAGGCTTTTGGCACCGCAGCTTTGGGGGTCTTGTAAAAAAAACACCAAAGTCGTAATGAGGGCCATAGTCTTCCTATAGCACACACATACCATAAAAACACACATCCGACTGACTCTGTTTAGCTCTGTCTCTTTCTATCTCTCTCTCTATATCTATATGTACATATATCCTTTTTTAAATTAAATATGTATATTCAATTAATAAGGGATATATATATATATATATATATATATATATATATATATATATATATCCTTTTTATTGAATATACTTTGCCCAAAAGGACGGAGACACACTCTCGTTCAGACATATTTATTAATTAAAATAAAGAACAACTCCAAATCTTCATTTACTCCTGCTGCTTACATCACCTGTTCATTTCCTTCTGCTGCTTTCAATACCTAACGCGTTTCGGATGTCCAGAGTCCTTGTTCACAAGTGAGTAGGAGGCAAACCAACAATGCTGCTTTCATTGTTCATTATATTTACTCATCCCAAGTGGGCTTCCAGTTTTAAGCATGCTGGATATTGTAGTGCCTCTCGCAATTCTTACCCTTCAGTGGGTTGATTTGCAGCAATTTAAAACATTATCCAGGAAATATGCAGCAGCCCTCGCCCTCCCATGGGCTTTAAATTATTACACAGGAAATGTTCTGATGCTTTACCTCAAGCTGAGCATTCCATCATGGCTAATCTCATTCTAAGCACACGGACCAATATTCTTAATGGTGGTGCAGTCTCCACGGCAGGGCTACCATTTCAAATTTCTCCACAACTTTGTCCAAAAGGAGGGAGACGCACTCTCGTTCAGACATATTTATTAGTTAAAATAAAGAACAACTCCAAATCTTCATTTACTCCTGCTGCTTACATCACCTCTTCATTTCTTTCTGCTTCTTTCAATACCTAACGAGTTTCGGACTTGAGGCGAACCCTCTATAAGCACTCAATCTTGCCCTGTGCATGGCCTTTGGCCGTGCGCAGCAGGTGTTGCCTGCAAGGCCTGGCCTGGCCTGCTGCCTGACCATGGGGCCAACACCCCACTCTCTGGTTCTGAGAATAGGTGTGAGAGATTGTATCTGGGGGTGAGAGTGTCTGTCTGTGAGAATGCGTCTGCATTAGTGATTTAGTGGGTGTCTATGTGAGTCTGTGAGTGGGTTCGTGAGGGTTTCAGTGGGTCTGTGAGTGGGTGTGTGAGAGTGAGTGGGTCTATGAGTGGATGCGTGGGTATCTGAATAGGTCTGGGAGTGCGTGCCTGATGGTCTAAGTGGGTCTGTGAGTTGGAGAAAGGGACTGAAAAAGAAAACTTGAGAGAGTCAGAGAAAGAGAGTGAGCGAGTTAGAGAGTTTTAGGCTTTGATGAATGATATACTTAGAATGAGATATTTCTGGACAAATTCAAAAGAAAAATGTATTTGCCAATTAAAAAGAGACATTACCTTTCAGTAGTAACCTTAAACTTTTGAAGTTTAAAAGAAATTAAAGAAGGAAAACGACCACCGGCACACCTGGAGTAGATCCCTCAACTTTCAGTGTGAGGGTCTGTGACTTTAAACTTTAGGCTAAAGGTGAGTTCCTACTGTGATGCTGACAGACATACCTATGACAATTACCCCACGCAGATGGTTGGATAGCAACGTGAATGTTCCATCACTAGGAAGGTTTAATAGTCAAAACACTAGTAAATAAACAAACCCACTGCCAAGCTATACTAGGATTTGAACCTTCAGCCTACTGAGTGACAGCACAAGACCTTGACCATGAGGCCAGAAGTGACTATGTTCTTCTCTGCATCCTAACGTAACTATAGTATTCGTACCAAACATTTTGCTAGTCCAACTCTGTTGAGTAATTGCATGGAGAGACCACTGCAGTAACAATCTCCCTTTCTCTCTCTCTTCCATCCCTTTATGGGGTAGAGGGAGAGAGTGACAAGACTGCGGGGGGAGCCTGAAGGCCCCAGTGGTCCAAGCCGGCTCCCCACATCCTGTGGGAGCCGGCATTACTCCTACAAGCATGGATCTGCTTTAAATAGCAGCTCCCTGCTTGTGGGAGCGATGTTTTAATCTCTTTTCCTGCATGCATATTTGCGCTTTCTGTCAGTGGGAGCTGTTGACAGCTCCTGCTGTCAGAAAGCAGACTTTGCTTACTTTTGCTTGGTGGAAGCTGTCAAAGTCCCACCAAGCAACAGCAAACAGCTATGTCCCGGTGGTGGGCACCCTGGGACATAGCAGGAACCAGCCCTTGGTGGTCACCAAGGCCATCAATGGCTCCCCGAGGGCCTCTTCCACCATTCTATTTGCCCCGGGGAGGTGGTGGTCCCCAGGGATTAGGGGTCCGCAACGAACTGCCTTTCATTCTTTTATTGTAGCCCCAGAGAGGTGGTGGTCCCCAGGGCTGCATCGGGGCCACACATGCAGCCCCGGGGACTACCACCTCTCTGGGGTCACATTTAGTTAAAGCCCTGGTGAGGTGGCGGTTCCCGGGGCTGCAGGGGGCCATGTGCCCCCCCCACATTACATTACATTTGAGCCCCGGGCGGTGGTGGTCCCTGGGTCTGCAGGGGGCCTTTGTGGCCTTCCTCATAATATTTCATTAAAAACCTGGGGAAGTGGCAGTCCCCAGGGCTGTGGGGGGTGCCCCACACAACCCGCCTTATATTACATTTGATCCCTGGAATGTGGTGGTTCCTGGGGCAACAATAGGCCCAGGAGGGGGCCCCATGCACCCCCCTCTCTATTTTTTTTTTGTACATGCCCCAGGGACCTGGCTTTTTTTTTGCTGCAGATTCGCAGCAAAAATTTGTAAAAAAAAAAAAAGTGCTTTTTTGTTCTGGTAGCATTCCTCTGGGACTGGAACACCAGAGCTAAGGGGTCAGGGTGTACTTACCCCAGCCCCTTTTCCTTTTTTTTTGTTGGGACTTAATAACTGCCAACATTTTCTGGTTGAAGTGTTGGCAGCCAATCAGAGCTTTGCATTTCCCTGCATGAGCTCATCATTATTCGCGAAGTCATCGCAGCCAGAGATATACAAATTTGATTTCCTTTAATTTCTCGAAAACTTCTAAATTGATTTACACTAAATAAGCGAAAGCGTAAGCTGCGTACCGCAAGCTAGCTTTCTGCCAAATTTGGTGTAATTCCGTCATGTGGGTTGGGCTGTAGGTGGGTTCAAAGGTCTTATGAGAATTAACATGGGAAAAGCAGCTCCCCCCCCCTTTTTCTCACCCCCCACTTGACAGATCACCCTGAAACTTTCCATGCACAACAAGAATCACCTTGGCACTTTTTGGGGAAAATATTTTTGAAGATTTGTCAAATGGTGCCAAGTATATAGGCGAGCCAAAAAATGCTTTTTCTATGGAAACATGGTCCTAACTATAACTTCCTACTGGCAACTTCCAGTAGGTAATATCTCAAGGAAACCTGTATTATATAACTGTGTGTTACTCAAGCCCAACAGCTGGGCTTGAGTATCATCGCAATGGAGAGGGTGTGATGAGTCAATGTGAAAACCTCACCTCTCTGGGCTTAAAGAGGTAATCAAGAGAAGTGCTGCAGGGCTATCTGTAATAGAAAATGGAAGCTTTTATTTAGGATTCAAGAAATATTAATCCCATCCTGATTGGAGACTCTGCATGGCTCCTTGTTCGCCAAGTGTGTACTAGCTCAAATTAACACTCCTGATCTGGAGTGCTACCCTCCTCCACCTTAACGGTATCAAACACATTTCTCCATGTGCTTATAGCTATAGTTATATAGAATTATAGATGGGTAACAAAGAATAATGAGGATAGTTTTCACCAAGGTGTACTAAGTGACAACAGTCTATGATGTCATTGTGGCCCCCAAAGTGAAAAATATCCATGTTATTCACTGGTACCCTTCTACACATTTTTGTTCTGTGCGGCCCATACAGATGATCTTGGCAGAGGGGTCATAGGGAGTTATACAGAACATGGCATAAGTTGCATCAGCCCCTGCCCAATGTTACTACTGGTGTCCTGCCACTCATTCCCACCCCCACCACCTTCTGGCCATCATGCTCCCCCCAAAAAAAGAATAATGGTATTCTGCGATCTCTGTTGTAAGACACACTGACAATTAGACCCGGTGGTTCAATCTAGAGTTTTTTCAAATTATGACATGATGAACAAAAACAAAAGCTTGCTGTAGCTGGCTAACAATTTATTGTTTTCTTCCTGTGATGATTTACAACATAAAGTTGTTGTTCAGACAATTTCAGTTATCCTTGAGACGTCACCTCAGTCATCCTTGAGACGACCATTCATATTTGCCAATGGAATCCAATGATTTGATCCAATAACTAAATTGATCCAATGCATTTCGGGTTGAAAACCCTTCATCAGGGATAACTGAATTTCAAACTGGGAGTGTGCCGTAGGAAGAAACTGGTGCAGCCCCATGCATCTTTTGCTTGGCCTGCATGCACCCGGAAATGGTTGCATTCGGGGGGATCGAATCATTGGATTCCACTGACGAATATGAATGGTCGTTTCAAAGATGATTTAGATAGTGTCACAAGGATGATTGAGATGGCATCTCAAGGATGAATGAGATTGTTAATTTTATGTTGCAAATTATCATCTGAAGAAAACAAATATTAAGTAAGCAACAGCAAGCTGTTTTTTTTTGTTCATCATTCAAAATTTGTAAAAACTCTTGATTGAACCCACAAGGCCAACTGTCGGTGTGTCTTGGGACTGGCAAGTGGGGGCACTGTCAGCAATTCTTTCATTTACAATGTGTGCTATCGGGACATTGCACACACCAAGACAGCAGGTAACAGCAAATACTTTGAACACATATTTGAATATTCAATAGAGTGCACGCACGGGATAGCTTTTCCATATCCTGCTATATCACACACCACCCTGGGCATTAATTGCAAGTGTTAAAAAAATATCTAGTGACCATCCACTCACCCTAAAACCCTACGTGTTTTACCACACCTCTCAGACCCAAATTTCAATATTAAAACCTAGTGTCCCACCACCCACCCACACAGCCATCTCTTCAGTCTACTCCAACCCTTATCCAAATAAATTAGAAACATATCTGGTCCCTTGCACCAATGCCTCCCACCCTCTGTGCTCCCATCACCTAAAGGTGGTGTCTGCTCTTCGTGAGAGCAGAAAGCCACCACTTCACTGACAAAGGCTCTTTGAGGGCCTTGTCAGAGCAGCCTGGACTTCCTGTATGACATAGCCACAGTAGGAAACCAATTTTATTTATTTCTGTTTGTACATCAAAGCAGTAAATAGCCAGATATAGAATCTGTTATTCACAATAGTGATTGTCAGTGTAGCCACACATAAGAATATTTTTTATATAGTCAGCTGGTTTTCAGTATATTGTGGTAATTCAGACTTGATCCCTTTACCAGATGCATTAAGAAGAAGAAACCCTTCACTATTTCTTTTCTGTAATAATGATTGACAGATTTTTTTTTTCGTTCTCACTGTGAAAAATCATTAGCTGGCTGTGGTCGAAGGCGTATTATCAGGACCACAGGGGTGGATCAAGACTAAATTATGGGTCAGGGTTGACTCTTTTATGCAGCAAAAAAGGCTATATTCGTGGCATAATATGACCCCATTCTTCGACAGTACTACTTCAGTATTTGTTCATTTTTACTCATGGTAGCACTGTCTGGGCAAAGAGTTTTACCACACAAGAACATGTTTAACAACCAAATGCAGTAATAAGCTATTGAATGCCACAATGTTTTTGGTAAATTTTGATCTGTTTGAGCTAGAAACTATTTTTTTGGTTAAAATCTGCAGTTTATGTAGTAGATGATGGATTAAATGCTAAGTCCTTAATTGTGTGGACAATGCCATGGCTACAGAATTGCATAATGACAGTGGCCCTGCCTATTATCTACAACAAAATAATACATAGAGTAGGCTTTAGGTCAGCACTTTGCTCACTGTTGGATGGATTTCGTTTCTCTCAGATCTGTGCTCCTGATTCGATGGTCATTCTCCCTGTTCTTGTTTTTGTTCTGCCCTGGAGCATAGGTTCTTCACCATCATTTGGATTGGTTGAGGTGTATTCTTCCACTACTGTTATCAGGGAACTAAGTTTTCATTTGCCCTTTAGACCTCCATGGGAGAGCGTAGCTTAACCAACTGTCCTCTGTCTGCTCACCAGTTCCCATTACCCTACTTCATTAGTTTTTTTTGTTTATACTTCAGACATTTTTTAAAAGTTCTATTGTTTTTGTGAGGGTCAGGACTGCACACTACTACAGGACCACTCACTGCCCCACTCGAATGTTGCTCCCTGTTTTTCACTTGCTCCACCCTTTCACCGTCTTATACATTTTTGAAAATTATTTTTGGGGGCCTGGGAGCTGCACTCTGCCACCAGCTGGACGCCTTTTTCTTTATGCACTGCCATGAATATCTATATATATATATACATATATATATATATATATATATATACATATATATATATATATATATATATATATATATATATATATATATATGTATATTTTTTTTTTCATTTGCCGAGCTGAAGTGGCACTTGGCTGTCTTGGCAAAGGTAAATGAAAGTTTAACTAAAAATGCTAAAATCACCACAGGTGCATCATGACATGTGCACATATGTGTATGCATCAACAGCCATCTTGGTGTGCATTTATTTATTAGAAAAAGCATTTCAAGATGGATGCCCATGCACACACTTGCATTTTGAGGCACCTGTGGCATTTTGGAATGATTTTTCTCATAAAGAAAAAAAATTACAAGATGGCTGCCCATGTGTGCGTATCCATCCTTATGCACCTACTGCCATTTCAGTTTGGTTTTTTTTTTTGCCAATGAGAATAGCTACAATGAATGGCAAAGCCAGTAACTCTAATCTGCTTAAAAAGGCGAGACATATTGACTTTGACAGTGCTTGTTCTAGAAACGCATCAGATACGAGCCATGAGAACTATTGACATGGACATACTTTATACAGTAAAATTCCATGGTAAGTGTAGTCCCCCATGGATCTTAGACGTTAGACATGGATGAGTGTGTAGACAAGTAAGGTGTTGGTAGTTAACAGAACAATGCAGTGAGCCCATTCCTTTTAGCCCCAGCCCAGGACTAGCCATATTTATGCAAAGACACAGTATTCAACTCTGATGATTCTGTAGGGCGATGTAAGCAAGCAAGCAGCTTTATTGCACCATTTAGTGATGGAGCTAAATTACTGCAAAATGCCTGAAAAATTGCATTTTTTAGTGTATGGGATGTGGTCCTGGAACAAAAACTGTCTGTACCATAGAGTTTGTCAAACCCTTGCACTGTTCCTGCATACATTGCACTAATAGCTTTGAAGGCTACAGGAGATACCGGGGGTCCATGCTGATGTATGTTGTTGGTACTTGATAAAGGATGGGTACTGTGGTTGTTAAGGAGATGGGAGAGGTATAGGTTTTGTGAAGGACCTTATTGTGAGGGGAGTTTCTTCTCCCAGGTTAAATCTAAGTAATAATGGAGATGCAAAAACCTAATATCTGCTCCAGTTTGTTACTTTCAACCGACACAGGAAGCAACATGTACTTTTGTACTGGAGTTATTGCTTTGTCTAAAGGGCAGCCTTGGCTCCCGAAGGTCATTTCCCACTGTGATGACAATACACTTTTATAGTGACCACATTTATAGCTGAAGTCTCAAACTGAACTATGTAACCATACTTAATAATAGGTGCTCTCATTCCCCATCTTAGTGGTACTCATATTATTGACCTTGTTAAGTCGATGGAATATGCCGAATTCAAACTTGTGACCTGTAAGGAATCTCAGTTCGCAACTGCATAACCTGCTACACTAGAGACTTTAAGAAGTTCAAAAATAAATGCTCTCTGCCTCCTGGGCCCCTTCACCCCAAAACGTCTGTTTTCATCAGACATCCATAGTTTGCTAAATTTAATTGTGTATTATATTTTTTACCTTTTCCTATTTTGAAACAGAAGTGTCTTTTTTAGGTCTCGCCCAACAGTGCACATGCGCTGTTGCTGTGAGGGGTACTTTATACAGTAAAGGGCTTAAAGCCAGCCCATTGCTTTCCATTTGCAGGCTTGATTGTCATTCCCATTAGCTGCCTCCTAATTGGTCACCCAATGCCTAACATCACTTCCTTTTATTTCTCTGGAGCGTGGAATAAATATTAACTGATTTCATTTAATGAGTGTCCTTCAGATGTTCTTCCATTACAATCTACCCACTCCACTCCTCTCCACTATTTCCCAATCAACCCCGCTCAACTCCAATTTACTCCAGTCTACTCCACTCCAATCTACCCCATTCCAATCTACCCCACTCCACTAGATTCTACCCCAGTATATCCAACACCACTTCTATCTACTCCACTCCAATCCACCCCACTCCACCATAATCTACCCCACTCTACTTAAATCTACTGAACTCAAATCTACTCTACTCCAGTCTACCGCAATCCTCTCCACTCCACTCCAGTCTACCCCACTCCACTCCTACATAACTCAATCCACCCCAATCTCTACTCCATTCCACTCTACTTCTCTCCACACTATCCCACTCCACTCTTCCCCAATCTGCCCCTCTCCAAGTATATCACAATCTTCCCGATTCCAACCTACCACGGTCCACTCCACTCCAATTTACCCAAATGTACCCTACTCCACTCTACCGCACTGCAATCCAATCTCCACTCCACTCCACTATATCCAATCTACCGTACTCCAATACACAAAAATCTACCCCATTCAAATCTACCACAACCCACTCCAATCTTTCCCACTCCACAGCAATTTACCCCACCAAACCTCACTCCAGTCTTCCCCGCTCCACTCCAGTCTATCCCACTCCACTCCGGTCTACTCCAATCTACCTCACTCCTATCCACCCTAGTCTACACCACTCCAGTCTGTCCCAACCTACCCCACTCCATTCCACCCCAATGTTCCCACTCCACTCTACCCTACTCCATTCTACCAGAATCTACCCCACTCCAGTCTACCCCAATTTACCCCACTCTAATCTAACCCATTCTACTTCGCTTCAGTCTACCCCAGTCTACCCTACTCGACTCTACTCCAATTTGGTAAACAGCCATTACAGCGCGGTCATTACCACACATGACCGTTGCCACAAAGTCATTACCACGCATATGCCTTTAACATGCATGCCATTACCACGGATATACCTTTACCACACATGCATGGTAAATGCGTGATAAAGGTTTTACATGTAAGTACATGTAAGTATTAAGTGTTTTAAGTATATAATTTTAGGTTTTAGGGTGGGTATGGGCTTTTGGCAGGTAAGGGGTGTTTAGGTTTTAAGGTGGGTATGGATTTTTGGGTGGTAAGGACATTTTATTTTTTAGGGTGGTAAGAGGCGTTTAGGTTTTAGGGTGGGTGTGGTTGTAGGGCGGTAAGGGGCTTTTAGATTTTAAGGTGGGTGTGGTTTTTTTGGGGGTGGTAAGGGCGTTTTTAGGCTTTAGGGTGGGTATGGGTTTTTGGGTGGTAAGAGGTGTTTAGGGTGGGTATGGGTTTTAGGGTGTTAAGGCATTTTTAGGTTTTAGGGTGGGTATGGGTTTTTGAGTGGCAAGGGCATTTTTTGATTTTAGGGTGGGTATGGGTTTTTGGGTGGTAGGAGATGTTTAGGGTGGGTGTGGGTTTTTGGGCGGTAAGGGCATTTTTAGGCTTTATGGGGTATGTGTTTTTGGGTGGTAAGGGGCGTTTAGGTTTTAGAGTGGTTGTGGGTTTTAGGGCGGTAAGGGGCATATAGGTTTCAACGTGGGTGTATTTTTTTGTGTTGTAAGGGCCCTTTTAGGCTTTAGGGTTAGTATGCGTTTTGGGGTGATAATTGGCATTTAGGTTTTAGGGTGGGTGTGGGTTTTATAGTGGTAAGGGGCATTTAGGTTTTAGGGTGGGAGTGTTTTTTGCGGGTAAGGGTTTTTTAGGGTTTAGGGTGGGTATGTATTTTTGGGTGTTTAGGGTGGGTATGGGGTTTTGGGGGTAAGGGTATTTTTATGGTTTAGTGTGGGTATGGGTTTTTGGGTGGTAAGGGCATTTTTTGGTTTTAGGGTGGGTGTGGGTTTTTGGGTGGTAAGGGCATTTTTAGGGTGCATAGGGTTTTGGGTGGCAAGGTGATTTTTTTAAATAAATATATATATATATATATATATTTAACTTTATAAATGCAAACATATATATACACACACATATATACAAACGCAATCTATATCTATCTATATACACACATATGTATGAGGGTTATACTTACCATTTAACTTTTTACCAGGCATATGCCTTTACTAACCATGCCTTTACAACGAAATTTTCATGGTAAAGTCATGCGTGATAAAGGTATATGCGTAGTAAAAACTGTTGTTGTAAATACATGCCTAGTAATGACGAATGCATTGTAGTGACCGTGTTGTAAAGGCGTGTGTGGTAGTTGCATGCGTCGTTCCGTCATAGAACCCCCTCCAATTTACCCCACTCCACTCCAATCTATCAGCCTCCACTACCCCAATATACCCCACTCTACCCTCACTCCACACCATTCCAATCTACCCCATTACAATTTACCGTACTCCCATCTACCCTACTCCACTCCAGCCCAATCTACCCCACTCTAATCTAATCTACTCCACTCCAATCCAGTCTGCCCCACTGTAATCTACCCCACTCTAGTCTACCCTCTCTACTCCACCCTACCCTAATTTACCCCACTCCACTGCAGTCTATCCCACTCCACCTCAGTCTATCACAGTCTATCCCACTCTACCCAAACCCACTCTACCTCACTCCAATCTACCCCACTCCACCCCACTCATTTTTCCCCGGGAAACAGCTCTTAACACGGCAGCCGAACCACATGCTGCAGTTAGAACTTGACTGTTACAACAAATGCATCTTTACCACACATTCCTTTACCATGCATGTCGTTACAACAACATGCCTTAGGGAAAGTGGCATTGGACTTTAATGTCCAACGCTTTCCCTACTGAGCTCAGACTGGAGTTGGAATAGTAAATTAGACCGCTTTGAAGTCCAGAGCTTTCCCTAAGCCATGTTGTTGAAACGATATGCGTGGTAAAGCATTGTAAAATATGCAGCGTGATGGCATGCTGGGTAAAGGCATGCGTTGTTCCGACATACAACCATTCCCCCAATCTACGCCACTCCAATCTACCCCACTCCATTCCAATCTACCCCACTCCAGTTTACCCCATTCCACCCCAATCTATCTCATTGTACCCTAGTCTACCCCAGTATACCCCACTCCACTCTACCCCAATGCAACCCCACTCCACCTCACTTCGCTCCAATCTACCCCAGTCTAACCCAATCTACCCCACTCAAAATCAATCTACCTCACTACATTCTCCTCCACTAACTTTTGGCCATGCTGAACAGCAGCTACACTGGTGTACCGCATGGCTAGAACACATTACCAAAGCCAATAGCGCTCGCATAAGCAAGACTGATTGGCTTGACAGTGCTTGCTCTTTTTATAGAAAGTTAAGTTTAATAATCGAGTGTTCTTTTTTTTTTTAATGGAAGATATTGTATTTCTGAATGAATAACAGGGAGCAAAAGGTTTAAACACGGACGGGTTTGGCCTGTATTTTTTACATTTATTTCTCCTCCGTGTTGAAGTACAGCGTGGGGGCTCGGGCTGATAGAAGTGCAGTGTTTATGAGCCGCCTACTTTCCTGATCTCATTAGCCTCTTCAGTATAAACCGCTAAGCAAGGGCTGAACTTTAACCCACCAGCTGAATGTCTTTCCGTGTCTCCCCCACCCTCAGAGTCCGCCCCTCCCAGGCCCTACTCTCACAGAATTATTCTGTTTGAAATGTATTTCACAGGCTTTGAGGGAGATGGGATTTAGATGAAAAGCCGGGACCCGCTTGAAGTCATCAATCGCAGCATTTAATGAAATTTTCTGGAGAGAGAGAGTGAGTTCAGATTGACAGAGGCGGCCTGCTCCGTCACTGGGGCCTTTGACTGAAATTCCCCCAGTGCTCCTTTCAGCTGAAAGATGAAAATTAGGCAATTTGACACAGAGACATGTGCCTAACACGGGCAGTGTAGCTGACTGTTCAATAATTCCTTCTCTATCTGTACTTCTTTCTCCCTCCTCTACTCTCGTGCCCTCCACTCTGCCCATTCTTCTCCCCCACATGCAGACTCCACACTGTTTCACCTTTCTTCGCAATCTCTTGCCCTCCACTCCTCTCTCTCTTCCCACTTCTACACCTCTTCCACTCTGTGGTCCAAGGGTGGATTAACCCAGTGCTTAATTTGTAAACAAAAAGGTGCCAAAAGCTCTGCTCTTAAAAACACGGGTGCTGCAATTAAATGTACGAACATGGAATACTGAGGCAGCGTAATCCCGCTGCCATTTTGGGCCTCTTCAATCCATATAAAGCCACTCCCTACCCCTTCAGCTCACTCTAGCAGCTTTCTGCTTTCTCTCATCATGATGCTTTTTCGTTTTTCTCTTCCTCCGTCTTTCCCATATGTGTCTTTTGCTCGTAGTAAATGCTTGAGGCAGAAGACTAAGCGCCGGCACTCACAATTAAGTGCCGGTGCTCAGCACCGGAAACAACAAGCACAAATTAAGCACTGGATTAACCATTAAGCAAAATACGCAGTTGCTTAGGCATCAAGAGAAGGGTGGCACCACAGAAATTTTCCATTGCCGGATTTACAATGGACCTTATGGTGCAAAACCGTGAATGGTGCGGCTTAACCAAATATAAATAAAGTGGAAGTATACACAAATAAACATTGTTTTCCATCTAACTGTAAGTTTTGTTACATTTCGAAAAATATTTTACTTTATTATTGTTTATATTGTGAATTAGATGTGGATGGGGCACCAAAATCTTTTGAGTGCTTAGGGCCTCTATAGGCCTTAATCCAACCCTACTTTTGTCTACCATCCTTCTCCCTTTTCCAAACACACTTCTTCCTATTCTCTCTCCCGCACTCCCTCCTCCCCATTCACTTACTCTCCTTCATCATTCTCTCACCCTCCCTTGCTCTACCCCCTCCTTAATTATTACTCCTTCACATTTTCTCCCATTCACCCTGTCTCCACTTCTTTGCTATTTGACCATTATCCACTGTTCACCTTCTCCACTACCTGTTCTCCCACTTTGTACCCACCTTTCAATTTTTACCACTTCTCCACTCTCTGCTCCCTTTGCTCCTCTTCCATTAATTTCCTGACTCCACTGTCTCCCCTCACTTCCACGTGTTTGCTCTTCTACTTGCTCCCTCCTTCGCTATTTTACAATCCACTCTGTCCTCTCCTCCACTCTCTCTCTCCTTCTCCCTATTTTCTTTCTCTGTGAAATTGACAGGCATATCCAGTCCTGCTCCGCCTTCAATTTAATCTTTCTTTTTCCCATCTTAGCCAAAAATGATCGGGCCAACTGAGTCTTCCACATGCATGGTTTCCTTGGGTAGTACATGAGGATTATTTCTCCCTCTTCTGCCCACCTCTGAGTACCCTAGGCGAAGCTTCTGGAGCTCCATCTAGACAAACAACCAGAAAATACTATTAACACTACCTTGTACCTGGGCCATCTGCTCCACTGGACCAAGGAGAGTTTTCTCTGAAGGAAGTGAGCCAAGACTAAGATTCCTACAGTGGGAAAACTAAGCCTTTGTCAGCATCCTTTGACTTGCCCCATGTCTTGGAACCCCTCTCTCAACCGCCTCAAATGAGGGAACCTAAGGGCATTTCTTTTTATTCTGAACCTGTGGACAAAAGTCGAAAGCAGTGTTGAAAAAGGTTAGTGCACTAGGAATCTGCACATCTATTGTCAGAAAGATAGTAAAAGAGCTATCTCGTTTCAAGGTTTGTGCTATTACAAGCACTGTGAAGCTCTTTTTATATCACAAGGGAAGTCCTAGGGGTTCCTTAACCAATTCCTCTAGAATTGTTGGTGGGTGAGACGGAGAATATAAGTCAAGACCTTTTAGATTTGTATGTAGATAATGAGCAGAGCTTAGTGTGCCTTGAAAACTGCCTCTCTTCGATGCTACAGAAAATGGTGGTAATGATCCTCTAGCATGAGAATAAAATTGTGAGAACAGTGGTTCAGAAAATACTGAGCCTCAGGGAGATCTTTCTCCCAATTCACATTCAGGTACCCTGGCAAAGAAAAGAAAAGCATTGGAAGTCAGTGGTGCTTATTTTGGAAAAGAATGTGTGCCAGTGCCCCAGGCTCTGCTCAGAAGCCTGCAGGCCGCATACCAAGGCTGCGTAGTCTTGAATCCACCTCATGCCTATTTAATCCACCAGCAGACACTCCAAGCCCCTTTATCTGCTTTCTCCATTTGTGACAGTTTTTCTATCATTCTCGTCCTCCTCCTTTCCTGCTTGTGTGTTTTTGTCTTTATTTCGCTCCCTGCGTTTTGATGAGGAAAAACTCCACCAGCTTAAATTAAGCACAAGAGGTCAAGGTTGAAATGTTAGAGATAATTTGATTGCTTGGGGGGCTTCCACATGAAACTGAAAGTGGACCACAACAGGAAGCACTGACATCTAAGCAGAGTCGATCAGGTCCTTTTTGGACAGTTTCTCTGTGACCTCTGGGTGATGATCACTTTTTGGAGTTCTTGGTTGGTCCAACACAGTCCTGCAAGAGGGTGGAGTCTAAGTCCAGGTGTCTTGAAGGCGAGGAATTACTTGCGAGTGTGAGCAATTTTGATGGAGCTTGGTTTGTGGATTCTTGCCTTCTGTATCTCTCTGCTTAACTCTCTCTTTCAATTCTTCACTGATAATGACTCTTGTGAGCATGTGCAGTGCACTTCACAAAGGGATTATAAGTCAAGCCTTATTCAGTGGGATGTCTTTTCATAGCTTCTTGAAGTCGTAGATAAGTGGTATTGTTGATTCTAGTGTGGATGGTCTGTTCTATCAGCAGCAAACTAATAAAAAAGATTTAAAGCGAAAAATCTTGGAGTGTCTGAATGTGCTGCACATTACATGAGGCACGTGACATCTTTGTATATAAAATTATGCAGCAGGGCTCAGCAACATCTAAATTATGCCTCTTAAGGATCTTTGTGGACATTATTTATACAGCAGTAGCAATGCCTCTGTCGAAGGAATTTGATGTTTTTTTAAACTTCTGCTACGTAATATGGTTCTTGATTGCTCCAGCTCGCAGTTGATTTTGTGGACATCTTTGTTGATTATGTGACCTGGATACATGATTTTGTGCCTGTGGGTGCAGTACATTAAATTAACCTCTTCTGTATGATATGTAGATTGCAGCGGCAGCCTCCGAAAATGTCAATGATGTGGCGGGGGTACGACGGGAGAAACAATTAATATAAACAAAACACTTACCTTCTGCAGCTGCCGTCTCCTGCCACCTCACACCTCTGCTCCTGATGTTGTCCCAGCATTCACTGGGACACCAGCACAGGCTCCCCAGCAATCCTGGTGCTGCTCTCATGCTAAACCTAGCATGAAAGCAATGTCAGGATTGGTCTGAGCAGCATGGACTGCTGCTCTGACAGTGCAAAACACACATGGACACTAAGTGCACTTTACTCCCCCTTTCCTCTCCCCCCTCCTGTAGCCCAGCCCGCCCCTTCCTGTACTGCTGGCTGACCCAGCAGATGAAAAATAAAACGATACTAAACTATTGTTTTATTTTTCATCTGTTGACTCTTAGCCAGCGGGATGACGCTCCTCTGCCATTGCGGAAGATTGATGAGAGGATATGGATGTGTGGTTGAGGTAGCGACGGCAGACACCTATGTTGCTTGGAGCCTGTTGTGGTGCACAGGATTAGGAACTGCATGTCCTCATCGATAGGCACTCTTGTTCCCAAATATTGGTTCAGTTCCTGAAGATGGCATGCACACACTTAAGTAAACGACAAGAAGGCAATGAATGATGACTTCTGCGTGATTGCCTCAATTTCTGCCTTTGTTGCTATGCCAATTTGTTAGTGCCAGTCACTGACCAGATCCTTGCAGTGCAGATTACTGATGGTGGGTATCACATGTAGCTAACCATACTGTGGACGGGATCATTAGTTGCTGCTGGCATCACCTCATCCAGTCATTCTGTCTGAACAGCAGCTGTTAGCACAGCCGCTCTAATAACAGGTAATCAAGCCACCGTGGTTGGCGAAGCTACCGATATTGACATGGCCACTTGCTGCCACAACCACAGTGCGGCTGCCCATACCTCATTAGAGCCAAACATACCCTTATTTCTGTTTCTAAGCCGGTGATTGTGGTTTTTGTCCCTGCAGTCAAAATACACGCTTTTTAAGTGGTTGGATTTGCTTTTTTCAGAAAGGTAGCTTTGCATTATGTGTGTGCTGTTTCAGTGGTTTGGCTACATCTCCCATAAAGCTTAACTTCCTAGATAGACATTACAAAGCCAATTCGTTTATAGTAATATTTTTGATTAAAATGTGCATGCTTTAGCCCTTTCACTGAAATAATGTGCTCGAAGATAGTCTGTTGGGCTGATAACCTGAATAAACCTGGTATTTTTGGTATTCATTTGTATGTGGTAACAACTGTACATGGATGTGGCCTAATGCAAACGCCTTCCCTGAGGAATCTGGCTTGATTGCTTCCATAGTAGAAGCGCTGCCAACTCAGACGGTGTGACACATGATATCTCCCCATTCACACGCTGATGAGCTGATATCACATGGTGGTACAAAAGATGAGTTGGAAGCCCCTTCACTGTGTGGTTTTCCAGTTAGTGCTTCAAAAAGCCCTGTACAGCCTATGTCCATCACGGTGTGTGAACCACCCCCTGGCTTAAAAGCTTTTTTTTTTTTTTTTTTTTTTTTTTAAGTGGGAGAGTTGGGGGCAGGTAGAAGTGCATTAGGCAGAACTCAGCACTAGGCCTTGTCCCCTCAAAGGCTGCTACTCCCTTGCACAAGGTGACATTTTTTAGAAGGTGGCAGGTCTGTAGTAGCACTCGATTAGTGGATACAAGGATACTTTTATTTGCAGTCTTGATTGTGGGAGTATTTTGTGTTAGAGGTGCATAAACCACTAATAAATTGAAGTCTGTTGGCAATTACTCCTTGGCACGATTTGCACAGGTATCTCTTGCACACCTTCTTTCATTGTCTTAGTAGAGCTAGTGGCTGGTGCTCCCACTATCAAAATATAAATGGAGCCTCTTTAAAAATGTGTATCTAATTTTCTTATTTCAGTGTTGCTGCAACATTACTAGTCACCTGTATTAAGAAAATGGCATAGTTGCTCAACTGTAATAAGTTGTTACAATTTAGTGGTGATATCCAAATGCCAGTGTCAAAGCCAGTATAAAGGGCAGGTCAAGGAGTAGAATTACAACTAGTTTAACAAGAACAAGCTTTTAAGGGTCGAGCGCACAAGCGCTCCATCCCTCTTGTAATCTCTCTTTGGGCTTTTAACCACACCCATGTCACGCCTGTCACTTTCATAGTTTCGTGGGCTTGCTTTTTAAAATCCACTTGATTTCATTAGTGAATGGCATGCATACGTCATGCCTTTTCTATTGTTTAGCCCTCCTCTAGTGCACAGGCCAACTACTGAAAACATACAAGACTCCATGTTTCCAGCCTGGTTTCTGCACTCCTTTATCTTTTTATTTTCCACGCAGCACAGTCGCGCTGGGTTTTACATATCACAATCGCGCTCAGGTTTTTGGTTTTCAATTTCAGCGTGATTGCGCTCTTTTTTTCCTTTCAATTTATGTGGCAAGAAAAGTCCTGTTAGGAGTTCACAACGCTAACTCAAGCAAATGCGAGACCTGTTGCATTGCAAATGCTTGTTATTCCTTCTCAACTGTTTTCCTGAAATGTAGGCATTAACAGAGTGGAGAGTGTCCTTATATAAATCTTTTTATTGATTATGTCAAATACAGCAAAACAAAATAGGAAATGAGCCTCTGGCAATCGCAATGAAAGTGTCCACAGAAGATGGGGAGGCAACAATTGACATTTAGAAATAAGAGTACAAAACACATAGATGACAGCCTGACAAGCCAGAATGAAATTAAAAGGAGTGGCAGCATACATAATATTGTTGGTATAAGTCCACCATGAGTTGCATATTTTAACCTTTTTCTTCAGCACTCCTCTGGATGTATAAACCAGCTCCGCTGTTGTAGCACAGAAGTCCATGCCCGTACTCCATTCCTCTTTCAACATGGTTTCTACTTGTCTCCAGTGGCATGCTAAGTCTCTCTTGAAAATCAGAAAACAAATAGCAATGTGAATACGAGTATGGTGGGAACTACCTAAATGACCTGGATGTTTCATGACATCTAAAAGCATCATCTTTGGGTCTAGAACCAATGTCCTCTCTATTAGCCCACACAGTGCAACCCTCATCCTACGCCAATATTCAGCCACCCAAGAGCACTGCCATAACATGTGAAAATACTTACCAAGGAGAAAGTCACACCTTTGACAATTGGGGACCTTCGCTCTCCCCATTCTACAAAACCAAAGGGTTTATAATAGTACCTGTGTAGGCAGTTGCGGCTTGCAGAGTGGGTGGGGTGGCGCACAGGGGTGGGGTTGATAAATATATAAATATTTTTTTTAAACCACTTACCTGCATGCTGCTGCGCTGCTCCACTCCTCCGTCTCCTCTGCTGCAGGCAGGCACAGACTCCCAGCCCAGAGCTCAGAGGAGTGTTAGGATTGGCTGGGAGCACCCATCCAGGGCGCTCCCAGGAAGACTGGGAGCCTGTGCCTGCTCTCTCCCGCCGGCAACACAGTGCTGTGCTGGAGAGAGCACACTGCGCATGTGTGTTTGGCCAGCCCGAGACGGCCGGCCAAACAAACATACGCACTGAGCTCCCCCCTCACTGCTCGTCACCCCTGTGGCCCCGCCCCTTTAGAAGAAAATGATAATAAACACTGTTTATTATCGTTTTCTTGTAAAGGTTTTGTGGCTGCCGCTGCTGGTTGGGGGAGGGGGGTGATGCTCCTTCGCCGTCAAGGTGGAACCACCCCTGCGTGTAGGTATTTAAATTGCATGGGCATCGTCTGGTAGAAATAGCCAGGTGTAGGCCGGGTCAGAGGAATTGGTCACTAACGGCCTCTATACCTGTGAAATTCTTTGATTTCACCCCAGCCTCCTTAGTCAGTTTAGCCTCAAGAGGACTAACAGAGTGAAGATATTTAATGCTGCTTGTTTATTTTTTGCACAGCAACAGTGCAAATACAGGAAAGCTGGAAGGTCTCTAAACGTTACCAAGCATTACGGACTATAGCTGTTTTTGAAAATGGTTCACATTAAATTATGTGTACTATGTTTTTGCAACAAAATACTAGCTCTATGTTGGTGTGTTTAATTTCTTACTACATGTATTCCAATATTTTGAAAATATACTCACTCATGTGTTGGAGCACAAACCAAGGTTTTACACTTTTTGGGTGAAAGGGCAGTGGTGTGCCCCTGTATTACCAACAATAAAATGTACTCTACATTACTTAATAGGATATTGCAAGTCACCTTGGAGATTCAAGCCCTCACAAAAGAATTCCACCATTGTGACGCTCCAGTGGCGCTGTGCACTGCGCCGGATTTACAAGGCGACGTTAAGACAATTTTCATGGGTTAATGCCACCTTGTAAATACATCCCCTTCACATGCAGCACTTTGCATGGAAGGGGCATGCAATGGGTGTTGCTGTGGGTGTTCCACAGAAACACCCATTGCATTTTGACGCTGCCGCAGATTTACAAAGAATTGTAAATCTGTGGCAGCGCCAAAGTCTAACGCCACCCCCTGGGTGGGGTTACAATGGCGCAACAAGGTGCAATGCTTTTATTTCTCCTCGTTTTTTGCTCTTTCTATGTGTGTTGCATAGAAAGAGAAAATTGCTATTGAACATTGTTTTTGTACCAGAAGGTGTCTCTTCTGGCACAAAAACTATCCCCGCAACACAGCCATCCTTGCACCATGGCGCAAGGGTGGCTGTTTTGGAGCTACGCAGCTAGTTTAGCTCCGGGGCAGGGTGAAACACAGCAGTACATCATATTTTTGTAAATGCAGCGCGTCCCTGCATTTCAGAACAGACGCAGCACTGCGCAGCCAGTTTTGGCACAGCGCCGCGACAGTTCTTTGTAAATATGCCCCATAGTTTCTCAGAGCCAGTTTCTAGCTAAATTCCCGATGCATGGTTTTCTTTGTTATGCCCGACTTACGCTTGCACAACTGGTCTTCCTTTCTGCTTAAGGCTGTCGTTGATGTTGCTTAATGGCAGTCCTAGGGTAGCAGAGCATAAAACCAAGAACTTTAAAATAGGACAATTGGCAAGCGCACAAAGGGAAATCCAGTTAACTGTTTAAGCCATGGATAATTACTTGCATTTTATGAGTAGTCAATGATGTGCAACTCATGTTATGCAGCCTATGAGTTGACTCTACCCATGCTGTTGTAGTTCAATCTAAGTTGAATTAATTTCACTCAAAGCTTACCTATTACTGTTAGAAAATTACATCACTTTACGGGTTCCCTTTGTGTTTCTCGCCCTTCTTCCTCAGTAACCACCGAGAACATGTTTCTGGAATGCGAGCTACCCCTGAATCCACCGAAGTCTGGCAGACTGGTCGAATAATTTAGCACTTGAAGTGCATACTCCATTTTGAACTGTTATCAAATTAAATTTCCTCTTCAAATCAGAAAAAGTGGTATTTTTATGTTTTTTTCACCCATAACAACATAATAAGTCGGTAAAAGCACCAGTGCCTCCTCACAATAATATGCATCATAACTCTTTGATGCCAACAACGATAAACACGGGCTGCCATAATAACTTCTATCGACACTACACTGTGCCCCTTATCTCGGCCATTCCAGCCTCTTGCATCTGTCACCATCTTGGAGCTTCCTTATCCCATTCATTGCAGTAGCTTGTCACATAGCCCATGCAGTGCTTAATTTGTAAATAAAAACGTGCCGGTGCCCAGAGCCCTCCTCTTAAACACTCTGCTGCAATTAAATGTGGGAACAAGGAATACTGATGCGGCGTAATCCTGAAGCCATCTCGGGCCTTTTCAATCCATATAAAGCTACTCCCTGCCCCTTCAACTCACTCTTGCACCTTTCTACGTTCTCCCTTTGTGACGCTTTTTCGTTTTTCCCTTCACCCGTCTTTCCCATAAGTGTCTTTTACTCGCAGCAAATGCTTGAGGCAGAAGAATAAGCCCGGGCCTAAAAAAAAAGTGCCAGTTCTCAGCACCGGAAACAGCAAGCACAAATCAAGCACTGAGCCCATAGTACCAAACATAAATAGGAGCGTGGCCTGTTATTCCTGGGAAACTGGGCATGTAGATACAAAATAAACAGTGGTTCCCTCGGACCTTGACACGTGGTGGCATCACTTGTGAGCCAGTCCGAGGGTCGTAGCCAAGGAGTAACACTTTGAAGATACTCATTGCTGTGGATTATCCATCGAGGGAGGTATACGTTCCGCGAACAAGGCTTCGTGCATCACAGTGTCACTGTTGGACACAAGCGGGAAGGGAGGGGCTTCCCTGCATTCTAGCATGGAGGGATGTTGCCACTTCCCCAGTGGGCTGTAGATTAGAGAAGATCCCTTTCCATCTCTGTGGTACGCTCATAGCAATGAGGAGAGGGGTGATCATCCCTGCAATGTTTCTTTCAATTCACCTTGCCATGCCACCTTACCTTACTCCCCTCCACAACAGGTTCATCCATTCACACCCAACCACTACGACATTTTCTTGTGTTTTTAGCAGGTGTTAAAGATCCTATCCTGCTCTTATTCCTTCACTTACATTTAAAGAATTCAGGCGTGTCCCTTTGGGAGTCTGTGCGCACCCTACCCTTGCTCAGAAAGCGAAGTGTAACTGGCAAAAACTTGCAGGTAACCTATGAGAGACCGATCTTTACTGCAGATACCCGTATTCCAGAATCGCACATTTTTTCTGATTACCACCTTTTATGTGAACATTTATGTCACGCTACAGTAGGTTAGATAAAAAGAACCAAACAGGTAGCCCATATTCTGTCACTCTTCCATTGTAGGCCTGGACATAACACCACAGAGGTCCAGGAGTGTGACAAACATGGTGGGAGAGAGGCCTCTATATGAGGCTGCTCACCATGTTCTCGACAGCCCCAGCGGGCTCGTGAGCTTGGGTCTGGCTATTATTAGTGTTCCTCCTGGTGGTGCACATCATAGCCTTTGATATATTCCAGGCTCCAAAGACGGCTGCTAAAGAACCCTCTCGCCTCTGCAAGTCACACCTCGGCTTCCCTCTCCCTCTGGCAGGTCGAAGAACTGAGATGGAGACTTTTCTAAATGTTATGATTCCTGTCAGCTTCCTTTTCCAGGCTTGCTACAAGCACCACCATGCTGCCTCGCTACCCTGCGATGCCGATGCTTTGTTGACACAAAACAGGGAAAATGTGGATCATGTGCTGCTGCAAATGAACCATTTCCTGTACAGAAGCCTTTCGCTCATCCCCCATGATTAGTCTATAAGAGTGTACGGTTAGAGACGTTCATTCAAAATGAAGAGTTACAGTACACAAAACGCGTTTCATTCTGGCAGTGCCAGTTGGTGGAGCTGGAACAATTTTCAGATGCGGGTGCTGCTGTCAATGTTACGTCACTGAAATCATAGGGATTGTGAAGAATCCAAGAGTCACACAAAGAATAGTATACATAACTGTCAAGGTTCCCAGGGCCATGCGTGGATAGTCCAATCCAGTTTTTTTTTCTGTGCATTCTGGGACTTCTACTGGTTTTTTAACCGGAAGAATCAGCCTACAGGTCCCAGAATGCAAAGCAAAACCCTGGGCTTGAGCAGCTAGTCAAGCATGGTCCTGGGAAACTTGGCAGTGTGGTGTATAGCAAATGGGCCAGTTCCATAAAGCAAGAGAATGGAAAAGCTTTGGTGCTATATAACCAGTGGTGCATTTTGAAACGCACTGTTGGGTATATATTGCTAAAACTTAGTGCGGTAGTGCACTGTCATTTACAGTCAATACATTTTCCTTTTAAATGGCCACAAAATTCGCATTGACATACAGTTTTACTGATAAAACTATATGGTGCACGAAGAATATTGTGTGGAAATGTGGTTTCAGCAGATATTTATCAAGGTGCACATCACCACATAAAGCAGGGATCTTCAAACTGGGGGGCAGGCCTCCGTAGGGGGGCCTGAAGTTATCCCAGTGGGGGCGCCAGGCTCTGGCCAAAAGAAGCATTACACAGATAAGTGTTTTGTTTTAAGCAGAAACCTGTTATTGCACTTTTAAAAAGGTAAATTACTTAACTGCAATGTTTCACTACGTCTAGACACATTTAAACATTGCCATCTTTATAAAATTATTGTGAAAAATTCTGAAGGGCGGGCACAATGATTTTTATTTTTTCACCTGGGGGGACGCAGAATTAAAAAGTTTGGAGACCACTATCATAATGTGTCTTGATTTGTTAGATCCTATTAAAATATTTGTTTCCATCACACTATAGAATTACAAAAAAAGTGCTTCATTTGTGCTTTTCTAACTTCTGTTGTATTTTAAAATATTTATGCAGTTAATATACAGGTATTTAAATGTTGTGGAGGAAACAAATGTCATCCAACAGCCTTTCATTTGACACTGCCCTTACCCAGCAAGATTGTCAAATATTCCACTTTACAAAATCCTGTACTTTTGTAGTCACAAAAAAAAAGTTAACTGCTATCTCCATATTAAAAGAAATAGCATCAGTCTGGCAGAAGACAGACCTGAAATTTGACCGCTGTCTTTGAAGGCCCAGCAAATGTGAGAAGATAAAAACAAATGTTCAAGTTATTTTGTTGCTCATTCACCTTCTGTACTCCAGCATATGTTTGTGGGAGTGACACAGCACCCCCTCCCATACCATTCCTACTTTCAGCTGCAATTTACAATATCTGCTTTATTTCTAATGCTGATTTAAAGTATATGCTAACATGGTGCATCCATAAAAACTGCCAAGGACCCCTGTCTCACAAGGGTACTGACTGGTACAAGAAAAACTACAAGCCCCAACCTACTTAGTACTGATTGCAGAAAAACAGACCGGAGGAACATTTCCCACATCACGCGAGCCAGGTGGCAGGTTTGATCTTGAACTTAGTGTTCTTCCCAAATAGTCCAGGGGGTTATTTACTCTTCAGACTCCACTGCTATAATATCTTGGGGAAGTTTGCAAATTCTCCATGTCCTTTATGAAAGGGTTGAAAATGAGTTTTTTGTATTACAGAAGCTGCTTAAGTGAAAACCCCTCTCAAGGCAAAAAAAAATAGGAATACCGTGAGCCTGATTCACAAAGGTAAACGCACACTTGATTATTTGCTAAGGTGTTTTACTAGTAGCATCTGTACGACTGTGGAGTCCGCACGTAAAAAGATAGGACTATCCGATGTTGTTATGTGTGGAAACTTCACAGTCATAAAAACAATACTAGTAAAATACCTTTGTAAATAGCAAACAATCGTAAACTTACACAGAAGTGTAAGTTTACTTTTCTGAATGAGGCCCCTGGTGTTACCAGAGAGTGTGAAATTAAAGTACGTTTACAGGGCTATTTCCTTGATCTCTATGCACGTGTGGTTTATTTTTAAGTTATTATGTTGAAACTACAAAATGAATTGTCAGTAGATACCATAACATTACTATATAATTGGATCATTTTCTGATACTTGCAGTTCACCAAAGTAGGCTATAAAAGTGGATTTAGCTCTTGTGAAAGATTTTGTTTAACGCCTTTCTGGTTTTTACAAAAATGGGATGAGAAGTTCACACATGGAACATAACAGCTATCTCCAAACACTGGCTACCTCCAAATGTGTGTTGACCAAAGTCCAAAGAGGAAGCAAAGAGAAAAGACAGGACTGAGAAAAGTGAAAGTGTGAGTAAATTGAATATTGTTACCTGACCTTGTCAGGCAATAAGAGAAACATGCTTCTTGAGATAGCACTTTATGCTACAGTCTTGATGTTTTGTACTGCTATGATGTTATACGTGTATTATCATCATCAGAAGAATTAATGACTGAATGAGCCTTACAAATTCCTAACCTTAAGGCTTGCCACATAATCTTTGCAGCGGACGCATTTACAAATTGAGCTATTTTACTTATACTTGTAAAATAGGTGCATCTATGTGATCTTCATGTGAGAAAATAGGAAAATGCTAATTAATGTGAGCTTGGGTAGCCCTGGATTCCCGGTCATTATTACAGCAGCCAAACTTAAATAGCATGCATTGTGTTTCTCCCACACCATCCCCATCCCAAAATGTTTCTACCGTCACCCGCCCAACCCAAAACCCTTTTTCATGAATAAAAACATCTATTTCTAATAGCATAAAAAAAGGAGAGGCAAGAAGGTTGCAGCGTGTCTTAGGATTTTCAGGGCGTCTACTCCATGTTTTCGCGTAAAATGAAAAGCCATGTCAGAAGAGGAATATCTGGTGGACTATAGCATGTACCATTTTTCAACAGTAACCATGGCAACCGCATGACTCTCCGGTCCCCAGGGACAAGGAAAATTTATTTTTCTTTCCTCAGCAATTAGTGTAGCTGGTAGTGGCTCTGGTAAATTATCTTGGGGAATAAAACAGCTTCTGTAATTTTTTGGGTTAAATAGCAGTTAGTGAGCTGTAGAAAATTGAACTATGAATGCATCTGTCATGTGCTTCGATATATGACTCGAGAAACTGCTCCAGAGCTCACACAGCAGACGTTTGTGCCTTCAGTATACTGAGGTATTTCTGCAATAAATGCATAATAGTGTTGGCTGGAGTATGTGTGTGTGTGTGTGTGAGAGAGAGTGTGTGCACATGAATGCTCATGTGCATATTCACCTCGGCATCAGTATTTCTGATTTCCATGGAACCTGTGTTTTTGTTAATTGGCCGTTTTCTTGGTGAAAGATTGCCTCTTAGAAGGAACGTGGCTCAGAGATGTAAGACATGTTTTTGACCCCGGACCTTTAGGATAGGTAGCAAGGGTATGGTTGCCACCTGACCAGTATTTCAACAACACAGCTGGTATTTTCAAGTCAACTCTAATACAAAAAGAAATACGGGTTAGACATCGTACTCTGGTATAGTTTCCTCTCTAAAACATAAATTTAAATAGTAAATAAAGAATAAGTGACTCCAAATTGATTTATAAGCTACCATAGATGCAAACGTTTTAAAAGGGGAAGGAGGGAGATTTTGATAAAAAAATAGGGGGAGGGGATATTTTCCTTATTGACTTAAATTGAAGCAGAAGCAAGATTAGAGGGAGACAGGTAAAAGCCATGTTTGGTTCCCAAAATCGGGGTTCTCCCGCCTGAATCGAGTCTTTTTACATGTATGAGCTAAATAGATATTCCTGAATTATGAATAAAGCAGAGCCATAATGTATATATTTCAAAGTAATAGAACTGGTTACACAAATTCTCATATAACTACCAACTCCACCCAAAATCTACAAAAAAATAACACGAGAGAGATTTTTCTCTGAAAATGTGAAAATCCTAGAAGTGCCAAAAGTAGACAGGCCTAAGATAGGGAATTCTAGCACTGGCAACCTATAACTCACATCCTTGAAATGGGTGAGCCGTGGATGCTGGTTAATTGCGGCAATCACATGAAACAAGTAGACCGTACATTTGCTGTCAGTTTTCCCAGCCCATGCAGCAACGTGATGCGCAAATTGGCTTCCGTGAATACCTCCGGTATGTGATGCATAGAAGGTTTTATGGCCCACCTGGAAAGCAAGATGAAATGTGTTCTCAGAGAACAAAGGACCATTATGGCAAGAAATCTCGCAACACTAAAAAGACGCCCAAGAGAAGCTCCTTTGTACTTCCTTTTCAGCGCGCGAGGTTGTCCGGTTTCGTGGTCCGCATGAAAGCCCGGAGGATGCCGGGAGCTCTGTGGCGCGGGAGGCCGCAGGGTATCCGACATCTTGTTTCCCGCATACTGTTGGCCTGCAACCAGGACCTCTGATGAATGCCTTCGACATTTCCCACAAACAAGGCTGGCGAGCCGGGATTTTCTTTTATTCGCACAGGGCGAGCTTTCCATTATTGATCAGGTGCCATTTTGTGAAAGGTTATTGGGAAGAATTACTCCGCAGCTGAATTGCCACCGGCGGACTTACTCGTCTCTCCTTTCACGACCTTGCTGAATAAGGAGAGTTTGCTATTGCTGGCACATTTCGGTGTTATTTATTTTTTCTCATCAGAGGTGTGGACAGTTGACTGCTCCGCAGGCCAGACATTTTCAACAAATTAAAGGGGCTTTCCTTGAGGCTTATATCCTTGAAAAAGAAAAGCGTTCCCGGCCTGCATGCCACTAAATATTTCATAAGGGGCAGTACTACCCAGTGATGCACGGATTGTCGATGGACTCGGGCCTTTTTTGCAGCCACTCTAAATGTCTAATTTAACAGTCACTCAGTGTTGTTCCATTAAGTATGATTATACATCTCAAGACGATTAACACATGAACAGGACTAAAAATTCACAAAGAAAGCAAGATTGTATTAATTGTTTTATTATGTTTTTAATGTCTCCTCTTGTATGGTTGCAATGATTTTAAGTAATTACGCAATAAAGCATAAACTTCAAACTTCAAATTTGCAGCCTTTCTTTATTCCTGGTCTTGGCTGTCATTGTGCCCTCCCAACTACGTCAGTCGCAGGAGGTCTTGTTTTAGTCAGATTCTGGGAGTGGCTAGAATGAGTTCTGCTTGGAGTCACAAGGAATTTTTCTTGCACTCAGGCTACCTTTCTTTCATTTGGCAGTAGTTTTGCACTAGTTAAAATAGAATGGTAGTTCAGGTTTTGATCCAAGATGTTGAAATGTGAGTTATAATCCTTTCGAGCTACATTCTTCCTTTGGGATATACTGTGCCAGAACTTACCGGCATCCTACATCGTAATAACTCCTTTTTGTTAGAATTTTGTACCCGTTTCTCTTGCTATAGCACGTTTCTCGAATCCCTAATGCACTACTATATTTCATTTAAAATTAGCCGGCTACTGGCATGGCTGATGTCAGCCTTCGAGGAGAAGTCATAGTTAAATGGCCACAAAATGATATCTGCCATCTTGCTTGCTTTGCATGGAGCACCCCTGTGTGGAGTATGAGAAGCTTGAGTTTGTGTTGGGGACAACAGGCTTTTCTGAGTATCCTCCCATTATTGAGCGCCTGATAATTCTCCCAAGCATCCGTAGGCCCAGTATATTGGTGACTCTAAACATTCGCACAGACTCATGGCCTTGGTCTTTGTATAGTGCAGCGCTCTCCATTTACTTGCTTTCTTGGCTCTTCCGTCCTTAGTTTTTGCATTTCAGGTTTGAAATACCCAGTTGTTTATAACACTGTTGGATAGAGTAGACGTGTGTTTTTCTCAGTGGGTTTGGTAGGAAACAGTCTCTTTACATTATTAAGCCTAAGAGAAATGAGTGGGGGTGCACCTCAGTTTATGGACTGTGTGTAATTTTGCAAAGAAAAGGGGAAGCATGTGTGTACTGTACTCCTCTCCGAATATGTCTGACCTGTTGGTATTTAAGTGCGGAAGAACATGTTGATCCCAATGGACAGTGGCAATATCTTTAGAGATATTCATTCCTTGAATATATGCTTTCATCTCTTCAGCTGTGATTTTTGCCCAAGGACGACATTAGATGAGACATAGCACATGTCAGTAGGATCTTGGAAGGTCAGTGGGGCGAGCGCCCCCCACAGACACATTTCTAACACAGGTCTATTCAACCTTTTATCCATTCAAGGTTGATTAGTCAATAGTGACACCTTTTATTTGAGTGGTGACAGATATTTCAGTATTTGGCGTGCACTGGTAGCAACGTCCTTTTGATATTTCGATTCGCTGTCGACACATACCTCGTCTTGTGACATACCAATACCAAGTGATGTAAAGGTCGTGGTTTCCTGGGGGGGGATGGCCGGTGGCACATTACCTACTCGTGTCAGTCCCATGGCTGCCACAGTCAGTACCTTTGTCTTGTCAGATGATCCATCGAGCCACGCGCCTCCTCCACCCTCCACCTAATGACTGATAGCTTCAACAGAAACCATCAACCGCTTCCGAGAAGCCTGCTGGAATCATTCACTGTGCTGTCGCCTGTGCGAACACTTGCTGGAGGAGCTTTCTGCAAGGCGCCTGCTTTGTGAATTGTGAAAAAACACAACTTTTAATTATACATGGGTGAGCTTGATGTCACAAACACATTGACTGATTGGTGAGTCATAGACCTAGAAAAATGAACTGCACACAAAAATTAAGATGTGTTTTAAGCAGCTGATTTAACGCTGACCTAGCGCCTAGGGACACAGGGGTGCTTTGCAGAGAACTTCTTTTATTGTAGCTGGGGCATGTTCATGGGTTAGAATGGTGTGGGCAAGCCCGATGACAGAAGGCAAGATGTGATGATGAGGGGGAATCTGCAACTGGGGGAGGACTAGAAAGCACACTGGACAGTTGTTAGGTACATATATTTAGAATTTTCGGCACCCGGGAGTAGAATTGCAGATCTTTTTTGGTCAGTGTGGCAGAATTAATATCCTGTTTTTGAATTCTAAAGTTGGCAATTTAGCCGGTGTAAGAGATCTCCACCCATTTGCGTTATCTGTGTTGCTAAGGGTGTCTTGGAGCATATTCTACAGTGCCTGACTTGTAAAAAATGTAGTGCCAGGGCCCAAGGTATTTAACACTGGTCCACTGCAGATGGCACAGCCCAAATGTCACTTTAAACTTCTGGTTCAAGTCCGAGTTTTAACATTCTTTTAAAGATATAATAAACAGTTACATTCTCCACTAATGAACACTGCTTAATACACATATATTGCCTTCATATGGTAGATTCCCACACAAATATGCTAGTGTTTACAGATAAGGGCCGGCGCTGAGCACTGGAAAACACTTGCACAAATTAAGCACTCATGGTCTACGACACACTGCTGTAAAAATCCATCCACGGTTCTATATTTGAATATTTTGCTGTATAGAATAAAGTTTTCAGCCTGTCTTTATTCTGAGGCTATTTGAGTTATTTTTCAATACGTTTGAGGCCATGGATGCACGGTGGATGCATATCTTGTCTGGCAAATAATCACTGCAGACTTTTGTGCCAGCAGCACTCTGCATGCCGGGATTTGTAAACACCTACTTCCAATGCTAGAAGCAAAACTACATACAAATTGAGGATGCAGAGTATTTTTGATGAAACAGCCCGAACGGTTGAAGGTGTCAACCATGACATGGAGTCACTTGGGTAGGTGTGAAAGTTGCCTCATCACATGGTCCCTTTGCTAACAAAGTGAAAGGTGTTTGGAAGCAGGCTGCTTGAAGGCATCAGCAGAACTTGCTGATCAGCTGTTTGCAAAGGCCCGATATTTCTGGCAGTGGTGTAACACAAGATGATGGCCCCCTGCAGAAGGTGATGAGAGCCCCCAGAATCCCCCCATCTCTTTAATATCCATAGATGTTAGACTGATTAGGGGCCCTCTTGTGCCATAAGGGCTGTAGAGCCCTGCGGGACGCCCCTGATTTCTGGTGGATCATGTGGTCACTATATGAAAAAAAAGCTCTATCCTATCACTGCCAAATAAAACAAGAGGCCTCGGGACTAAGAGGGCTTGACAGTGACACCAATCATAGACGTTACTAGAGACTGATGGAAACACCCCTTAGATTTTCTAGCACTACCTGCATTTCTAGGTAGAGAGAAAATGTGCAGAAGCATCAAAAAAGGAGGAGAAATGGCTGTAGCAAGGAAGTGGGCCACAGGGACAGTTTTCAACACGTGCCAGCAACAAAGCTGGTGAGCGGCTGATTTGCTGTCATGGCGGCTCAGTCCAGTCATTGGCTGGTTCGAGGAGTGAGCAACTCAGTTCTTCATTTGAACTGGCGGTTGCCACTGGGGGCACCCTGCACTCATTTTTGGGGTCCGGCATTTATTGTTCCTCATCAGATGTGCCCTGATACCAAGAGAAGGGAAAACACACAAAGTGGAAACATGTTGGTACTGGATTAAAGAGGCATGAGGTGGATGGAAGACTGCACAGACAATAAGCAGCGCCACAGCAGACTTATGAGCAGAGGTTTGGATGCCGGCACTCCCTACTTTACAAATTAAGCATCAGAGCACATACTTGGTGCAGGGAAGCCCATTGCCATCTCAGTGGAGGCTCTAATACTGAATGTTACAGGAACTCGTGTGCTACCAAGGGGGAGAGAGCCGAGCTGTGTGAGGCAGCCGGGACCCTAGCATCATGACAAGGGGACGCTGACAAGTTTTTTTAGCACAACACAGATATTGACCTCATGATGCACAACGTAGAGGGGGGAGAGTTGTGTGTATCAGGGAACAGAGTCCTTATGCATTCCAGTTAGCTTGCTCTCTAAACATTTAGGCATGTTGAAAATAAATACTCAGGACATCATTTAATGGACTTTGATCCATTTTTGGCATTAAGTTGAACATTTTAATATATATTTTCCCTGTAGTGTCCCCAGATTTATTAGATTTCCCGGTAGAATTTACCTTCTATAACACAAATGTACATATATTTCCACAGATTTTCACATATCTATCTATCTATCTATCTATCTATCTATCTATCTATCTATCTATCTATCTATCTATCTATCTATCTATCTCTGTCTGCCTGTCTATCCGTCCATCTATCTATATTTGCACTCTGCCTGGTTATCAAACAAAGAAAGCATAGATTTATTGACATGTAGGCTTCTGAGCATAGAGGGTGATATTTCATTTAAGTCCCACACATCGAGTAGTACTGAAAAAAACCTAAGGCAAAATAAACGCAATTGATGTGAAATGTCTCTTTTTAAAAGTCTATCTTTTTCTGAAGATGAGGCATGAATGCTTGGTAATAGGCCAGGAAATAACACAGCGTGACACCCTGGCATTCATTTCCCTGTGCATGTCAGAGCGATTGTTTCCTGCAACCGTAAATGGAACGTTTTGCTTGAGCTTTTGCAAGGAGAGCCTTCATTATTTTTGTAATCTCTCCATATAGTCTCGATTTTTGATTCCACCATAGAAGGTGATGTATATTTCAAAGATTGGCGGAAGACCATTTGTGCAGAGCAAAGGTTCGAGGTACCCCGTCCCAAGGTCTTTGTGAAATGCATAGTAGATCCATGAGGCAAACCGCAGCACTGATAGAGATGAAGTAATTACACTCAGAGGCACGAAGGAACAGGCATGTATTTTTTTTAAGAATATAGAAACAAAGGAAGGACTAATTCCCGGCACCCCTTCCCAATATAGCCACAGTTCCCGTACCGTCCAATGTACTTGTATCTACAACCACCTTTTGTAATTGTTTTGTGTGCACTACAATACCCCTGTCTCTACTAGGAAGTCTGTGTTTTAAGGAGACATTTTTGGGATGCAATGCCTCTGGAACTCTAGTCCCATTCTCATAAATTTCATCATGTTTTGAGACCAAATCTAATCTTTGCGTGACTGACTCGACCGCCTTCCTACAGTGAAGTTAAAGGTTTCGAAGCAGCAGATGAATGATTGCTCCACAGTGCAGACTGCTTGTTTGCCCTACTTGGCAATGCCTTATAAGCCTTTATGACTGAGCTTCCATCTGTTACTAAGATCTGGTGCAAAGACTCTTGATATTGTGACTCTCTCCTTAGTATTCCCCTAGGTAGCTATGGGAGAATATCATAGAGTGCGAGAGTGAGCATTGTGTTGGACCGAATTGTAATATAAATAAATGTTCTTACCACCTCTTAGAGAAGAAATACACCTTACCAGACAGCTTTCTGCAGGTTTCAAAGTGATAATTAAAAACACTCACTATTTTCCAGTATTTCCAAATAACATCTTCAACGGAGACTCTTCACGATGCCAGTATGTGTCAAAATTGGCAAATGTTGGGCTAAACAGATAAAACAACCAAATATTCAAGACATGATATGTGCAACTCCAACACTGACCAGGAAGCTCAGTTACACACACCATCTTAGACTCTTTCAGGCCCCTCTCATTACACCGGCCAAAAGGGCTGACATCTTCTCAAAGATTAAAAGGAAGATTATCTGCCTGTTTCCAGCAGCAATTGCTTTTCTATGCATCCCTATAGGCTTGGAATACCAGTGCGGATCTACTCCACCAGACTGTGTGAAAGTTGGGAAGCTAGGAGACCAGAGAGAAGAACTTGGGAAAGTTTCTGTATTTGATTAATATGTAAATGTCCTTACTCAAGTGACCTGGCAAATGGACATCTTCCATACAGAGATATAAGCATTCTCCTTTATGTAATTCTTTCTGATAATAAAAGTCCACATTAGGGAATGTTTTATAAAAATGTGTTCTCCATTAGTGCCTACAGATATTGAAACTAAAATTCCTAATTAGTTGGTGCCCCTTGTGTGCTTTTGATGTTCAGTGTTTTTCTTACTGAGCTGGGGAGGTTTTTAGTTGTCATTTGTCAGACCCATGTGATATGGTGAGGTACTAAACATGTTGTCAATTCAGGTTCTTTGTTGATGAACACTTTAATGCTTTCTTAGATATGAGTTGGTTCTTTGGACATGCAAGCCATTTGGTCAATGTTTTATGCTGATTTCCATGGTATCCACGCTATGCCCACATGTTCTCTCCTAAACTCCTAAGTGAAAAGGAGCCAACAAGATTTCAAAGTTTTGTTTAGTGACAAAACATATCCAAAAACACCAGGAAATTGATGGTGGTGAGAGTTATTAGGAGTAGGAAATCTGGCCAGAGTTTGTAAGAATATGAGCAAACATCGTAATAAACAAATTAATTAAATGAACTTGAGTTTTAAAAGTAGACATGCCATTCAAAGGAAATTATCAGAAAAATAAGTATACGGACTTGATGAAAATATTTGTTGTTATTGTATCAATCAAGAAACCATTGTTCAGATTTGTGTGTACATATTCAGTAGATATTCAACACATTAGCCCTCATTATGAGTTTGACGGGCAGACTCAGACCCCCGAGAGACTGACTGTGAAGTCCAAACACGACTGGCCCTATTTGGAGTTCACCGCAGGGCTGGCGGGCGGAAACATCGTTTCGGCCCACCAGCCCTGCGGGGAACAGGGCCTTAACATTGCAGCCTGCTTGTAATTGAGCCGGCGGCAATACGGCAGTGCAGCGGGTGCACCAGCACTCATCACGCATTCCACTGCCTGTAATTCGGGCCATGGAATGTGCGACAGGGCTGTGAATGTGGGTCCCAGGTGCCCCCATTCCGCCAGCCTTTCCATGACGGTATGGGGACTCGTAATCTGGAGGGCAGAGCTGCTTGCAGCACTGCCTTGGCAAATTACAACCACCGGACCGCCAGGCTGCTGGCTGGCGGCAGCCTGGCAGTGTTGGTGCTCCGCCCGTGGTGGCTCCACCACAGTGGTAATGTGGCAGTAGGACAGCCACAGCCGCGGCGGTCCGACCGCCACCATGAGTCTGGCAGTCTCAAGACCACCGGACTCATAATGAGGGCCAATGTGCTTAGAGTTTAGGGATTATCAAAAAAGTTGGTGTCTGTGGCAGGCTGAAAGAGCACATCAAAGGATTTTTTTAAATAAAGTTCTTGATTTGCTGTTTCAGGACCAAGAAATCTGCACATGTAATACAGACATTATTTCAGTTGTGTATGGCATTTAGGTCACACAAGGAGAACCTACTTTTTTATGGGTAATTCCGACATGCACACAGATATATTTTGACATTCAGATCTGTACCGGCAAATGCAGATTTCATGAGATCCATGAATATCAATCATTTACACCCATCAAAGACTTTAGAAAAGTATGACACTGGTGATTTGGGGGCTGGCATCACCTCCCTTTGAAAAGTTAAGGACTTTGAAATCGTGTCCCCTCTTTGAAAATGTGCTTAAAGTACTCTTGCAGGAGTGGAAGCACTTTCGTTAACTCATAAGTGATTCTTTAAATGGGCGGGTACTGTCAAACTCTGAGTACCTGCACTTATTTTAATCTAAAAAGAGAATACCAGCATTCTCAGCAAGGTTTTAATACTACCAGTAGGAGAGTGCCAGCACTTTTCAGCAAGGATTCACTAGTACTAATGGGAGGTTTCATGCACTTCTCAGCAAGGATTCGGTACAATCAATAACAGATTAGCAGCACTTTTCAGTGGGAAGCAGGTATGCAAGGATACTGAGCACTTGCTCCTTTCTCTGCACTTAAAACCCTTGTTTCTATGTAATCTTTTGAAATATAGACGCAGAGTGGCCCGATCTGTGAGATGCATAGCTACACATGGGAACATTTAGGTGAATTATCAGTCATTCAGGTATCGGCTTTTACTAAAAAGATAAATGCTGACTTTATGTGCTAATTCGTTTTTATATTACTGGTATGTTGTTTGAGGGAAGCTGAATGTTTATGTTGCTTCATTTGTTCTTTTTGCTTGAATTTCAAGATGGCAAACTTTTTCTCATGACTGAGCTATTGTGCATGATACACATTACTTGATAGCGTCAGAAGAGTAAACAACCAGAAGGTGCCTTGTTGAAGCATGTATTTCAATGCTTTTTGGTGTTATCTGGAAAGCAGTAAGTGTAAAATATGTATATATATTTTTTTTTAGTAACTCAAATCTGCAACCACCAAAGTCGGTGCACAGGGCTCTTTGGGTCGAGTGTCCTTGTTTTGAATTTGAAAATAGTGATCACATTTGGCCCTTTTAGATAGAATGATTACAACCAAAATAAACCAGTTAAGTGATGCCTAAGTACTACTCTGCCAGGCTTAATTTCACTTTTTTATTTTTAGAAGTATGGTCATTTAAAACTTTTGTAGAAGATATAATTATAGCGAGTGATCGATTGCTGAGGGTATGGAATGCTGGTAGCGAGGGATGGTTGGACTGTTCGTCAAATTAGCTTGATTACTTCAGAGGATTTGCAGTCACCTGGCAGATGAACTGATTTACACATGGCTGCTGGAAGCAAGTCGCAGTCAGCTGTTTTGTGGATACCTAGTTTCGTGGACTGGCACTGGTGGGATAGAGATTAAACCCAAGAGTAACTGTAATTTCCTCACTGAACTCCTCAATATTTATCAGATGAGCAATTGTCACCTTCACTGGCCACCGCCTAAAGTCTAAGAGTGAAGTCATATTTTTATAGTGAATACCGCCTCCTAGGGCTAACATATGTTTTTCTGCATGTTGACTCTATTGGTATGTTATTAAGCCAGTTACTTAGATGTATGTTATCCATGTGGGCTGGTAGGGCCACCTTCATTATTTGTAAGAGGAAATCCCATGGCAGTGAGTCTTGTTCCCATCTGCCTGTGCCCTGCTCAAGTGCCTCTCAGACACTGTCCATTCCTAAGTCACTGCCTTCCTGCTCCACTTCCCCCTGGATCTCCTGGGTACGCTGCTGCTGATGCGCTCCTGTTTGGCAGAGTGCGCCAGTACCTCTGATTAGAAGCTTGCTTGAGCGTGCTCATCCATGTTGAGCTGCATTTGCCACTTTTTGTCACTCTGGTTTAAATTATGCAAATCCACTTAGTGAAGCATCCCCATCACTTATTCATGCCCTGTGCTGAGCGTCATCATGCGCAAACACAAGCTTTATCATGTGTAACGCTATCGCTGCACTTGCATTTTGGCAGAAACTACACACATCACAATTGTAGTACGCCTTGGGTAGGGTGGTAGGAGGCATCTGGGTCCCCTGCCGACAAATTTCAGCCTCAGAACTTGTTCAGCATCGCTTTAGAGTAGAACGTTGAGTAATAAGAACTTCTGATTAATGGTTTGCCAGGCGACAGCTCCCAGTGCCACAGTTTGTACTATTCATTAATGCACCCTCTTCAAACTAATTGGGGACGATAGAGGTACAGAACGTCCCTGCGTTCGAACTCTTTTTTAATGAAGCTTTTCATATCAAGTGGTCGCTTCACGCCGGGTGAGCTGGCACTTTTTAAATATCGTGTTCTTTTCCTTAGCGCGTGATTGCAGTAGCTGCTGCCGCTGTGAATATACGCACTCAAGGATGTAAGGAGCCTGATGATGAGTGTCTGAAATTACCCAGGTTTTTTTGTGTCATGGTCAGTTGCGCTGTAGATTCCTTTCCACAGAGAAGACCTGTGCGTTCATGAAATCTAACAAGACACCATTGACATTAGTGTGAAAATTAGCTCAACTCCGAACTACTGTTTTTTTTTTCCATGCGCCTGTCTCTCTGCACATCTTCCTCATGGTCTGGCTTTATATATGTTTTCTATGAAGTAGATTTGGGTTTTCTTGCTTCTACGCTCCTGCCTATAGTTGGGTAACCATTAGGCATGATCATTGGCTATGCAACATTGCATCTCATGACCGGGTGAAGCCCATCCTTTGTCCCTTCTTCTTGGTTTTTCAATAAGAAAATGAAGGGAGGCCATTCATGAAATGTTTCCCTTGTAGCAGCAGGACAGCCTCTACTTTTCATCACCTAAACTCTCATTGATTTCATCTTTCTTAGGACTTTGCAAGCCCGAGATGGCTGTGCTGAAATGTGATCCTGTGACCTGCCTGTCCTAGGGCTGTGTTTAGCCCACGTAGAACCCCATTACGAGTGCCATGGTAGGTAGTGGTAATTCCACCGCTCTGGAGCTATCGGTTGCAGAAGTCATAGTCACTCTGAGGGGGGGCAAAGTGCTGGGGATTAGAGGTGGAACCCGGAAGTTGGGACTTTGCTTCCCCTAGCAATGTCCCATTTTCACCTAGAGATTTCCGCAGTGTTTCCGCGGATCTCATAATTACAATATTGTGAGAACCCGCTGTTACAGTCCCATCAGAAGCAAAAGGTCACTCATAATTCGAGGTTTAATCGTTCTCCGTTCACATCTCTACAGTGTAACAGAGCACAATCAGAATGCATTTCTCTTTGTGCCTAGAGCTCAACGAAACGAATAAAGTTTGTGAAAAGCGAAACCTGAAATGACTCCATACATCAGAAATCAGATTACGCGTGGGTAAAGTTTCTTAAAAGTAAGTGATCCTTTTCACTTCCTTTGACAGTGTGAGAAAAGGGATAATTTGGAGCCCTGCAGTAATGGAAGGAAGGGTTCGAACAGTATTTGTCCCTATTTTAGCACCAGAAAGTCTGCATTTTTTAGATACATCAGATGTAAGTATTTTCCCTTCTCTATAGGGTCCAGTGGTGCAAAACACAGGAACAAAAAAATCCTGGTGCGAAAAAACATTTGTGCCAGGTAATTTCCAGGTTTTCGCTAAAGTTTTACATCACCTCAAAAAATGGGGAATTAGCGGCGAAACGGCATTGGACTTGTTTTGTGGATGTGTGAGAGTACTCCTTCTCCCAGAGAGGTGCCAGTACTATTCATTCAAAATAAAGACTCCAGGCACAGAGTACCTTATAGTACCTGCCCATTTAAAGCAATGGACTAAACCACAAGTGACTGCAATTTGCACTCAACTTTGAACATAGTAGAATAATGCTGGCATACAAATGCCATGCATGTCATGTGAACTATAATGCACTGCATATGGGAAGCTTGCTGTTTTAATCCGTGAGAAACAGTGCAGCGGTGAAGCTTCCTGTCCTCCTGCTAATTTTGAACCCCTAAAGCATTTGAAAGGGCTTTGTAGAGTCAACTACGGTTAGCGAGCCATCATTATGCACAACGATTTTAGTATGGTGCTCGACAAGGACCAAAAGAAAATTAATGTGATGCTTTGCATCTGAGAACCTATGCTACCTCTCCGCATAGCTCACACTTCTGTTCTGGTACATTGCACATTTTGTCGACTTGTTGAAATTAAGTCGTTTTGCTGCCTGCTGGAAAACAGATGTATAAATTTGAATTAAATTTGCTTCTCTAATGTTGAAATTCTTTATTGGCATCTCCATATTGCCCCCATCGTGCATGAAGAAGCAGGCCTAAGCCCTAGCTGGAACTCCTGATCTCATGTTCGAAGAAGATACATGCCTTACCACTCCCCCCACACAGACGACGGGCCAGTTCTCAACAGGATTAGTTTAGAATCTACCATTATGGATCACACTGCAGGGAAAGAATTAAAAAAACAAACAGGAAACTGTTTGAAAACCGACCTGTTGCCAAGCTGTTAATCTGCCTTCGTAGTTGTCTACTGAGCTGTAATGAGAAAAACATACTTGCCAATTCAGCCAAAAATGTGAGCAAATTCTTAAATGATGTAGCAGTCATACAGCATTCAGACCATGCCTCTGGAACAGATGGTGTAAAGCCTGTTTATTCTGGGTGTGAAAACATTTAGTGCTCAGAAGTTTGGTTTATAAGAGTAAAAGTGTCATTTATAGGTGCAAATGACGGATCGTGATTAATGTCAAACATTCCAACCTGCATGTTAAATCGATGACGCCTTCCAAAATCCACGATTAGAGTGGATCTTCCACAGTTGTAGGGTTAGGGTTAGAGGCAGAAATGAGGATGTTCCTTGGTGATAAGTAGGTGGAAGCCTTGGGGAATGTTGGCAAAACCCACTATGGCACAACTTTACGGTTCTCCATCAACAATCTTATCTCTTTCCAGATCCAATTTGTGCACTGCACTTTGAAGCCAAAAAAAGCCTAGGTATGTCCGTTGCATGTGAAAAGCACTTGAAAGGCTCTCGACTTTCTATGCGGGTTAGAAAAGAGATGCTAGCACGTGAAAAATATGCTACATTTTGAAAATGAAATGGGGTTCATTTGCATTTGAACCTAAACAGAAAGCAGTAGCCAGGAATTAAACTGGTTTATGACCAATCAACGTTAACATATTCATGTACCACTTTTGGATGGTCACAACTTGCAATCGCTACTGATCACCACACCCAGAATTGTCAGGCCATATCATAGACGCACCTAAATCCATTAACTAAATTCATTAAAAGAGCACTACCACTGACATTCGTATTTAATATTCTGTTTTAAAATATGAGCACAACTAGATGAAATCAGTTTTTGTTGATGCTTCGTGCCAACAAATCCACTTGGTTTCATGTGTAAGCTCTTTCATAAATGGCAAGAACAAGTTGAAAACCGGTTTGTCTTTGAAGCCAAGTTTTTCCATTTGTGCTTCCTTAGGAGCATGCATAGAAGCAGCGCCAAGATCACTGCAGCATGACCAGATCAAGTGCCACTCTACAATGTACTGCAGCCAACTCTTCCCACGTAGGGCAATCTACTACCACACGTCTATCCAGACAGGCAAATCCACCCGCATCCTCTTCATAAAGACTGAGCGCCACAATGCTAGTTGCTACGTTTGAGTGCTAGTGGTGGTTTCGCACTATGCACATGTTAGCTAACATATATATGTCACTTCCTGTTGAATAATCAAGAAAGGAAAGTGAGCAGCAAGGTTTCAGGTGCTAGAGTTGACACCACTTGTATGTTTTCAAGATGTTAAAACCGACCAGCATTTATGTCGAAAAGCTCTTCAATTATGTGCACTGACATCCTTAACATTTTAATTTAAAGTGAACAGTTTACATATGCCTTCTAGTATGTGCAAGTTGCGGCTTTCTCCTTAACTCTGTGGGTTAGGCAGACCCACACTCAGTCCATTCTTCCATGACATCACTCACTTTGATTCATCCTTGCATACTGCACCCAGACAGGCTGCATAGTTATCCCATGCCCACCTGCTGGTCTCAGATGTCCCCTACAAAGTTCCTATCATTTGCAGTTGTCTCTCCTTGATAAAACTGCTAGACTCCTGCAGAGTAGGAAAAATGTATAAAAGAACATTTCTGCACAAACACCCGTTCCACACTCTCTATTATTTGTTTTGAGTAGGATCAAGAGTGCCTTCTGAAAAAAAAAAAAAAATGCCTGGCTGGCCTTGAGAGATTGAGATACTGCAAAGTAGCTGGTGGGAAATCCTGCAAACTCTGCGGTAATGTTGAACCCATGCCACGAGTTTCACCCAGCCCACGATTCTTATAAGACCTGTTTAATTTATCCTGGGGATGCCTGTATCGTCATCCTAGGGAAGCTCCATGCTAAACAAGCATTTACAGTGCTAATAGGTCCGGCTTGCAAATGAGTGCTAACAACAGCATATAAAGAACAGGCATCGGTAAAAAAAAAGAAAAAAAGACAGCAATTGTTTTCTATAGAGAATGCTTCTATTGGTTAAAGAATTTAACATGTGATGATTGGGTGTAGTTTTGCTACGTAAATCAGTCCCACATGCAATGCAGTGTGAGCACTCCATCTGAGACAGAATGATACATGAGTCAGCATGAAGGAAGAGTCCTCGGGGTGGAGCCAACACCCACCCTGTGTGTATTTTAAAGAAATGATAACAATAGGTCTTGCAGACCTAAACCACATTTTGCACCAGTCTCCAGCCCTCCTCTTATAATGTAGTAACTAGCAGGACCTAATAAACTGGAAGTACAGACCCCAGAATGGGGCATGAATGACCAAGTATTATTTAGTCTGGTACCTGCTGCAACGTCACTTGAAAGTAGAGACCATGGTTACTTTAGGCCAGATGGAAGTCCGCATCTCCGAATTTATGCGGCCAGTTTAACGTTTGTCAGCTTAATCCAACAACTTTCTCCAGATTGACTCTCTGCTGTTCTATTTTTGCTGTTTATGTGCTTTCTCTTCTAGAAGGTAAGACAGCAATGCTTAATTTGTAAATAAAAATGTTCCGGTGCCCAAAGTTCTCCTCTGATACAAGCAGCTACTGCAATTAAATGTGCGAGCACAGAATACTGAGGCAGCGTAATCATGAAGCCATCTTGGGCCTCTTTAATCCATTTACGGTCAGTCCCAGCCCCTTCAGCTCACTCTTGCTGCTTTCTCCTTTCTCCCTTTGTAATTCGTGTTTGTCTTCCTCCGTCTTTCCATATGAGTCTTTCGCTCGCAGTAAACGCTTGAGGCAGAAAAATAAGTGCCGGCCCGCAAAAATAAGTGGCGGTGCTCTGCACCGGAAGCCACCAGCACAAATTAAGCACTGTAAGGCGATGGCTGTTCGCTCTTGATGGAGCTTTTACAACTCTACTGGGTGATCCATTTTTTTTTAAGGCTTCTTGGTCTGATGCTGAGTTATGGATGAAAGAAGGAACTGGGCCTTGGTGGGAAAACTTTAGTGACAGCAAAATGGCAGGGTGATAATAATGGGATGAAAAAGGGAAAGATGAACAGACAAAGAGAACTTCCGAAAAGATAGGCTTAAACATGGTGATTCTGAAAAACACTGGTAGATTTACATTAATGGTTTTTAAGAAAGGACCTAGGCAGAGCTTAAAGACCCATGGGCCAGATGAGAAAACAGAAGTATATAAGATGAAACACATAAAAAAACAAGCGGGGCTACTCATCTTATAATAATGCAACATATTAAACTATAGGTGCTTACACATGACATCTAAAGACAAAGAGAGTCCAAAATGGACTGACTGCTCTATATTGTGATTCAGATTCGGCCCAGCAGTAAATTTAATTACACTGGAGTAATCTGAGTAATTTTAGTAATTCTGCGTTACTTGTTGATGCAGAATTACTAATAATTATGAGAGTATGCCTGCTTGTGTAGTTGAAGAGTTATTTCAGGGGAGTAAGCACAAAAACAACAAATTAAGCTGCTTTTCTTGTTGTTTTGCATTTAGCGCCATTTTTTTGTGCAAAATGCATCCTCTTATCCACTCTGGAAACAAGGGTGCATTTAGTGCTAAGAAAATGATGCTAAATGACCGAAGTAAATTGGGGAAAACTCACACTGCTATTCCTATTCTGTTTAATTTTGTGTTAAGATACAGGGCTTACTGCCAAACTACTACTCTTGAATAATTAAGCAGAATTTCACGTTATTTTGTCGTAATTCCACTTAATTATGCTACAGCAAGTTGTGCATGTTACGGCCACCTCTGATTTAGATGCCCTCCATTTTTTGGGATACTCATACGGTTGATGCCAATTCTCTGATATTTGTTCTGGGTGTATTCTTGGGGTGCTGGTATACAGTGTTTATCTGTCGTGTTATGTGCATGTGAAGTATAGCCTGTACTACCTCTCACCCAAGCTAATTGCCTCATGCTTGAAAGTCTGCCAGTGCTCTCCGACTTACCTACTGGAACTGACTATATTGCAGCTTCAATCACAGGTGTCTAACAGCACTACCATCTCTACAGAGCAGTCACCCCCAAGTACCTCTGAGGGTGTGCACTCACTGCTCATGAACCATGTATATGCAAGTGTGTTAATGTGTGCGTATTGTATTGTATTGTAATAGTATTTATATAGCGCTTACTACCCCTGACGAGGCGTCAAAGCACTTTTTGGTGAGTAGCACGCTACTCTGGAACCCTAAAGGAATTACGGGTGGATTAGTACAGGGAAATAGGAGTACAGTTTTAGTATTACTAAGAGTTAATTTGAGCGCGGATATATGGGTTTGTTAGTTGGATTGACTGGAGTAATGGAGGGATAGAGGAGGGAGGAATCTTATGTTTGCATATGTTCTTTTTTAGTATCCTCAGTGGTTACACTAAATATTTATATGTGTATGTGTGTTCGTATATGCATACTTTTCTAGTATTCTCAATTATTCAGATTGAGTCACAGGAATATTGTGATCCCTGTTAAATAAGGAAAATACTTCATATGTATTGGCATGAATCCCGTGCATAAAAACCACAACCACCCACACATATATGAGATTGAAATCCGGTCAATTCCTAAATATGTGATATAGACATCATACAAGCGTAAACTCAAGTGCCATAAAGTGGCCAGAGCGAGACATATTTAGTGCTGTATTATGTGAAACAGGCATCCTGCGTAATTCTAAGTCAGTGTGCTATGCATGCAGTGTCTAACTTTTTAATAGGAGAGGATTTACATCCTTCTCTTCCTCTAATATTCCTGTGATGTGCAGCTTATTTAAGCTGAGACACACTGCAGCATTAACCATCTCCCAGTGATGTTTCTCTTAGGGATTTAAGAAAAACGCTGTTATGCTCTTAATGCTCTCTGAAATGCACAAGGTAGTGCGCTTAGTAAATAATTCTATATCCCCGAGAGAAAGAGGCTGCATTGCAAGTACCTTTTCGATCTACATCCATCACTCGAAAGTAAATATTAATTTCATAAACAAGGCCGAGGGCATGGGCGAATAGTCCTAAAATGTTGTAGCGTAATATTACTTTCTGGCTATCATACAGCAAATGTGTTTGCCTCCATTATTTACAGCTGTAACAGTGAGAAATTACATAGCCTACTCTTCATTAACCTCCAGGAAGGCTGTTCTTGCGGCCAGGGACCACCACTATATTGATGGAGTGCTAGTACAGCTCAATAGCTCCAGTCTAGCTGCCTCTCGCTGCCTTCCCAACGAGTGCTCCCTCCGTGGCTCCCCAGGCCTTGCGCGGCGCAGAGGTCCAACAGTAGGCGGGTATGTGATTGATGAGGGAAGTACCATAGAGCGACAAGCAGAGTGCCCAAAGCAACAGCTGTCTCTCCGTGTTCAGCTAGTAATTAGAGAAGTGAGCCTGAAACCTAGGCTTGCTGTCCAAGATGGAGAAGGCTTTAATACCACCAGCTTTCTAGCTGTACAGATGTAACTCTCCTGCATATCATGGTCAATAGAGTTTCTTTTGCGCCACCCTTTATTCATGGTGTTCAGATGCTGTCTTTTGTGGTGAGTGCCGCGTGTAATTCACATCTCTTGTAAGCTTTGCAATTTGTTTTACTGTCAACACCAAATTTTCCATTGACCTAGTAATTAACTGTTCATTCTGTTGCATTTCGAGATGTTGTTGTTTTGGTTGACTCATGTCTATATGTTTCTCTTGCTCATGCTCTAGGCAGCAAAAAAACAATTCTAAAGAAGGGTCAAATAGCAGTAGTGGTTACACTGGGTTTTTATATCAAAAGACACTTTGCACCAGCCTCGGGATGGCGGTCAGACCACCACAGACAGGGTGGTCCGACCGCCCCATTATGACCGTGGCGGATCCGCCATGGTAAAACCACTGACACCGGCAGGCTGCAGCCAGCCTGCAGCCTGGCGGTCCGGGCCGTTGTCATCCGCCAGGGCAGCGCTGATTACGTGTCCCCATCCACCAGCCTTTCCATGGTGGTAAACACCGCCAATGAAAGGCTGGTGGAATGGGGGTTTCGGCGGGCCCCTGGGGCAATACCACTGACCTGGTCAGTGGTATTGCCTATGCACTCAGCATGGGCAGTGCAGGGGCCCCCATGCACAGCCCCATTGCGCATTTCACTGCCGAATTACGGGCAGTGAAATGCGCGACTGGTGCTGTCGCACCTGACACACCACAACATTCCCACCTGCTCACTTACAAGCCGGCGTCAATGTTGTGGTGAGTGTTTCGCTGAGCCAGAGGAACACTCTTAATATGGCGGGCAAAAGACCTCCAGTACTGGTGGTCTTTTACCTGCAGCGCTTTGGCGGTCCTGTGAAAGGACTGCCAAAGTCGTAATGAGGCCCTTGGTTTGCATTCTTTCTTGTCCATACCTAGGGCATATTTACAAGCCCCTAGGGCCTCCTTGTGCCACATTAGCGTAATTTTTTTTACGCTAATGCTGTTTTAAGGAGACATTTTTGCTGCACCACATTTACAAACTGGCACAATTTGGCTTATGATTCCATCCTAGTAGATTGTGTGCCATGTCAATTTCAAATAATAACAAAATAGTCCATGAATTAAAACCAATATTTTCAGAGGACGGGTTTCCATTTAGGGATTTTATCTACTACAACAAACTTGAAAAGGTCACAGTGGGGCTTAGAAGCTTGAGCTCCAAAGAGAGAGTGTAAAGTAATTGTGGAATACAAACAATAGTATAGAAGAGGCAAAGGGTGGGTATTATGGTGAGCGGTAGGTAGAAGGATCTTGACAAGAGACCGGCAGTATCATTTATTTAAGAAATAAATAAGCAGGCAGCTGGGATCATGTGGTAGAAGCAGTGCCAGATTAAACCCTGTGGAGGTCCCTAGGCAGTCAAACTTTCAGGGGCCTCCTTGGAAATTAACTTCTTTTTAATTTTACCAACCAACAATTTTAATAAACCAGTTTTATTACACAAAACGAAACATTGCACATACATAGTTTGCACCAATTTTTTTACAGGCTGACAGAAAATTAGTTTTTAAGAGACAAACTGCTATGTGAATCGGATGTCTATGGTTTATGTACTTTAAATTGTTAATGGACACATTACAATAATATAGTATTTTCATTATACAGTCTTTAGTGTAAAGTTTCTTTGAGTTGATTCATTTTTTTCTATCTTTTGTAAACAATTTAAGGAAGCTTGATTGTAATTTTCTCTGAAGATCAAATCAATATTATTATTGTTCCGAGGCCCCTTAAAGGAGTGGGGCCCATAGGCCGGCGCCTACTTTGCCTGTTTAGTAATCTGGTAATCTGGCACTCAGTAGAAGAGGGAGAGTGCCAATTTAGCATTACTGTGTGCATAAACTGACAACAACCAAGACCTTTTGATTTTACTAATGCATAATATGTTTATGGGGTCTTTCAGTCAGCCCTCTTCATCTACTAGTTTGCTATTGTATGGCCCACAGTTTTTTTCTGCCCACTACAGCATATAGCATGGCATAGTGGGTCAGCCCACTTCAGTCATTGGCTATTTTAACTTGACAGGATTCTGCCCATCCACACACAAAGAAGTACCTTCAAGTGCCATGGGCTAACTATGACAATGTGTGTTTTTGAGAAAAAAATATTTTACTTTCAACCAATTTTTTTTTATATTCACAAGGACCAGTCAGGCAGCATCTCCAAAAATAAAGTTAAGCAAAAACCATAACAAAACAAGCATTGACAAAGCCAAAGGAATGGCGGTTTACACCAGAACTGTTGGCTTTGCCAATGCTTGTTTTAAATAGAATTGGCGCGACTGCTGCCCAGTTTCAAATTAATGAATTAAATTAGATTTTAATGCTTCAGAGTTCAGTTTAAATATTGATGTTATTTGTACAAATCGGTAGGTATTTCTTTTGTCATCTCGTGTTCCCCTCAAGTGTAGGTCACCTCTTAACTCACAGCTTTGAAATTGCTGGGCACAAGATACGCCTCACCATTTCCCACATCTTGGCAAATATCTTTGTTATTGAAATAGTAATTCCTCTTCCTCACATTTCATATCTTTTGATTTTAAAGTTTTGAGCTGTAAGGAAGTTATTGTGCTCATGTCCTTCCCCAATGCCTATTGTCCGACTGAAGGACACCAATCAATTTCAGTAGAGGGAAACATTCCACTATCGTGACATAATTGCCCATTAGTGCAGCGAAAACACAGCGATCGCGGGCACATCCAGCTACTTAACATGGCAGCCAGCCTTGCTGAAGCCAATCTTTTGTTTTAAAAAACCCACCTTCAGCTCCTGGAGTAAAGGACGCTTGCAGGGGAGATAATGGAGCATTTCAGGTAACTGAATTGCAAGTTCCCTGTAGTAGATTTAAAAAAAAAAAAAAAATACATAAATAGCAGAATAGAGTGAAAAAAACGCAGGCACAAAGAGTACAAGTCTCTTAATGCCGCAGACAGCTTTCAGCAGAAACCTCACAATCACATATCATTATGACAATTATTGTTACTAAAAGCAATATATTCTAGATTCCCGTGGGAGGATTTTTACTACATGCCTTGAAAATGACTTTAATTTTGGCTCACGGCACCCACTTTATAGCTCTGAAATAAGAGTGTTCTCATCTGAAGTACATTATCCGATATTTCTATTTTCCCTCAAGTTTTTTTCTGTCATCCAGCTTAACACCTTCTGTTAGACATGGCAGAATGCAGATTCAATCTTCCCTTTTTTCACTATCTTATCCCGTTTCAGTCAAAGTGTAGTGGTGTTTGTATAGCTCTTTCTACCCCTGATGAGGCTCTGCAGAGCTTTGCTTGCATCTAGAAATAGGGCAACCGTGCTTTGCAGAATTTCCTGTGGAAGAGGCAGATTTCTCTCTACTTCCCACAGATTTTCGACATTTTGGCAAGTTTCTGTAGATGTTTCTCTTCTAGGCAGAGTGGAAGTGTGCAGAAAAAGCAGCAGGAAGTAAAGAGGAATGACTAGGGCCAAGGAATCATGGTGGTGCCACAGGTATAAAATTAAGTTGCTAGCACTTCTGGCACTGATTTAGGTGCTCATCAGGTCAAGCGTGCAAGCACTTTGACCTGTTGTAAGCATTGTGGGCTTTTAACCACGCCCATCTTATGCTCATCACTTTTACTCGCTTGTGGGCTTGCCTTTAAAAGAATCCCTTGATGTCATTAGTAATTGCTTTAGGTGTGTACCCCTTGGGGCGGTTTTGTTACCGACTTGCAAACTGACTCTGTTACATTGATAATTGCATGATTGCTGATATACTTCAGCGTGGGCAAACTATTTTTTTCTTTTGTCTCTCCCGTTCGTGCTCCAAGGCAGCCATGACCCTCGCAGCATGAACCGCACCAACCCAGCACACTCCAATGGCGGTATTAGAGCGCTGGTCACACTGTTATCTAATCAGAGTAATTTCTTTTGGTTCTTCCCCTTCACGCTCCATAGTTTTTCCAAAAACATTTAAAAAGGTTAAATGCTTTATGTAAAAAACAAAGAAATCCACAATGTGGCTCTCCCCGCACAGCAGGAGAGCCGATACTACAATATTCACTGTACTCAAGGAAAAGTCGCCCCATAATGAATTGCAAGTAATTTTTTCAAAACATTGTTGCCCATAAATCAACCTATGGTGGTCCTAGTACAATGGGACCACCACCAAAACGTTCAGCATGACAGACTCTTTCTGTTTAGGCCATCGTAGATTTCCCCCACTAGGTTAGTGGGGACCCCAAAATAATAACCTCTCCCACCATTCAGTGGCTTTTCAAGTTTTCTTATGGTTGGAACGTTTGTTTTAGAGCTTGGAGTAGTTTGTTTTTCTAAGGGCTTTAACACTGTGGTAGGCCTGAAGTATGTAAGGCACTATGCTCTCTAGGGGTTAAATATATGTTTGCACTGTATTACTTTGTGCTATTCTATTTTCATGTGGGTATGTCCTCTAGAGGCTAAAAATATGGTTAAATGACCATGTTTCTTACAAATGATTTTCATTGTGAAGACCTTTGGGGGCTGCTCTGAGCACGACTGTCAACATACTACAATATTTGCTCCACTTGGTCATCCCATAATGCTTTGCAGGGCATTCTTTTGAAAAACATTTTTGCTCATAACTCAGCCTTTCGTGGTCCTAGGACAATGGGACCACCTTCAAAACCTTCACCACAACTTGCTCTTTCTGTCTAGAGCATCTCTTGATCCCCACACTAGGTTAGTGGGGACCCCAAAAGAATAACCCCCGTCCGTTCAGTGTCTTTTAAATCTCTCGCATGGCTGGTACTTTTGTTTTACAGCTGATGGTAGTTTGTATTTTAACGGTCTTGTTTGTAATATCATTATAGTAGGTCTGCTAGCCCTGAAAATGTCTAATGCATTATGCTCTCTAGGGGCTAAATGTATGGTTACACCGCAATACTTTCAGTCTTTTTTCTTCTATATGGTAACATGACCATGTTTCTTACAAATGCTACTTTATAGTGTTCTCTAGGGCCTGTTCTGAGCATTACAGTCTAATGCCAAATGTTTATTTCCGCTAAAAGTTTTATTGGGTTTATATGATAACTGTATATGTTTTATTAATATCTCCTTATTGTAATTATGACCATGATTCAGGCCATCATAACATCCGTATTACACTATGACTGTTTGAAAACGCTTGTTGTGGGTGACCCTTCTAGGTTATTTGTCTTGTTACTCCTCTGTGGCTGTTTTGTTTTGGGAATTGTGTTAGCCATCCAGTAACTCTGACAGTGGGGTTGGTGAAAGTAGTATTCAATTGGAATTAGCATGGCAGATTTAAATTAAGATGCTAAATGGCAACATTTTCATTTTTGGCTGCAGATAGAGGAAGAAGGTAAAGGGAAGTGCTTTAGTTATAGGCAGGGCCACTGGAATTATGTGGCAGGAAAAGACCAAATTATGAGGCAGGATTAACCAATTTATGTGGCAAGAAATGTCCAGTTAAACATTTACAATGCCAATAGCTGTAACTCAAGCAAATGCAAGACCCATTCCATTGCAAATGTTTGTTTTTTATTGCAGTGGCAGCTCCGCTGAGTTACAGGCTTGTATGAGCAATGGCCTTTCGCATAGTGAGTCCTTTTAGTGACCCTGCAAAGCTCAAGGCACCCTCACCTTTCAGTTATTCCCTATGAATGTGGCACACTTTGCTCAGTTATGGGCTCAAACACTCAAACAGGAAGATTTAATCACATATTTTTACATACACATGGACAAAAACGTACACACACTCTCTTTCTTTTTCTGTTTTGAAAGTCTTCAAATATGTTGATAAATTTACAAAATACTGCGTTTTCCCTCACTTAGTACCCCTACCAATCTTCATTTGTCACCCTTTCCAATGTCCCTTAAACCCCTCTCATGCACCCTGCCCCTGTTTAGCGTATTTTTACTTTATATACCATAATGATTGTTGGGACTAAGCTATGCCCTTGCCTACTTGCGTGATAAAAAGGCAGTGATAAAAGGTGTCATGTATGCCTGGAGCATCCGGTGCAGAAGTCCCTTCATATCCCTGGGTCAAAGACAGCAACACACATGGTAGGTGTGCAACAGCAGGCCAGCCTTTCACATTTTGGTGACTTTGCGAGGCAGGTGTCTATTTTCTGTTTCTTTTTTCTTTATTTTTTAATTCAATGTGCCTGGGTGAACGTAATAAGAAAATAATTATAGGAAATGGAATCATTTGTTTTTCATTTATTTGTATCGTTTTTATGGGGGATCAGTGACAGGAGAGGTTACTGGTTATTAGATTGTTACTGCATTGTGATGTAGTGTTCCTTACAGAGGTGTGTCTTCAACTCTTTACAAAATTAGAGCAGTTAATCTCCCTTAAAGAGCCTCCAGCAAATAGAATGTGAATGTGAACTGCCACTCTAAGGTGGGTGTATATTAATCAATCTAAATTAAATTTAAAAAAAGCACCTGATTTTATACTGTCACAGTTAGATATGTGGCCAATAAAGACCCTATTTGATATGTTCATTTATTACTTCCTACAATTCAATGAAGGTGGACAAAATGCATTTTTTTGTGACATGCCATATTTTGGCAGTAATCCTTTTTGTTGTGTAAAAGTATAGATTATTTAGAATCCACTGATCTATGGAAGGAAGGGCATACGACTTCAAGAACCTTTTTTTAGACCATGATTTATTCTGAACCTGAATTGTAGAGGGCCCGTGGGGAGAAAGAGGTGATTGGTTTCACTATCTGCAAATAAATGTGCATATGTGGAACCCTGAGAATCAGTGCGGTGGGATATGTGAATGAAGTCAGGTACACAATTAGACAGATGAGCTCTGCTAAGTGTGGGATGCAGAGAGTGGAGCAACGTCTGCCACGTATCGTGGAAGGTGCTGGTTACCCTTCCCTCACTGATTTTGTTAAAAGGTATCACGGATACGTATACACTGTTTGCAAAGTTTGGAATTTCTGTTGAGCTCACTGTGGACAGTCTATGATACCAAACACTGAAATATTATCTGCTTTTAGGTGTCCCTGGAGTGCATAGTTTTGATGTGCAAGTAAATGCTTATCAAGGGTAGTCATTCAGTGGTTAAGATGCAACTCTGCCAATTACTTGAACTAAGATGTCATCTTTTCAGCATACGCTGAGTGACCTTATGATTAGTGAGTTTTATCGCCTAAACTCAAAATTCCAAGGAATTAGACTGGATTGGGGGAATAATGGCACACGGTGTATAAACCCCCCATTACTCTTGTTGACATTTGAAAAACACCTTGAATTCAAGAAAGCTTTAATCAGTACCTGATTATGGTTACAAGCCATGGAATTGAGCATGTTTGTTTGAAAAGGATCTGTGCTAGGAGGGTTCGGTCTTAGATATTTATTCTTTTTTAAAATTTTAGGTTTTGTAGAGCACAAACGAGGCCCAAAGTCATCAGTGTTACAGAGAAAAGTGCTAGAAACCACAAATTATTCTTTTGCAGATCAAATCTTCAAGTTGAAAACGAGATCAACATTAGCACAGTAAAACAATTTCAGATTCTGTGTGAAATGTGGATAAAGGGCAGAGGAGAGGACTACGCCGGACTGGGGTGAACAGTAGGTAGATCAATGTCTTGGAGTCCAAAAGCATCATTTCTAAGGGTACTGCTGACACAGCAGAGTCTCCAACAGTCTCATGGAAACCACAAAAGACAGCAGTACACTTAAAGGGCCAGTAATAGGTTCCAGTTGAAGGTAGATGATCCAGAAAAGGATTGTAAGTGTCCGACCTGTTTTGAATTTTGGATTTCCCTGTCTGGGGTGGATTTACTCCTTAGACCAGTGTTTCCAAAACTGTGGGTTGCGAGTCGGTTTTGGGTAGATTGTAATATTCCAACCAATAAATAAAGATGCTTTTAAAATGTTGTATTTATCTTGTCACATTTGGTGCTCTTTAAAGACAGAGGTGAAATTCTAAGCTATGCTTTCTGACAAACTGCTCCTTAGGGATTGGTATTCACAAATTCCTCTCACTTCACAGGCAGAGATAAAAAAATAAAGTGAATTGTGCGACAGTCTTGCTCTGTACAGGGAGAGTTAAAAAGAAAGGCTGTAGGGTGTCATTTTTTGTAACACACTACAAAATGTAAATATGTGTAAATGAAGTGTACATGTTCTGCAGTTAGGAAAGCAAAAAAAAAAATGAAGCACTTTTTTTGTAACTCTGAAGTGTGATGGAAACAAATATTTTCATAGGATCAAAACAATAAAGATACTTTACTCCTGATGCACAAATGATAAAAGTTCGCTGAAACCCAATTTCAAAACGTTATTATTTGTGTGAAAAATAGTTTTATCAGTAAAACTGTGTATCTGTGCACATTTAATGACCCTTTCAATAGAAAATGTGCTGTCTGTAAATTACAATGAGCTATCACAAGATGCTTTAGTTATATTAAAAAATTGCCTACCTCATGTCCATTAAAGATAGGTGGGTCGTGAACGTTTATCATTCTAAAAAGAGGGTGATGGTTCTAAAAAGTTTGGAAAGCACTGCCATAGACTCTTGGATCTTTAAGAGAGTTTGATTTTAGCTTTGCAGATTAATAGTTGTAATTATCGATAATCGTGTGATGTATGGAGAACCACTTGCATGTGATTTTGGTTGGTGCTGGAAGCTATGTTAAGCTTTCAAATGTGGGTGGTGTGCAAAGATATTTTTGCTCATGAAGCTAATCTATGTTCATCATAGATGGTATTTTCAGAGCTGCTGCTGGCCTGAAGATCAGTTAAAATCACATTTTGCGATACAAGGCAGGGTATACTCATTAACTGAATGACTGAAAGTCCTTTGGTGGGAGATGTTTCTTAACCATTTTTAAGCAGATCAAGTCAGATTACTAGATTAATATTTACACCTACCCAATTATTTAATTTTAGTTATGTGTCCACTCTTGAACACATTCTAGTATTTTTCCAGTGATGCAGAAAATGGTTGGTTATGGTTGTTTTTTTAGAGATGTTTCAACTATTATTCTTGACCTTAATATCTCATTAATCAACTATATAGCTTAAAACAAATGTTAAGATATTGTTCCTTCAAATGTTTGAATGACTATATTCACTTCATCTCTCTATTTTTTGCTAATGGAAAAACAGGCACATGTGTCTAGCTTTTTTATTTAGACACCCAACTGTGCGTGCCCCGGAATGTAGTACATGCAGTACCTGGGACGCTGGTTACAGCTGTGGTTTCATGGATCCAGCAAGAAGCAGATGGCCAAGTCACAGCGCGCAATTGGAATTACCTCAACAAACCTGTCCCTTATGTGATAGCGTAACCTACACTATGAATAATGGCAGACATGGTCAAACCCTGTCATGTCTGAGACTAGAATAAATTGAACTCCCTTAAATGGAGTTGTCGGTGCGATTGGGAGCAGTGAGAACATACCTAAGTGAGCTGTAAACGAGTGTGTCAAATAGGCAAGTAATCCCCCAGAACACAAATGCTTTATAAGGCATAAATGGTTATCCTGTATCCTGTTGCTGCACGACTTGCCATTCACTATCGCAACACTCAAGCCGAATTTGGTGCTACATACTATCAAGCGTTATTTCAAATTGAAATTATGTTTTCATGTAGGCCACAATCCTAATTGGAACCTTACGTCTGATTGAGTCATGATGAATATTTTTTATTTGAATATTATGTACTGCATTCAAAGTTCAAATATAATTTCTTTTATCTATCTCTTCTATCTCTTTAATCTTTTATGGCTTGAAGAATCAAGTCTGGTAAAACATAAGCAACCATATATCATAGTTAGTTATTATGCACCCATAAACACAACAGACTTGGAGCTATATATTGTGTAATGATTGTACCAGTTTTTCACATTAGATACCAGTCTTTACCCCCTAATGTTACTGTATGGTCACTCGGTTTAACTAGGTATTCTCTTCCGTCAACCCATTTATTTTTCTGCCTCAGTATCTTATTTTTTGTGTTGTGCACTGAAATGTTTAACTAAATTAATTGTTATTTTATTGAACCTAATAAAAATGCACTTAAAAACAGCACATCTTAGACTTTGGGGCCTTCTCCTGTACATTGTTGTCTATTTTTTCTCTGGCTTTTTTCAAGAATTGATAGATAACTTGACAAGATCAAGCAGAGTGCGGGACTGTAAGAGCAGACAGTGGCTGCATCTGGATGAATTTTATTAAAACTATTTGTTGGGTAACACAGATTTGTAATGTTAGCTTTGATCATTTTGCAGGTGCATGTTTTTAACATGCTGAATCTGTACAGAGTGACTGTTGGGAGCAAATAATGATAGGTCACCCAAATGTTCATCAAAGGGCTCGGACACAGCTGATGGGAAGTGCTAGTGGCAGAGCAGCTAAGTAGATTTCTTATTTATTCAGAAAGCCTGGTCCACTTTGAGCACTAAGATTCTTAATCCTGAGTAACAAAATCAGGATTGTAGGAAATTTGCTGTTGTGAAGTGCATTTGTGATTGATCAAATATGTCAGAACGGTGGATTTGCAAATTTAGGATTAGGAACTGGTTGGTTGCGCTTTCCGATTAGCAAAATCTGCTAAAGTGTTTGAAGAAATGCTATGCATTAGAATATTCAAAGAAATTTACCACAATCGTAATGTTCCAAGTGTAATCTTGTGACCACTGTGAACACCATAAAAATCATAAGTTTGATCCATATGTAGGATCCGTTCTACAGGTGAAAATGTCCTTAATAAAAAGGTAGTGATTTGTTTATTGGCACCTTAATTAGGAAAGTTTGTTTCACGAGGTGTCAACAATTGCACAGCCAAAGGTAATGCAAAGCATGAAAGTATTGTGGTGTTCTAGTCTAGTGGCATCATCCATTTACAGTCTTCCTTTGGACTGACATATATGTAACTGCAATATGGATAACCTGTTTACGGACCTTTTTAGAACAGATTTGTCCACATAAACATCTGTGTGTGACCAGTGAGAATACTTGGTCACTGCACCCTCAGGACATTTTTGGACAGGTTGTTTTGAACAGTCAGTTTATTGTGTTTCGTCCAAATGAGCATCACTTTAGAAGTAGCAAGTTCCTTGCTCAATAATAATTATGCTACATAAAGGTAGTCACTTTGTGGCAAGTGTCTTAGGAGAAATACAAGTATTTTTTCCCCACAAGTTGGGTTGGCCAAACCAGTGGGTCTTTTGTATGTTAAAATAAACTGTATGAATTTATTATTACTCCAGCCTTGTTTATTGGATGCCTCATGATAACAGCAATTTTGCTTTGTAGTTTGACTTTTGGCCATCTTGCCACTTGTTGACAGTAATGTGGTGATGCATGTATGTGTGTAGACTATGCGTATTGGATCAGTTGATGTGACGCAAAGGACCTCTCGACTCACCTATGATTGTAATCAAATTCCAGTATTCAGGGTTTTGTGGTAATTTTATAATTTTGTAGGCATGCGATGTACTTTGGGAAGTGTGCCTGTGTATGTTTATCGCTGTTTTCCTTTTGCTAGGCTGCCCAACCTAGTATCACAATCATGCTGAACAGCCCAAAAAAACATTAGAAGCTTCTTGTCTCGATTTCAGATCATGTTGAAATGCCCCCTTTCCCTTTTTTGGCCCTTGACATTTAAAATTGAAATTCTGAGCCAAAATTGTTTTCCAGTCATTTAGCATCGGCCTTTACGGATGCTTTAAAGAAATGGGTTTCATGGCACTTGTGATGCTGCGCACAAAGAGCTATTTGTTTCAATTTTGTATGGCAGGCATTCATAGCGGGTCTTTCTGATTGATGCGTCTCCCTGCCTGGTAGCCAGTCGCTACGATTCATTTGGTGTGCAGTCTCATGTTTGATTGTCTTTATGCAGTCGATGGTCTGCAGTCATGGCCTTAGCCTCGCTCCTGATTGTGGAAGCAGAAAGGCATAGAGCGAAAGGCATCATTTTTTTAGGACTGTGTAAGTTGATAGGATTTTCCTGTAGGTGGAGGTATGCTCCGTGTTGACCAGCCAATTGCAACCTGTCTCTTTCAAACATTTGCTTAAGTAACTAGCATATCAAATTTTAGTACATAACAGAGGCCGTCAAAAAACTCTACACAGGTTAAATGGTGACCACTGTTAATATTTGACGGTGCTTGGAACATGGCAGGTTGTCTGTGCCTATATGCTGCAGTAATCCTGAATATTACAAAGAGGGCAACTGGGATACGACCGAGGATGTGTGTGAACATACACTATTTGAAACAGGCTGGTGAGAGAGGTGTATATTTAAAACTTTGGGGAGTCTTTCAGAGCTGTGCCCATATTACAGATAAGGCGCTTTTTCCATGTTCGCACCACAGCGACCTTAAAACAGGTGTGCCGGGTGCAAACATGAAAATTGCACCCTTATCAGGACGAATGCGCTGCCCTAGGTGCAGCCGTGAACTTGTTCTGCCCCCAGGGCAGTGCATTCAATAGAAATACGGAGCAGCTCCTGAAGAGCTGCTCCGTGCTTCTCTTTGCAGGTGGGAGCCCACCTGCACTTTTAAAAGGGATTAGAAATCCCCTTGCAATTGGGTGCAGTGAGTGACTGTACCTGCCTGTTGTGCAGGCCTGTCTGCCTGAGTGCAGATGCATGTTTGCCTCTGGACCCACGTCAGTAAAACAGCGCGGGTGCAGAGGGAAAGTGATTCCATCATTTGCATTGGACCCCTCCCCCATGCAAATGAGGGAATGCCCTTTAATAATAGAGCTGGTGCAATATGTCCACCAGTGCTAACTGTATTACAGAAGGGGCTGCACAAGCATTTGTGGCCCCTTTTGTAATACCAAACTTCCCTAGGGGCGTACAAAGTGGGCACAAATGTCTGTTGTGCCCCTAGGACAATTGTGTAATACAGCCCCTTGTGTGTACCATTTTGAACAAGAGACATATGCAGTGGTTTGCATGGACAGATTACGACTACCTGCTTTTCTTTAATTTGAAAGGGAGGTTCAATACTTTTAATGGAAGAATACCAGCACTTCTCAGTAGCACCCCATTACTTTGGGCTAGTGAGTTATTACACTTTTATGTTTCTCTTTTAATCACTGAATAGACCCGGATCCACCATTGGGCCACTCTTCTAGTGGTTCTTAAGAATAGTCTTTAGAACAATTGCATGTTGTATCCACCGGTCTTTAACAATACGTCATCAGAATGTTTGTTAAGCCTGGTTCTCTTCATATGATGCCGTAATTAGAGTTATTGGGTAGTAATTGTTGGTATATGTTCAGATCTTTCTCATGCTAGGCAATGAAAGTGTGGTATAAATGGACATAAAATTACTGAGGAAAGAGTAGAATGCTCCTTCAGGGATGGTTTTGATAGTTACGCGTGGGAGTCTGTACCATATTATTTCCATCTAATCTATTCAAAGAGGTAGAGCAATCTAAGGGTCAGTATTTAGATCCTTCACAAGTGCAATTGGCTTAACTAAGATGCGGGGTTTTGTTGCCCATACCTTTCAATCTTAATATGAAGGCAAAGTGAGATCTTGCAGCTTGGTGCGGGGCGTCATGCAATAGTGTGCTGATGGTATGCAGCTTTGTTTTCCACTTTGATTGTCTAGCAAATGCCCCATATTGAATCTCACCAAGGTTGACAGTGTATCTATCATACGCTAGCAATTTTAGGGATAGACTGAAAAAATGCAGTACTGATTTGCGATACTGAAATTCACCCATGACATACTGAAATCTAGAAGAGACATGACAATGCCTGTTGGTGTGATGACAGTTCACGCTTCGAGATTCTAAATTGCCTGCTTTTGGGAACCTCATTTGCTTTAGAGTTCACTATTATTAATGCAACACACATATACACTTGCATATTGTTTTGCAAAAAGGTTGGTTGTCTCGTGATCATAGCTCACGGAGATCCAAGAAGATTTCGTGCCATTGTTCATTTCTTAATATTATAAAACTGCTTCAGACATAAAGCTGATAGGCCCTCTCAATGTGGAATTAATTGCCCTATGAACCTATTTAGTTGAAATCTACCATTTTTTACAAAAAAAACCTTGACATATCCCTTTTAAAAAATATCTCCATATGTTCCTGAATTCCCGCTTATTTATATTTTTAGTATTGTTCACTGTGTTTTAGTTTTGTAAATCTGTTTTAAATTTGCTTCACATTTCTATGGCATTCCCTTACCCTTCGGGCCTGGAACAAATCTTTAAAACTCTTTAAAATAGTTGCGACAGCTAGTGATGTTAGAGAAAGGGGTGGAATCATTTTGATTGTACTATCTAATGTGAATGCCTGTAAAGAACATACAAATGCAACGTTATTTATCTTCCATACAAGCCCAATGGATTGATATTAAGGCAATTGCATGCTGTTTATATATATATATATATATATTACATTGTTCTCAGCATATGATTTAGCAATATACCCCATCACAATAAAATTGCAAAAATATATACAACAAATGCATAAAACCAGTACTAGGTTCAATAAAATTGTTACAGTGAATAATCCATTGAAAAAAAATAAAACAAAACCCCGGCCCATAGTCTACTAACTCCCAGCTGGCATGGCAGGCTAATACCTCGCAAGACTAAAACACAATGTTAATACACACTCACCTAAGATAGTGATAGACTGAAAACGGCTTGATTTCTCTTTGCTATTCAACTTCCCAGTCGAGATCCTGGCACTCCAAATGTACTTGGAAATTGCAAGACAAATCGGTGGGTGATCCGTCCTATGGCACAAATCTAGATGATCTAACTCCTTCAGTACATTTTAGGAACTGAATGGAGGAGTAAGCCCCTTCATACAAGGACCTGTTGCACTTGTGCAATTTGACAAAAGGTAGGTAATGCTTTATTTTTCTCCACTGGAGCAATTGCAAATATTGCAAAGATCTTCATTGTTATCCATGGCATTACTTCATCTGGCAGTATATGCTTTTACTGGAAGAATCCCCCATCAGAACTTAAGATATAATTAGCGCTGTGCCTCAGTTACATGTCATCAAACGCAGGATTCCAACACAGGGAGAGATTTAGATTTCAAACATCTGTGTAACAAGGATCCCCTCCTGCTAGTGGTGTGGGTGGTTTGGAATTTATACTGCCAGTGGGCATCCCTAAACTTGTGGGATGTCACACCATTAATCACAGTAGCATCCTCATAGATGCCCTCAACTTTAATAATTTTTAAGGTGGTTTGAATATGATCCCACCCCGGCATTCTAAATGGTCTAGGGTAGTCAACTACCTCCCCAATAGATTCCAAATATATACCTTCGTAACCGTTCCTGTGCAGGTTGACCCAGTAGAGTATAGCAGCCAGGGCAATAAATTCTGAAATTGGTTTAACACCCACTCCGAAATAAAGTGCCACTCAGGGCATACTATGTCCCAGGGAAAGTAATGATCTTAAAAATGTGGTCTTGATTTTCTGAATTGTGGATACAGCTATATAATCTCAGATTTTTGCTCCATATCTTACTGCCAATACTGCCTTAGCTCTACATACATGCAATAGTGCCCTGAGGGACTGCCCCCCTAACCTTTGTCTACATCTAAGAACTGCCACCCATGTCGGTTTAAATATCTCTGCTGCCTTATACCTGTGGTAGTTCCAAGTCAGCTTAGTATTGTAGGCCGAGTTAAGCAAAATAATTCTCTCTCTCCAGGATCTTATTATTCACAGAAAAGGAACATCTTAATGCAGACTTTGGTTCCATTATCATATTTTAGGTTTTGGTGAGATTAATAACCCTACATTTCCCCAAACAATAATCCACAAAGCCCGCAACCATTTTATGCATTGAGAGCCTGTTGAGAGATAACAGAACTGCATCCTCCAGAAATAAAAGAACAGAGATCCTTGTGCCCTCAAGTCTCGGGCTGTACAATTTCAAACACTCAGGTATGGACATACATTGTTCTAAAATGATGAAAAAAAACACAGGGGAGCCACCACACACCCTTGGCGCACACCGGTGCTGATAGAGAAACTCTCTGTAATTTCCCCTTCGGTCCATACTGTACTTGAGCTATGGCATCTTCTTGTAGACCTTGTAAGGCTATTAGCAAATACTGGTGCCATCCCTGCTGCCGCTGCGCAAGCCATGATAAGTCTATATCTACACAGTCAAAAGCTGACTTTAGATCGATTAACTTTAGAATGAGAGGGACTCATAACATACTTTATACAAACAGAATATAAGCACATGGCCTGATTAGTTGTTCCAGTGCCCTTTCTAAACCCAGCTTATCAGGTAGTATTCTCCCAGAGTCAAAAGGAAAGGCGGTTGGCAAGGATCCTCCCATAGATCTTACCTACCCTATCTATTTGTGACATGGGAAGGTAATTAGCTGGATGTGTTGTAACACCTTTCTTAAATATTGGGACTATTGTTGCTGCGTGCCATGATCTGGGGTTGCTGTTAGATCGCAGTACTGTGTTGAAGACTCTATTGAGAGTTGGAACCCATAGGCAGAGATCAGCCTTGAAAACTTCTATTGGTACAAGGTCGGGACCTGGAGCTTTATTTGCCTTCTGATGCAAAATCGCATCTTTTACGTTGGCTCTGAAAAATCTTCAGTGCAGAGATGAGTTGGTTGGATCATGGTCTCAGTGATTTTTAAATTCTATAGATTCGGACCTGTGAATACTACAGCACTCTGACTTTGGAAACAAATTTGATTACACTTCTAAGGGAAACAGCATTTGCAACGCAGCATTTACCAGGCAATGCCTTTACCACACATTTGCCTTTACCACGCATGCATTTATACCAAAATGGTAAGTATGAGAGAGAGAGAGAGAGAGAGAGAGAGAGAAAAAAACTCTGACTCTGTGTGTGTCCCCAAAATCAGGCCCAATACCCATGGGGGATGGAGCATATGCCGGGGGAGCAGATTGGCAAAATTATAACCACAATCCCTGAATAAGCACGCTCCCTCAGGCTGCAGTTGAAAAAAAGAGATTTACTCCAGAAACTGACGCATTTCGGTTGACTCTGTGGCCTGATCATGTGATCAAGGCCGTGGAGACGGTCAAAATAAAATAAGTAAATCTCTTTTTTCACCTGCAGCCTGAGTTAGCGTGTTTATTCTGAGATTTTGGTTTTATATATACATTCAGTGCATATATACATACATACACACACACATATTACCTTTTGGCAGTCACCAGTAGGTAGTTATATTTAGGACCATGTTTCTATAGGAAAAGCATTTTTTGACTTGCCCATATCTTTGGCGACATTTGATGAATCTTCAAAAAAGGGTGGGAGGTGGGTCAAAAAAAGTGTGTTTCATTTCCCATGTTAATTCCATAGGAGTTTTGAACACGACTACAGCCAGAACCGCTGGATGGGGTTACACCAATTTTGGTACAAAGCTAGATTTTGTTCCGCAGATTGTGCTTTTTGTTATTTGGTGTAAATTAATTCAGTAATTGTCTAGAAATTAAAGGAAATCCAAATTTGTATATCTAGGGCTGGGGATCTTTCACTACGAATACTCAATTATTGTGGCAAATTTGCAAATATGTGCGCCAATAGGAATGCCATGCTTGGCTGGCCGCAACCTGAGCAGAACATTTTGGCTGCCATTTTAGGTAACGGGACACAGTCCCCAGGGCTGAAAATTAAAATCAATAGGGGGCCAGGGTAGAGGTACCCAAACCCTATGTTTGTCTTGTAGAGGTCTTTGAGGGACCACTTAGGTGTCTAATATATTGAGGAAAAGGCATTTTCCCCACATGCAATATTCACAAATTCGTCGCAACCGTCAACACTGCCCCTGGTGTAACGTCATCATGAGTTTGCTAATTCATTCACTCATAGATGCACTCAGAGACTCATGCACCCACTCAGAGACTCATTCACCCACTCACACACCCACTTAGACACTCATATACCTACTCAGACACTCCCAGACCCACTCACAGACCTACTCACAGGTCCACTCAGTCATGCATTTGCTTTCCCATCTATTCAGAGACTCATGCACCCACTCACAGACCCACGCCGAGACCCATGCTCCCACTCACAGACCCACTGAGGTACTCATGCACACACTCACAGACCCACTCAGAGACTTATGCATGTGTAGTTGGGTGGTTTAGGGTGTTGGCCGCAGGGCCTGTGAGCTGGCCCAGTCCTGCGGCTAAGCCCCTCGGCGTACGACTGAAGGACGTGCATGGCGCAGAGTTGGGTAGTTATAGCGGGTTGGCCACAGGCCAGGCCATGTGGCCAACCTCCGCCTGCAGTGGTTGCATTAACGTACAATAATTAAAATTACATTGTTAAAAAACCCATAGAAAATCACTGAAAAAAAACAAAGGTTAGAGGGACGTTATAGTTAGGAAACAAAACAAAAAAAATATAGAAATTCACTTAGAAAGCCAAAGGTTAATGGGATGTTATAGTTAGGATCTGAAATTAGTCACACAAAACCATAGGAATTATAACTTGCGCCCTTCCCATGCACTGCTAATTACCCCACATATTACATCCCTCATGACATGTTTGATAACATCATTGATAATGTCAATTTAACATTTGCAGTAAAATTATTTAGCAGAAAACTGTGCATGACGGGGTACAAGTTTTAGTTACCTAAGGGCATGTATTATAGTTACATAAGCTAACTGTAACTGCTAAATGTCTGTGGTTTTGTGACAGTAAATCCAGATCCTAACTAAAACGCCCCTGTGACCTCTGTTTTTTAAGTGAAAATATATATATATATATATTATATATATATACATACACACACGCTCACTACTGCCCAGTGTTAGTTATAGTTAGAACCCAGTTTCCCTAGGAAAAGAGTTTTTAGTTTTTCTAATAATTCTGTCACTGTTTTTTGTAGTTATTAAAGAAGGAAGATTTATGTATATTTAGAGATGCGGAGGGTCTGCGGATCTGATAGGTCTCATGATGAGGTCTGATTGGCTGCCACCACTTCAACCAGAAAGTGATGGCAGCCATCTTGAGACTTGGACTACATAAAAAAAAAACGAGAAATTCACTGAAAAAGACAAAGGTTACAGGGATGTTATAGTTAGGAAATAACATTAAAAAACATAGAAATTCACTGAAAAAAACCCCAAAAGTTTCAGGGACATTATAGTTCGGTTTAGATTTTACACACACAAAACTGTTGAAATTCAGCAGTTATAATTAGAGTTATCTCAAGAACTGTAAGGGGTGCCCTGAGGTAACTATAAATTGTGCCGTCACCACACACTGCTAATTACCGCACATATTACATCACTCATAACATCTTCTATGACAGCATTGATAATGTCAGTACAACATTTGCTGTGAATTATTAATGAGAAAACTGTGCATGGCAGGGGTGCAAGTTTTAGTTACCTTAGGGCATGAATCATGTTATGTTACAAACATTTATAGAGCGCATTAAACTCAACAGCATCAAAGCACTGACAGAAACCCGACAGACGGCAAAAGCATTCACTCAAAGCTATGCAAAGTAAAAAGCCAAGGTTTAAAATATTTTTTAAAGATAGAGAACATTTCCATGTCCGCAATGTGAGATGTGAAAGTGTTCCATAACTGAGCCACCCTTACAGAGAAGGTTCTTCCACTCCAACTAGCTTTGCGAAATCTAGGAACAACTGAATGTTTACACAGAAAAGATCTGAGAGGTCTGGAAGGAATATACTACTGGAACCTTGCATTAAACTGTTATATTCTGGGAGTAGAGGGCCTTGTGCACCATGCAGAGAGCTTTGAAAACTATCCTCTTATTGATAAGTAGACAATGAAGAGCACGCAGCCCGTCTTTTGCTGATGTCCGTCTAGGGATGTTCAAAGTGAGGTAAGCTGCTGCATTCTGGACAACCTGCAGTTTGTTAACACTGGCACATTTTGCATTCAGAAATAAAGAATTGCAGTAGTCCAAACATCAATAATGAGCGCAATCACAACTGCCTTGTGCAGCTCTGAAGGAATAAAAGGAAAAGTCTTCCTCAGAGTTTTGAGAAGGTGGACACAAGTGCTAGCCATGTGGTTAGTCTGGGTGTCGAAGATCAAGGAGTTATCCAACAGAATATCCACATTCTTACCTGATTTCACTGGAGTAGGAAGAGACCCACACTCCTCAGGCCACCAGTTCTTAGACCAAAGGGAATCTTTGGCACTGAAAACCAGGACCTCTGTCTGGGGTTCACTTACCTGATATCTACTTATCTTTTCTTTTTACTTTACTTATCTTATCTTTTCTTTGAAAAGGAATGTGTGGTAAAGGCATGTGTGTGGTGCAGGCATTTGTTATAATGTCAACGATACCACTTCCAATGTATTCCAATGTATTAACCTCTCACTACATAATTATTGGTAGATAAATTATACATCTCATTCTCTGGTGCAAAATAATCCTGCCATCTGCCTTGGTCA